>NC_142050.1:40614127-40953710 GCF_982192425.1 Myodes glareolus
AACTGAGGGTAGACAGTTTAAGGAGAAAGTAAAAAACAAATAAACACCAAATTAGTTGTTTGAAATAACAAAATTTTTGCAGAGAAAAAGAGGAGGAGTGAGAAAAGCATAAATAATTGCTATTACAATTGGAAAAGGAGCAAAGTGGGAGGTGATATAGTGATGGCAGAATAGCACAGAGACACTGTGAGAGATTTTAAACCCAAACATTTGAAAATTCAGACAAAAATAAATGGGTTGTTTAATACATAGCTTCCAAAACTGAAATGAAAATGTTAGCTGATATGAAAATAAAATTTATTATAAAGAAAATTCCAGACTGTGTCTTGTGAGCTATTTGAAAAGTTCAAAGAACAAATAATTTTAAAAGTCATGAAACATTCCCAATAAGGTAAAGTAAAAACACCACATAACTTATTTTATGAAGAAGGATATAAGTTCGATGCCAAAATAGGGTCAGAACAATAAAACGATGATCACAGGCCTGTCTAACCTGTAAATTTAGATCAAAGAGTCCAAAGAGCAGCATTACAACTGTAAACAGTAATTTATATAGCTCATAATATACATGCCTAATTAGGGTAACACTAATTGGGACTGAATATTAATTTAACATCAGAAAACACATAACTACATCCACCTATTTAATAGAAAAAATGCATGATGATTTTAGGTGTTGAAAAAATACTTTTTGTTAAACTCAAAGGTTGTTCATAAAAATCTCTTAGAAAATAAATACAAACTTTCCAAATTTGATAATAGGCATGTGTAGTTTTAATTAAACACAATAGCTAAGTGATGACAAGGCCAAAGCTTTCCTTTTGAGATCAGAAATTAAAACTATGCCTTATTTTTAACTGACACACAATAATTGCACTCACTTTGGGAATGCCTAATGACATTTATTTCTTTAAAAAAGATTTCATTTTTACATATGTGTTTGTCTCTGTGAGAGAATGCACATGCATTTTGTGAGTGACTGTGTAGTCCAGAAGGAGCTGGGGCCTCAAGTAAATTTTGATGGTCCAACACAGATGCTGAGAACAACCGTATAATTTATACCTGTGAGACTTCATTGGCCAAGTAGGTTTTAGTTGCAGATAGCTTCTTGGTTAGGGCTGGGGACCTGTGTATACTTGCCCTCTCAGTGATGGGACCCTGTCTGGCTTGAACCTGTGTGAATCATGGGTGTATCGTCATAGTCTCTGTGAATTTATAAGAAGATCTACATTGTCCCTGTTGTGTCTAGAAGACAAGGTTTCTTTGGAGTTGGTCATCCATCACCGCTGGCTCTTACTGTCTTGCCACGTCCTCTTCCAGATAGCTTCTGGATCCGCAAGGGAAGGGTTTGATGAAGAAGCACCATGTAGTGGGTGCTCCAATGTCTCTCTTCACACTGTCGAGTTAAGTCTTTTTGTTAGTTCCCATCTTTTGCGAGAAGAAGCTTCTCTGATGATGACTGAGTGAGCACTGGCCTACAAGTACCAAAGTATGTTATTAGCAATCATTTTATGACTCGCTACGTTAGCAAAACAATGGTACTTGGTTTTCCTCTGTACCCATATCCAGTTACAAGAATTTTATCCAGTTATTTCCCTACATCAATTGGGACAACAACTGTGTGGCTTTTGTTCCTCATTTTGTTGGTGTGATAAAATACATTTATTAATTGGCATATTTTAAACTCAGCTTGTACTCTTGGAATAAATTGACCATAAACAGATAAGCTATTAAGTCCAATTATTTTAGTATGTTTCTTTTTTCAATCCATGTTTTTCAGGGATATTGGTCTAAACTTAGTTTTTGTTGGTGTGCCCTTATTTGATTTTGGCATCCCAGTAATTTTGGGCAGATAGAAAGGGTTTGGAAGGGTGATATCCCTTCCAATTCCTTGGATCAATTTGATAAAATCTGGAGTTATTTCTTTTTATATATATTCCAAAAAATCAAAGCCAGCTATTATAGAGATATTTACATATCCACACTCATTATGAAATTAGCCCAGTGTACACCAGTGGATAATGAATAAAGAAAATGTGGTATATCCACATAGAGAACTTTTTCTTAGTTGGAAAATAAATGAAATTGTGCTATT
Organism: Myodes glareolus; assembly: GCF_982192425.1. Classification (NCBI taxonomy): domain Eukaryota; kingdom Metazoa; phylum Chordata; class Mammalia; order Rodentia; family Cricetidae; genus Myodes; species Myodes glareolus. Next base: position 40,616,223 of record NC_142050.1, read on the forward strand.
CTTAGAAAAATGTCTGAAAGTGAAAATCCTTGTATGAGAGGAAATGAACCACTCCTACAGAGACAAGTATCATGTCTGTCTCATGTGTGAATCTGGTAGAGGAAGGAAGTAACGGAACAAAGGGTGGGGCTATAAGGGTGTTGAAGGAGGAGGGGCAATGGGGAGAGGTAGGAGAGATTAACAAAACAGAGCTTAGAGAAAGAAGAGGAGGAAGAAAAGTAATGAGAAAATATGATCAAAGTACATTAAGTGCATGTATGTGAATTACATAGCAAAGCCCCTTACTTTGCATAATTAATGTATACCCATGAACATTTTATGAAGTTGAGTAGCATAGCTACCATCCCTGAGCTTCTCTTTGTTCAGAAACTATTCATTGCTTATTCAAATTAGTATTTGTTATTGGCCTGTTCAGTTATACCAAGACTTCATACGTGTTTCAGGGTGGGTAGATATCGTTTGGATATGAAATGTTACACTCTGGCTCACATAGCTAACAACTTGGTCCTCATCTAGTGATGCTGCTTTGATAGGTTCTGGAACCGTTAGGAGGTGGATGGAGCCCCGCTGCTCGACCTGTGGTACTTGGGCGTGAGCCCTGGCAGCTATTTCCTGACAAAGTTCCCTGCTGTCTGGTCTCTGAGGTTTGAAGAGCCTACGATACACACTGCTACAGCATGGTCTGCTGAGGCATGAAGAACCTCTGATGTGTGCTGCTACTGGCATGAATTCCAAACAGCTTTCCCCTCATGATCAACTAAATCCTTTGAAACTGTGAATTAAAAGAAATTCCTTTTATTTTTTATTAAATTGTCCTATCGGGAATGTTGTTTCAGTAATGAACCAATAACTCAGAGTGGATTACATCAGTCCAGGAATTTATTCATGTTTTCTAAGCGTTAAATGGCACATGATTCTCATGATATTCTCTTATGAGTCTTTTATTTCTTGGTATAAACTATAATTTTTCCTTTTAACCATTGCTTTTATTTATTTAAGTCACATCTTTTCCCCCAATTAGTCTATAAATAAGATCTGTTTGTTTTATATTTTCATTAAAATATCTTTATAAAATTAATATTTTATATTTTTATGTATCAATTTCATTTACATATACACTAGTCTTTGTTATTTCATTCCTTCTAAAAAGATTTATTAGATTTTGTTCAAATAATCTTCCCTGATAAAGTAGAGTATCAAAGTCACCAGATATTACTGTATTGGAGTCTATCTATCTATCTATTTAGGCCTAAGAATTTTTGAAATATACAATTCTGTGTTCATTATTAGGCATATTTATGTCTACAGTGGTTATTTCCCATCAAATAATTGATCTTGATTAATAAACAATGATTTTTTTTTACTTAAAAGCATCTTAACAGCTGTAATTACTTACCTCTTCTTGCTTTCTCCACAGTAAATCCTTGTTTTCCATCTATGTATGCCTTCTCCACTGAAAAGATTTTCTTTTCAGAATGCAGCACTGAGTCTTGCTTTTAACTGATTCATTCTCCAAACCTTTTTACAGACATGCTTTTTGTGGATAGAGAAGGACTCTCTCCTGTCATTTAATGAACACTTTAGTTGCTGTGTATATTCATCTCTTTGATTTGGTTTCTTTATTGATGAAGTTTGATTCTCTTTCTCTTGTGTGTTTCTGCTCTACTAGGGAGAATTATTCTTGTGTCTGTTTTTATGATGATAACTACCATTTTTCTCACTCTAATTCAGCATCATGCTTTGTCTTAAATACTTCTTGGAGGACTGGCATGATGCAATGAATTCTCTTGCTTTTTGATTTCCCTGGAAAGACCATTTCTCCTTCATATCTAAAATATCTACTCATTGAACTAAAGGCACACATAGATCAAAAATGAAGTTATGAGCTAGGGAGTATATATCCATAACATGAAAGTGTATGTGTGTGAGAGAGAGGGGAGAGGTAGAGAAAAAGACAGAAAGAGAGAGAGAGAGAGAGAGAGAGAGAGAGAGAGAGAGAGATCAAGTAGGAAAATGAGGAAAATGGGAGGTAGGGGAAGTAAAAATCTGGAAAGTAAAATCTTCATTAGCATAGTTAAAATACGTATGAACTAAGAAAAATAAGAAAAACATCATATATTTATGTGGGAAACCCACAAATCTGTAAAGAAAATTATGAGAGAAAGTATCAATATGTAAATGTGAGATATACGAGAAAAAGTAGTTTTTAAAAAACTCAGTTCTCTTTACGAATTGATCTAAGGCCTGAAGAAATCACTCAGGATAAAAATTCCAAAAGCCTTACTGTTGCCATCCTTACTTGCTTTAGTAGAAGCCTAGGGAGTGTTGAATGGGACCTCAGAGATAGGGATTGTTGAGCATTTTTAAAGAAAATCAAGGTATAATAAATACTGGATTAATATAGTAAATACTGGGATAATACAATAAGGTCTCACGACACAAATGTAAAATAGAGAACCTTTCATTGTGGCTGGAGACGTTAACAATTTTCTTTTTCAGAAATACTGGCAACGAAGGACACACTCTTCCCAGCAGCATTGCTCCCCCCTTCCTTCCGAAGCCAAGCTCTTCTTCACCGTGATAGCGTCAAGGTCTTTTCTGCGGGCCAACAGCTTCACATCTTACCGTCTTCTCTGTCCTGATACAGCTTGAAAAAATATTAAATTATAGCAACCTGTATATTTTGGAAAGCATTAATTTTAAAGTAAAAATAAAGATGCATTATGTTTAGGAAAACTTATTCTTTTGTTTCCACAAAAATTATGGGTTTTAGTCATTTAGATCCAATGGGTTACAAATAATTATCATCTCTTTAAAAAATTGGATACAAATTATTATTGATTAAAATAAAAAAGGCTGCTGCTGGTTTCAAAGTTTCATGTTGATATAGGTTTTTATGTTAATGCAAATTTAAATTATTCTTATTATAATACATATATACATATATATTATATTTTGGCTCTTGTTTAAAATGTGTCCATGCAATGTTCTAGACTTCTAAAAAATCACAAAAAAGGCATTAATGGAAATTTACATGTTGTTTATTAGACTAGGGGACAAACAAAAGACTAAAACAATGTTAAAAACCAGTCTATATACAATACTAAGTTTTTAAAAAACTATAAAACATGTTGGAGATTTTATCATGTTAAGTTAATTCTGGTTGATTTTCTTCATTAATAAGGCTGGTAATTCTTCACTGCAGAATAGTTATGTTAACGATGGATTCATGTTCTTTGACAATATAAAGGAAGACTGAGGTGCTAAATGATGGTTATTAATTAATCATCGTATTGCAATCCTCTGAGTTACAGGGCTTTATATGATTGGCCTCCTATGAAAGGACAAGGCTAAAGCTCTAAGTTATTCGGACTTTCATGGAGAAGTCCAAACATGTTTATAAAAACTGTCAGCATCACATATGTGATCTGTAAATGAAAACTGCAGTCTGACTGGTCCTATAATGGCTATAATTAGGACAAAATGCTTTTTCAGAAGATTTATTTATTGCACATACAGTATTCTGATCTAATGGGAGCTCACCAAGGCCAGCTGAACTGGGACTGAACGAGCATGTGATCAAACTGGACTCTGAATGTGGCTGACAATGAGGGCTGACTGAGAAGCCAATGATAATGGCACTGGGTTTTGATTCTACTGCATGTACTGGCTTTTTGGGAGCCTAGTCTGTTTGGATGCACACCTTCCTAGACCTGGATGGAGGGGGGAGGGCCTTGGATTTTTCACAGGGCAGGGTACCCTGACTTCTCTTAGGACTGGAGAGGCAGGGGAAGGGGAAGTGGGGAGAGTGGGAGGGAAACGGGAGGAGGGGAGGAGAAGAAAATTTTTAATAAATAAATAAAAGAAAAAAAGAAAAGAATAGACAGTGCTCTTAACCCCTGAGCCAACCTCTCCAGCTCCTGGACAGAATGCTTATATTATGAGTCTATATACATTCCGAGGTTCTAAAATATATACAAGCCTGAGAACATCAATACAGATTATAAGAATCTGAAGGCATAAAATCTTGGATTATATGGATCTGAGAGGATATTCTGAAAAATATAGATATAATTTATAAGAAATAATGGCTTTACATGTATATACATTATTACAAGATTTCTTTTCCCTTTCATAATATCACTATTTCATAATATTATTTCATAATATCACTACTATAGTAGGATTTCAAAAGTTCAGAGTTTAACACTAATAGAGTTCTGACAAGCTAATAGAACAATGATTGCTTACTGATTGGGTCACAAGCTCAAGATTTTAAAATTCTTTTGGTTGTCATCTGAGTATAGGCTTACATGCTGTTTAACCCAAATCTATAGTTCTTGCTAGATCTCAGGGATATGAATCTATTCCTTCTGCTTTACAGACACCTGTTGCCTGTTTTTTCTACAATATGAATTTTAGTACAGATAATAATGATACTATATCTAAAACTTTTATGTCTTTTTATAAAATGGAGATTCATACAAACTTCAGAAAAATTGAGAGAATTATAAAACTTAGACCAACTTCCCACAATTTAAAAGGATTATGATATTTTTCATCTCTCCTAATCCTGGGACTTTTACTCTTCCTTAATTGTTGTTGCTATGAGTCTACAATTTTAAAATGAGTTCGTATATTTTAACTTCTGTTCCCAGTTCATACCTGTCTTGATAGATTCCCATTTGACTGATAAAAACATCTAAGCACTAATTGCTGATAACGACCCGCTCCAAATGATTATGATTCCTAAACTTGCTGAAATCTGATGTGAACCAATCCAGCCAATGAAATAGTTGTCTTTTCAGCTTGTCAATGAACCAGATGCTTCTAAGTTACCTCACTGCCTTTGACCAACATTCTAGCCCTCTAGGACCCTGAGAACAACATCCTAAAGTCAACAGGAAGCAATTATAGAAATAAATATGTTGTTCCTCTCCCCCATCCCGGGATGTTAGATAAAAAGATTTTTTTTTTGTCATAAAAACATGACATAATATACTATCTGGTCCCCATTCTCATTTCCAAATTAATGTCTTAAATAAATAATTTCTATCTGGGTACCATTAAGTTAATGATACTAAAATTCCAATATCAGGGTCTTGAACAAACATATCTCAAAGGTTTAAGATGACGCACTATTAAAAGGCAAAAAAAGATGTTAAAAGGTCATATGGGAATCTTAAGACTCAACTAAAATAATATAAAAAGGGGGAGATTATACCCATATTCACCATATATACATTTTATTTTAAAATTTTAAAATATGGATGTCTGTGAGCAATCTCCCATAAATAGATTTTAGCATAAAAGCAACACCACATAATCTGCTCAGGTCTAGTGGAAAGATCCATCTACTGGCTGATGAAAGGGTCTTGATACTGTTTTGGTATGGGAAGAGGGCATGTCTGTGGTTTATTTTCAAAGGACAAAATTGAAACTCAGTTGGTACATTGTACAGAAACAAAAGATGCTGATCCTGGTGTTATGGTACTATGTTTAATGTATCATGCCCTGATTGTGTTTTGATTGTACTTCTCAAATAGATGGTCATACCCATGTATTTGTGTTAAAACAGCCATCTTTTGTAATGTTGCCAGTGCATGTAAATGTTCTATGGTTTGATGACTAAGGATTACAGGTAATTAAAAACATTTTAAAAAAGGCTTTAAGTAGACAAAACCATGCTACTGGATTAGTCATGGCTGGGACTTCAGCTCTTGTTATGCTTGTTATTACTGCAGTTGCTTCGACGGCTTTGTCTCAGTCTATTCAAAATGTGGGGGTTGTTAATCAAGTCTCGAAAAATGTTTCCATAACATTAGAGACACAAAAAGATATAAATGTAAAAATAAAACATAAACTAAATGCCTTGCATAATATGGCAAAATCTTGGGAGATGAACTCCAACGCCTAAAAACCAGAGTCAATTAAAATGTCATGCTAATTATAAATAGATTTGTTACATCTTCTGTGCATAGTGAAAGTGCCATTGGTTAGAAAATAGTTAAGACACATCTGTAGGGAATCTGGCATTATTCTTATAAATCCTTTGATTGGGCTAAATTACATCAAGTAATCATAAAAATTAAAAGGCACAGCTAAAGATATTTTTTTTTAGTAAATTTTATTAAATTATAAAAGTTTCCATTTCCACCCCCCCTCCCAACACCCTCCCACTCCCCCTACTCCCCCTCCTCCTCCCTCTTCGTCCCCCAGGGCAGTCAGGGTTTCCTGCCCTGTGGGAAGTTCCAGTTCCTTCCCCCTCCCTCCAGGTCCAGGTAGGTGAGTGTCCAAACAGACTGGATCCCCAAAATCCATTATATGTAGAGGAAACAGGTCCCAGTGTCATAGTCAATGGCTTTTCAGAAAGACTTCGGGTCAGCCACAGTCAGAGAATCCGGCCAAATTCGGAGAGTCTGGTTAGATCACGTCCTCTTTCAGTCCCAGTCCAACTGGCCTTGGTAAACTCTCATCAGATCCGTTCCCTTGTATCAGTGGGTGATAGCATCCCTCGCAGTACTGATTTCGTTTTTCATGTTCTTCCTCCTTCTGCTCCTCATTTGGACCTCGGGGGGCTCAGTCCGGTGCTGCAATATGGGTCACCGACTGTATCGCCGTCCTTCGTCAGATGCAGGATCTATGGTGATAAGCAAAATATACATCAGTATGGACATGGGCCACGGCCGATTCAGGCACCCTCTCCTCTGTCCAGAGAGCAATCTGGGGGATCTCTCCTTGGACCTGGGATCCCATATATAATCAAGACTCCTGTAAACCCTAAAATGGGTCCCTTAGTTGAAATATAATCTTCCCTGATCCCATATTCATCCTTCCTCCCTCCCCCCCCATTCCAGGCCACCAAGCTTTCCCCTTTCTTCCCCTACTCCCTTCTCTCTAACCTTCTCCCCTTCCAACAACCCTCCCTCCCCCCCATGCACCCGAGGTTACCTGAGACTCTTGTCTATTTCCTACCTCCTGGTGGATAGCTAAATAATCTTCATCAGGTTCATCTTCTTATTTATTTTTAAAACAATTTAAAAAGGTTGTTCCAGCATGGTCAACATTTACTCCACTCCTTAGCAACATTGCCAATATTGGAGCTTGTTTTCTATTGGGTATAATTTGTCTACCTGTAGTTTCAAACTGATATTAAACTCGCTGTGGAAAATGGGCTCAAAACGTCTCAGAGTAAAGCTCCACACATTGCCCTAAACTTGATGCTAGAGGCTGGCAGTAGAAGACGGGTAAGGATTCTTTGCCTCCTTTCCATCTAAGACAGGACATGAATGATACAATTCTTGCTCCTATGATGGGTAAGACTAGAATGCAGTAAGGAATGCCCTAGACAGATGCAGTCATCTGTGGGACTCTGAGGGGTCTTAAAATAAGATAAAAGAGGGAATGTGTGGGAGCCTATGTATGACTCAGTTTCCATTTGGAATCCTTTCTAACTTGTAAGTCATTTGAGTTTAAGTTTGCTTTCTCTGTTTGTTTGTTTTTTTAAAATAACCTTGAGAACTGTGAGAAACTTCTGATTTAGCCTGTGAAAAAAAGAACAGTCTATCTAGTAGAAGGATGCTGATGCTGCTGTCAAACCTCAGGAATGTTAATATAGAAAGTAAGGCTGCTTCCGAGCAGCAAGCGCACGTTAGTTAGGAGGCTGCTCACTCAAGGACAGGCAGGATCTTGTGGTTAGATACTAACTAACCATCTGTGCTGTGTTTTGCTATGCTTTTGCATATAAGCAAGTTCTGAAATAAACTCTGGGCTGTTTAACTGTTTCGGCATGACCAGACAGATCTCCTGATTCTCTCCTGTCTTCTGTCTCAGCTTCTTTCATCTGACTTTCCTTTGGCCTTGAGGATTCCCACTCCAGGGACCCCAGCTGACTTTGTAGGAGTGGGCTTTCACACTTGAAGTACATTTTTGTGAGCATATTATATTTTATGATAATAGGAATATTATTAGAGGCTTTAGTTATAAGAGACTAACCTGGGTAAAAACCGAGATAAAGACTCATGAAAACACATTACTCCTTCATCAAGGTGTATTTCACAACAACAAAATTAAAGTCTTAAACAGTTCTTTATGTTTTGGATTTCATTTTACTTCTTTTCTCCTAAAGCCGATAGGCCCTGTATTCATGTATAATTTTATGTAACTATATAAAACCTAGAAATCAAAAATGAGCAAACCATGCTATGTTTGTCTTCTTGAATCTGGCTTCTAATTTACTTAACATCTCTAGTTAAATCCATTTTTCTGCAAATAACACATTTTCATTTCTTTCTATGGCTAAAATAAATCCCACGTGGGTCTACTGCATTGTCTTTATTTGTTTCTAAGTTGTTAGACATGTAGTTGGTTCTTTGCCTAGCTATTATGAATAATGCTTCAATAACCAATGATATACAATTGTCTCTTTAATATTTTGACTTAATCTTACTAGTGTTTAGGATAAGGGAAGCTGTCATAACTCAGTAATTTGTACCACTTTGCTGTGCTTTGGACGTGGTTGAATGTTTTAAGGCTTTGTGTGTTGAAATTAATACATACTGTAAGAGATTTAAAAGGATTAAAGCTCCATTTTACTCTAGTGTTGAGACATGGGATCTATGGGGAATGATTAGGATTAGATAAATTATTAGGATAAACTCCCCATTATTGATTCTTAATAAGTTTAAAGTAAGAGGGAAAGAGAATACAGACACACACACACACACATACACCATGTGTATTCTTTGTCTTTAGTCCTGTACACCTAGACATGGAGAAGGCCATTACAAGCTACATGTTTTGGCCCTTTGTCCTTGCATCTCCAGAACCATATGCCAAATGACAACTAGCATTTGTCCAGTAACCAGATCTAATATTTTGTTACAGCAGAGATAAACAGACTAATTCATACTCTATGCTATTCAGAGAGTAAAGTTATTTTATCTGTCTGGCTCAAGAAGAGGTTCCTTCTGGTCAAGTGTCCCTTTTTCATGCGAGCTGAGCCAAATGGAAAGGCAGCCCTTGCTGTGGTTCCACGAGATCTTGGGTTTCACATTACATTCTTTCTCCAGTGAAAGGTCACTAATTTGTGCATGGTTCAGATGTGGGAGGTCCTTGTGCTCACAGACAGAGGAACCAGGAATGGTAAAGAGTTGTCCTTTTAAAGGGAGGATGTATAACCTGCTTTTGACCCAGAAGCCTGGGATGGAAGTAGTTAATAGTCTGGTGACATTTACACCCTGTGACAGAGACCACACAGGATCCTTCCCTAGACCCTTATTGTAAGAATGTTAACCTCTAGGACCCATTTTTATGGAAGGTGTAACTTGTAGTCAACCCATAGAACACATCTTTATAGAAGTTGTCATGTGTACTTTACAAAGACTTTCGATGAAGTCTTGTCTTAAGCTTTATTATGGACCCAAGATTGAGTTGTTTATCACTAGGAAATTTTTCAACAAAATATGTCTACATTTAATTTTACTCAATTAAATATGCCTAAAATAAACTATTGGGGTCAGACTCCTGAAGTTTGAATCAACACCAGCTACTTAGCTGTGTTGAACTGAACTGCCTTCTTGCCTCCCTCAGAGGACTTGGTGGGAGATGGCTGAGAAGATATTGACTGGGGTGTTTCCCTTAGTTTTAAAGTCATGCTAGCCTGTCAATGTTCCTTTTAAAAGGTGATGTTTAGCTGAGAGAAGTCATGTTTGCTTTGGGCACATATTTATCTTTACAGTTTAGCTGTCTTGCTAGCCAGAAATACATGATGTCAGTTCGAGAAGGTTCTTCAGTTCATTATAGTAATTATCTATTAAATTCTAGAAGATATAAACTTAATAAAGAGTGATTTCAATATATTGCATTTACGTAACTGGTGAAGGCAACGCTATTGTACCCTAAGATCTTGAATTCATTCTAGCACAATATATGTGAATGTTTTCCTCAAACTGAAGCATATTAATTTGGGAGAATTTTAGAGACAGAAAATGAAAATCATAGTGAAAAATCACTTGCTTCAGGAGAAGGGAACTTTTCTTTTTTTACTGAAACTAGGGTGGGAGACTGAGTTTGCCTTGATGAAACAGTTTCCAATGTATTTGAAGGGCAGAAGCTGCAATATTCATGCATGGCCACAAGGGGGGAGAAAATCACTGTCGACAGCACAGACAGCACACTACACAGGGCCTACTCACCATAGAATTTAAGTGATTCCCCTTAGTTGTATTTGTTATTTCATGTTAGCAGTATTTCCCAACAGAAGGCTATTTGGCTGTTCACTTAGTGAGACAACATACCAGTGTTCTGGTTTTCTGATGTTAATTGTCCCTTCCTTTAACAAGTTTCTGACTGTATCACCTTCGGCAAAGGATGTAGAGATAGATCTTCTTTACGACTACTGGTAAGTACTTCCCTAAACTAGGCTAGGGTAACTTCTTTCCTTAAAATCCATCCATCTTGGTGGGAATGAAGGTTATTCATGCGCTGGATCTCATGCTCTATATGAAGGTTGGGGTTTTCTCACCTAATACAGTGATGGTGGAGTTGGACTATCCTTAAGAAAAAAAACAAAGGTCCTGAATTTAAGACAGACTTTCTCCAAGTTCTCATTTTTGGACATTTTAAATTAGTGTAGGTAGGACACTATGTTGATCATACCATAAGTCAGTGGTTTTTATCTTTTGGGTTGTGACCTCTTGGGAAGTGAATGACCCTTTCACAAGCATCACCTAAGACCCTGGGAAAACACAGATAGTCACATTACAATTCATAACAGTAGCAAAATTACAGCCATGAAGTAGCAACAAAAGTAATTTTATGGTTGGCAGTCATCATGACCCTAGGAACAGTATTAAATGTTACAGCCTTAGGGAGGTTGAGAAACAGTGACTTAAGGTATTTGTGCCTTGAATGAATGACCTTTATTAACCAGTAATAGTTTTCTGCTTGAATCCAGACTCTGAAGTCCAGAAACTGGGCAGGGTCTGATGCAGGCAGAATCGTGGGCCACGGTGGATCTGACAGCAGGCTAGTACTATCCTGTCAGAAGATTCAACTTCCATCTTCCAGATCCAGAAATACAGCTGTTCTGTTTGTTAGCTTTGTTTCTCGGCTTTCTCCTGGAGAAATGGAGACAGTAACAAAACTTCTTGTGTGGTTTTTCTGGGGGAAATGTAAGCACAAAGTGTTTTCAACAGAATATTCCTAGATCCTTGGGAGAAAATAAATGCTGAGATAAAAGTTTTAGGTTCTTTGGTTTCAGTGAAATTATATAAGGGAAGATTATTTTTACTTTGTTGTTGTTACAACCATTTCCTCTGCGTTAATATAGTTCACTGACCTGATTCACAAATAACTAGTTCAATTCTCATTGACTCTTAATGACCGCACACTGCATCTGTTTAAATGGTCACTTAAGGATTATTCAAGAGAAATAAAAGGTGTGTTACTGAGGAAGGAATTCCATGGCCATCCTAAAGGCAGCATCCCTGATAAAGGTGTCCCTTATAGTCAACTTGCGTTCATCTGACTGAAGCACACAGCACCTGAAGCTCCTGTCTCTGCAGAAACAAGAAAGCCTTGCTTTGCCTGAATGCCATTCTAAAGTGTAGACAATTTATTCTTTTTTAAATTTATTTATTTATTTATTATGTATACAATATTCTGTCTGTGTGTATGACTGCAGGCCAGAAGAGGGTACCAGACCCCATTACAGATGGTTGTGAGCCACCATGTGGTTGCTGGGAATTGAACTCAGGACCTTTGGAAGAGCAGGCAATGCTCTTAACCTCTGAGCCATCTCTCCAGCCCCTAGACAATTTATTCTTAATCACTGTGAGCAACCTTGCATAATTTGGCTGTCCACAATGAGGCCACTTGTGTTGATGCTAACTTTCCATGGTCTACCTTTGCTAGTTCAGTAATAGAGACTTAGTCATCTTGGAGCTACTCATGGACTGGAAATAAAGGGAATAAGCTTCATTGTTGTTGTTGTTATTGCTTCATTCTCTACTTCCACATATAACCTCAATAAAAATTTTTGTATTTCCTTAAACTATTCTTCATGAAAGAACAATAAATTCTTTTATGTATAATTTATTTATTTTATTTATTTTTAATTGAAAATAACTTTTTCCATACAATATATTCTGATTATGCTTGCCTCTCTCCAAATTTCTCCCAGATATTCCCCATCTCCCTGTCACCCAAATCCACGTCCTTTCTTGCTTTGTTTCTTTAGAAAACAAACAGGCATCTAATTAAGGAAGAAGTGAACCCAAAATAAAAGAAAAAATATTAAAATAAGATAAAGCTAAAAAAATCAACCAGAATAAGACAAAACAAACAAATAAACAACAACAACAACAACAATAGCAACAACAAAACCAAAGAGCCAATGAACAAGGCCAAGAAACACAAGAAAATAGATTTAGAGACACATGCATTGGCATGAACAGAAATAACAGAAAAATCAGAAACCATAATAGATAAGCAAAACTTGTAGGGAAAAAGACCAGACAAAACACTATGAGACAACAAACAAACAAACCTCTAAATGTATCTTTGAGTTCATTTTGTGTTGGGAATCTGCTGTTGGGCATGGGTCCTGGCCTTAAGAATGGTTGGTATCTCTCATGAGACTCTGCTGGAGAAAACTAATTTTTCATTTGTTGAAGAAGAACACTAAAAAGAAATCCCAAACTAGCTTAGAATTGAAAGTGATAAAGAGTTATTTATTTAGAGGTAGACTCACAGATCACAATCCTCTGCACGAACGGAGCAAGAACTGAATCACATCGCTGGAAGAGAGGCCAAATACGTGCTTTATATGGGCATTTATAGTAGAGACCAAGCCCAAGAGGGCGGGTAACTTAAAGGCTACTGGAGGTAGGAATTTCTACAGCACCTCCCCCTTTTGTTTAAATAAAAAAGTTCTAAGCCTAATACAAAATTATATACAATAAGAACAAATATCAAGTATAAAACTTAGAATTACAACCAGCATAAACAATGTCAAGCTAGAATCATGTGATAAATGTTTCAATAATTATCCTATCCTAAGGGGTTTCAGTCTTATAAATAACTTGGCCAAGTCATGAGATGAAAGTAGCTACACCTATCTAGTCTTCAACCCCATTGAAGACCCAAGAAGGAAAATACTATTACTCGAGTAAGCAGGAAGTGCAATCAAGCAACTTCCAAAATGTGCAACAAATGACAGAGACAACTGGTTACCTGGATAGTCACCCAAAGTCTCATTTGTAACCTTGGAGCAACCAACTTTGGCTAAGGCCTAGAGTAACTGACAGACCATTTTCAGAGGCAGGAAAAATTTCAAAATCATCTTACCCTGTCTTGACAAGATTTGACACTCTTTTTTTCTTGTTTCTTGCTTGTCCTGTCCAGCCATCATACATTTTGTCAGTGGTCAATGCATGGGAAGTTCCTTGCCCAAAGGTCAGTTTTGCCAAGAAGAAAACAAGCTCCAAGTTTAATGTCTTTAGTGCTGAACATTCTCTCGGGGATAGATGGGTGTTTCTAGGACCAATCGTGTCTCACGTCAAACAGAACCCTAAGTTATTTAAATGCCAGCTCTTTGAAGTGATTGAAGATTACCTATCTATGCAGAATACAATCTCTATGTATCTAAAGAACCTGATTGGTTTAACTATAAGTATGGCAAACATGGATGACTTAACTATGACTATAGTTCTTAATATCTATACAACTTAAAGACTAAGACTTTGTATTAGAATATTAGACAATTTTTAAACAACTGTGCAACAAATGAGGACAATCACCTCAAAATATAAACAATGTATAAGTATCTTTATCAGAAGTATAAATGTATATTGCAATATGATAAATATATTCTAAAATGTTATCAATATACAAAATGTCTTAAGCGGAGATAGAAACATGCATGGATACAATATGACAAAATAACTTTACCTAGGTGTACAGATATTGTAGATGAAAATAGGAACATATTCAATATCTATACAAATATAAATTGTCTATAAATAATGTCTCACAAGTATTCACTCCATTACTCACTATTATTATTAGTGTAAGCTCACACTAATCTATTATCCCATCAAATTTCCTTTTATTTCCAAAGAGATCCCTGAGCTTATATAATTTTTCCCAACCCTCAACCCTATACCAATTATAATAAACCCCTAAATGATGTCCCTGACTCTGAGAACAAACTTTGTTGGGAGAGGGGACGTCATCTTCTAGAATTACTTTTAGAAGCTGTCATGGGGCGATGTTCTTTCTATGGGATCCTGTGAAAGTAAAATGATGGTTAAGTTTCAACATTACTGTCTGGTATAATTGCAAATAGTCTCTGAGTATTCAGAAGGGTTTTTATGAGGTTCCTATTTGGAGTTCTGGCCAGAATGTTGTAAAAAAGAAAGTGCACCATTTCAGCTAACCAAGTTGGAACCATCTTGAGCAGCTGGTACCCCAAACAGGTCTTATAGTAGCACTATTAGCATCATGACTTCATATCAACCAGGTGGAGTTGTTGTTGTGGGGCCCCATCTTCTTTCTGGAAACTTCAAAGATTACTGCAGGAAAATTCATTCTTCATTGTGGAAAACTTAAACTTTATTTATACAGACATCTATTGAATGAAAGGTATGATAGAAACAAAAATAGGTATGAAGAAAAGTAAATTGTTTTTCTAAATTCTGTCTTCTTTCTGTCCCATACCATGACTCCTGACATGAGACAGAAATTCTGAATTTTCATTTTAACAACATGCTTGGATTTAGGGAAAGACAGAGCCGTTATCAAACTCCAAAACTAGCTCTCTATATACATATATTTAAATGTAAGTGTTTTTATTACCTGTCGTTATAAGTCATATTTCCTTTTCTTGATGATCCTTATTGGATAGTTATTTTTTCTTCTATCAGCATCTAAACATCCAGGGTTTCTTGAATTTTTTGAAGATGTGTATTTTCCTGTAAAGAAAAGAGCAGAACCCTGCCCCAACACTGTATGGTTATTTTACTGCCTGTATGGTTGTCACCTTTGTGAATGAACCATCATTTCTCTTTCTCAGGAGATTTCTCTTTTTCAAACCAAACCGTTGTTAATTCTGACGGTATCCGTAGCTTTTTTTCTCCTGTTAAAACAAGAACAAGCTCCTTCCCTAATGTAGCACATCTCCTGGCTTCCATTGTGAGGTCAACATATCCTTGAAGTACATCAATTGATTTAATTCAGAAGTTTTTTTTCTATTATCCAATGTCTCTCTGCTGCTGTTGTCCCTTTCTCATTAATGTTAAGAAAATTCAAGGTATTTTCTGTCCCTTTCTGTTTAACATATTTTTATGGTTTTATTTGATCTTTTTATAACTGCCTGACCTGTAGGATTCTTTGGTATACCTGCAATATACTTTATATTATAATAAGTAAAAAGTGTTTCATATTCTTAGAGACATATGCTGGGCCATTATCTGTCTTTATTTGTGCATATACCATTGATGGCCATAACTTCTAATAAATGTGTGACTACTGAATCAGCCTTTTCGAGCTCATAGCCAATGCCCATTGAAAACCTGAATAAGTGTCAATGGTATGGTGCACATATTTTAATTTTTCAAATTCTGCAAAGTGGAACACATCCATCTGCCAAATTTCATTCTTTTGAGTACCCTTTGGGTAAGTCCCTGCAGGTAGCAGTGTTTTGGTTATAGAAAGAACAAGTAGGACATCTGTTTATAATCTCCTTATCTTGTAGCCATGTAATAGAAAACTCTTTCTTTAAAGACCATCCTTTAGGTAATAGAGAAGGCAGAGGAATTCCTGATTGTAGAGGGCAGATAGGTTGAATTGCCTTATTGACAGCTCTTAGATCTGTCACCATTCTCCATTTACCAAATTTCTTTTTAACAACAAATACAGGAAAATTCCAAGGGCTGGTTGATTCTTCAGTGTTGTGAGCATCTAGTTGCTCCTGTACCAGCTATTCTAAAGCCTACAGTTTTTCTTCTGTTAACAGTCATTGTTTAACCCAAATTGGTGTCTCAGCTAACAATTTTAAAGGCAGGGCTGTTGGTACCTCTAAAGGTTTGCTAGTTGCTTTGTGCTCTTGTACATCCTGAATGGCTGGTGACCTTTGTGTATAGTATTTTATAATATCCTTCCAAGAATTATGAGTTTCTGGGACTGCAGGAATATTAATCTGGGTATTCCATTGCTGCAGCAGGTCACAACCCCATAAATTCACTGCAATATTAGCCACATATGCCCTCAGTCTTTTTCTCTGTCCTTCTGGCCTATCCATTCAACCCATCTTGTGTTTTGTTTCACTTGAGATGGGGTTCCATATTCTACTAATTGAACATATGCGTTTTGAAGAGGCCAATTTGGATTCCAAGATTCTGGGTTAATGTACTCACATCCACACCCATGTCTATCAAACCCACAATTACAATGCCATTTATACACACTCTTAGCTTTGGTCTTTGATCATTTATAGAAGTCTGACAGAATATACGTTTTCTATTTCTTATTGGAATACTTGATTTATCATCCATGCTTATTCCATCATCCAGAACAGTATGGTCTTTTACAGAAGGCTCTAGATTTTTTAATTTTCCTGGTGAGACATGTTCTCCACAGTGACTGGGAATGACTGGACCACTTTTGACTTGGGGGTCTGTGAGAGCCCCCCACCAAGTAATTTCCTGATGGTATCACATTGCCTTGTCTGTCCTTTGTTGATCTGCAGTGATTGGTTCAATGTCAGCCTTTGCCACACTTTCTACATACCTGAAGATTGAGTCCTCCTAATCTTGATATTCCCAGAGGATATATTATTCCTAGGAATTTCTTGTCTGCAATCCCTTTTCAGATGTCCTACCACAATTAAAACAATTGATATTTTGATTTCTCCTCATTCTTTTGGAAATTGTTTCTCCTACCCAGGATTCAGTATTATAGTCAAATGTCTCAATGTTCATTGTATGCAGCATCCATTCATTTATAGGTGCTGACCTATTCTTTAAAGTCCCAAGTATCTTTTTTCATTCTAAGTTGACAGTTTTGAAAGCCAGAGATTCAATAGGTACTCATCTAACATCTTGGTCTGTTACTCCTATTTGTAAAGCTTTAGTTATTCTTTGTAAAAAGTCACTAAAGGCTTCTCTCTCGCCCTGTTTAACCCTGGTATATGATTCAATTGTTTTCCTTGTTCTTGAATCCTGTCCCAAACATTTAAGACTGCTTTATTGCATATAGGCAACATATGTTCATCATAAAGAGCTTGAGCCTATGGATCAGCATAGTGCCCTCACCAAGAATTTAATCTTGGGAAGCCTCAAATCCTTTTGTTTTTTCCTGTTGTTCTAAAATTTTAGCCTCATCTCTGAAATAGCATTTAAACATCAGTTGAGACTCATCATCCAGGACTGCTGAAACTAACTGAAACTAATCATATGAATGGCTTTAATGCTAGAAGCCCATGTCTTTATCATCTCCCTAACAAATGCAGAATGTAAGACAAATGCAGAATGTAAGACATTATTTATTACAGCTTACTTAATTTCTTTTAGTAAATTTAATTTCCTTTTGGGCCTTTAGAATTTGATGCTTTGACAGTTTAGATTATAGGGTAGGAAGCTAAAACTCTGGGTAAGTCATCTCTGACAGCTACTGGTGATGTTAAATCCTGACCTTGTACCTTCTTTCTGTGCTCATCAGCTCCAATAATTTCCTTAACCATTTCAAATCTTTTTACTACTGTCTTTTGTAAATCCTGAATCTCCTGGCCTGTATATATTTCTAGTGATTTCACTGAGGCCTCACTCTACACATGTCTGAAGTTTTTCCTTTAGAGACAACATCACATCCTTGGACAATATTTGGATAGCATACAGATTGCCTTCTTAGAGAGATACTCTATCTGCTAACCTGTCATAACTTTTTAAAAAATTTCAATTGTCAAATTTAACAGTATGAATTCTTTCAGATAATTTCTCAGTACCATGACACATGGATTCAATTTTGTCCGTCAAATTAATGTTACCCTTTTTGATAGTATAAATTTTTTTAGGTAACTTTTGATTTTAAGTGGCATTAATCCTGTCAGCTAGCTGTTCATTATTAGTCTGGAAAGACTGTACCATTTCTAAAAGTGCCTTATTCTTGGTTCTGTTATCAAACCATTTTATTAAGGATATTATATGAAGAAAAAACTAAGTCCCAATATTCAATAAATGGATGTATCACAATAACTATATAAGCCTTGCAGAATACAATCCATAGTATTAGCAAAAAAGTTACTAAAATACCCTATGATAATACTGTCTACAATTATATAACTTTCAAGTTTATTGGTTTTTTAATTTTAAAATTTTTACCTTATGTTATGTTATGTTATGAGGTCCAGAAAACTGTTCTATGGTGTAATAATCTTAATTGTCCAGCAGGTGTCATGGTTGTAGAGTCATGACCAGCATTGCAACCTGGTGTGTTGCAAAAACAGTGTTTTTGCCTTGATGCTGGCTAAATATTGAGAAATATGCTTTGTTTGTCAAATTAAAAGCAATTAAATTATTTCTGTACGTGGAGCAAGAAGTCCAGAACTTATGGGCAGGGAGCACAAACTGGAAGCTGAGCAAATCACCACATGGCAGGGAACATGGTAGTGTAGCGGGGGAGGATGTGAAAGAGCTTGGGAAATTTCCAAGTTCCCAAAGGCAGTTAATTCCACTGTGGCAGATCTTACAAAAACCTGCTTTGGTAAAAGCAAGTCAAGTGGGCAGGGGTAGGAGACTTTCTGGGCTGTGGGCTGGTTAAACTTTTGAGCCGGTCCACCTGGTAGGTATGGAGTCCAGATCAACGTGGGTGCCAGACGAAGAAGGACATTAAAAGAAATCCTACACTAGCTCAGAAATGAGTTTAATAGAGGGTTATTTATTTAGGGGTAGACTCACAGATTACAATCCTTTGCACGAACGAGGAACAAGAACTGAATCACGCCCATGGAAGAGGCCGGGTGTGCGTTTTACATCGGCATTTATAGTATAAGAGTACATGACTAAGTGGGCGGGTAATTTAAAGGTTATTGGCTGTAGGAATTCCTACAGCAATTTGTGAGTGGTTATCATTTGGAGATAGCTTCTGGCTTAGGGCTGGGGGCTTGTGTCCACTTCTCCTCTCACACTGGGGGCTCCTGGGCTCAAATCTTTGTAGGTTCTGTGCATAGTGCCACAACCTCTGTGAGTTTATATGTGCAGTGATCCTGCTGTGGTTAGAAGACCTTTCTTTCCTTGGCGGTTACTATCTGCTCCGGCTTTTACACTCTTTGCTCCTACTCATTCTCAGGATTCCCTGAGATGTGAGGGGTGGGAATTGATGGAGACATCCCACTTAAGACTGAGAGTTCCATGGTTTCTCACTCACTGCAACTTTTCCAACTGTGGGTCCCTTTTTAAGTGTTTATTTCTGTCTGTTTCAGGAAGAAACTTCTTTGATGATGGCTGAGCAAGGCACTGTTCTATGAGTGTAGCTGGATGTCATGAGGGGTCATTTTATTGTTATGTCCCCTTAGCAAAATGATAGTATTTGGTTTGCCCCTGGGTCCCAGGCCTATCTAATTGTGCATTCTTGGCCACTCAAGCAGTATCAGGAATGGGTTCTAGCGGACTTTAATCCAATCAATATTGGTTGATTGGTCTCATGAGATTTGTGGCATATCTTGCATGCAGCTCACCACTGCAGACAGAAGAATTAGTAGCTCGGCTGGTGGTTATCTTTCTCTTTGGTAGTATGCTGAGTACCTCCCAGTACTGTGGACATCAGTCAGTAGGTGTGAAGGTTCTCTGTTAGCACCAGCTCAACTTCTCCATATTCAATGAGTTGTGTAGGTGTTGTCGTCAGCAATAGTGCCTTACCATCTGTTTGTAGAGAACCCCCAACAAATTTAGCATAAGCCTAATTTGTCTGGAGGTTCTCATGGGGTCCCTTTGGTCAACAAAGTGATTGCCTGTAACTCATTCCCAGTACAGGAGGCTTCATTTGATGATAAAAGATGTTCACTTGGGGTTTTGATTTCCTTGTTATTAGGCAATTCAATTTAGATCACCTTCATATGTGTATATGTTTTAGGAAGTTTCTACTGTATTAGGTTTCCATATATGGGCCATTAGCTTCAGCTGTTCATTGTGTACATATACCATATTTTCTTTATACATTTTCAATGAGAAACACTGACATTGTTTACAGGCTCTAGGTATTATGACTAGAGCAGCAATAAATAAGATTGAGTCAGTATTATGTAGTAGGATGAATTTCCCTTTGGGTATATGCCCAAGAGTGGTATAGCTGGGTAGATCAAATCTCAGCTTCCTCCGGAACCACCACCCTGATTTCTAGTGTGGTTGCACAAGTTTGAACTACCATCAAGAATGGATGAGTATTCCCCTTGCTCTACGTCCTCACCAGTGTGAGCTGTAATTTGTTTTATTGACCTTGGTTAGTCTATTCTTCATATACTTTATATTAGTCCTTGTGACAGCTCTTCTTGATTGCCAATTTGTCTACAACTGGAATTAACAAAAGCCCAAATGACTGGACATAACTGTGAAGGATTTTTTTAATTAAGTTAATTGAAGTAAAAGAACCTACTTGGAATCTGGATCTTTAAGGTGGGGAAATAAACTTATTCCATATCTACTGAGGTAGGAAGACCTACCTTCAATCTGGACCACACCTTCTGCTGGAAAACTACGTAAAGGACACAGAAGAAGGAAGCTTTTCTTAGAAAGTCCATTTCCTCATTTGTGGTTTTGCCTCTTCCCTGGGACTATTGACCGCATTGGTTCAGAAGGATGCAAGGAGCAGAAGTTGGGAAGAGGGTTAGGACGACTGTGTGTATGACAGAGACAGCTCTCTGGGGACAAGACTTTGGTGAATCAGCTCAACTTTATTTCAGGGTATAAGAAATGTATAGAATTGGGAAGTCTGGGAAAAAAAACCCTAATTTGCATTAAGTGGCACACTTCTATCACAAGGCTTACTATGAAGCAGTATGGTCCTATAGCCGAGCTCCTAGCACAAGTCAGCTATCAGGAATCTGTGCCAAGGTTCAAGCTAAAGATAAATCAGGCATGCAGCTTATATACAACTTTCAGATAAGGTCAGTCCTCCAGGCCTAGAAACATTCTACCAGGGCAAGTAGAGGGAAGTTTTGCTGGGGAGGGAGGGAGTTTCCACGTTGTCAAAGTTTGGGGAAAACCTATCAGGTCGCTAGCAACTACAACCTGGACTAGCCAGCAGGGTCTTCCAACTCTTCACTGGTATTAGAACTTCTTTGGGGTTCCAGAATATACTGAAGATCACCTGAGGCATCCTTCCTTGTGAACTGAAAGCAATTATTGGATTCTTGAAAGTTTTGTTCATAGGCAGTCATTGTTGATTTTGCTGGACCAAATCCTGTAACTCATTCTAACAAATCCTCTTTCTATATACACATGCTCATTCTCTAAGTTCAGTTCCTCTAGAGAAACCTGACTAATGCAGTCCTCCCTCAGAATTGTCATTGGAAAACACCTTTTTTCCCATTCTGAACCTGCTGCTTTGAAAGGACAATGAAGTCAAGCAGTGTTCAGAAATTTGTTGGAAACTACAAAAATATAGAGGTCCCACTGAAAAACTTCTTAAATGGAACTAACCCAGTTGCCCCTCTCAGCTGGCAGCATGAAGGATCCTTGTGTTCAGAGAAGGCTGTGTGCTGTTTTAAGTGATTGCTGAGGGGCTGCACCTCAGAGTGAGCTCTTTATTCCTCAGGGCGAAGAGCTTCCTTTCTCCATCTGTCTGCATGTGTCATGTCATTATGTCTCCAAGTGTCTGCTTCTCACTCGGGTTTGTCCCTTAACCCGGGGCTTGATAGACTTTTCCTTTTTACTTCTAACAACACCCAAAATCCCTTCTTTCTCAATTTACCCCTAACATAGGAAAATGATGTGCTCTTCTTTCATCACCTATAGGTATATATATAGATGTGGCTTGTGCTTTCCATGAAGTAAATTTTGCTCTTCTAGCTCACAACCTCTTAACTTCATTTCAAGGGATCCAATAACATCTTCTGTTCTCTACAGGCACCAGGCAGCAGCAGAACACTCATACACAGAAAATTTAATAAAAGGGTGGAATTGGAATAGTCATGCTCACAATGAAGCCTGCATTCAGAGTATAGACACAGGGAATTATGGTAACTGCACCACTAAAGCTTTATTCTGAAGAGTGAAGTGATTTTTTTTGTTTTGTTTTTTTTTGTTTTGTTTTGTTTTTTTTTTTTTGGACAGTGACAGTGATAGATAGAATGGTCCTTTGAAGACTGAGCAGGAACAAGCATTGGCGCTCCACTTCTGATCTTCCCTGCAACTGCAGCTTGTTTGGAGTATGCTAGAGTAGGGAATACCCACAGCCAACCTGCTATGTGACCGGTCGTACCTGGCCGGGGGGCGGGCAGGCACAGCAGTGAATAAGAGAGACATGGTCTCTGCTTTGACAAAGTCTCCATGGAGCAGGAGAAATTACCCAAGTAATTACCTAGGGGATGACTGATGTGTAAGAAAAAACACGGACTACATCAAAGCATGAGGCCATGGTTAAAGGTCAGAGAGATGGAGCTTACCTCTATTTGTTCAAGGTTATTGTCTGTTTCTACGTCAAACAAAGGCCCCACCTAGATTTAGATCAGAGAGTTCTGCTCTCTCAGGATTATTGTCAACAGGTGTTGACAATAATAACCAGACCTCATATTTCAGGAATAGAGAAGTAGATGTTTCCTTAGGTTAAGAACTGAAGAGGAAGAAAAGAAGAAGAGGAAGAGAAAGTGTTGGTGAAAGAGGAGGAGGAGGAGGTCTTAACAACAACACCATATTAATCCAAGTTAAACACAGCTGTCTCTTCCTTGAACTCACAGCAGCTTCTTGTAAATTAGAAAAGACCTCTCTGTTGCTCAAGTGATTAGATGCCCCCACCATGAGACTATAATGTGGGTCCCCATATGGTGTATCATTCCAGAAGGGCAAGACTTTACTAAATACAACACTAAACTGTACAGATTGTTTTTTCACTGATATTTAAATAACAGATAAAATATAAGTTGAAATTATTTGCATTTCTAAAGGATTATAGGTCATTTATGGTCATTTATGTTTGCTGTCTGGATAAAAATAATTAAATACTTAATGGGAAAAATGTTCCCCTTTCTTATGACAAATATATCATGCATTGTGATTCTTTCTCTTTGAAAATATAATCCTAATTAAGACATGTGCTTTGTTGGTTTCTTCATTTTCATTCTACCGTAGAGGAATCCTAAAAGCCAGAAGTATCTCTACTCTTTTATGAAGTACTAGAAATCTAGGTAGATACAGGCAAGCTAGATAAAGAAGCAGAGAATAGACTAGAGATGAGAAAGATGGTGCCCAAAAATGACATGGTCATTGTGGCTAGAAGAAAGGGTGAGTTCAGACACAAGTCTGGAAGTGTGTGCAGGGGTCAAATCATGGAAAATCGCATCAACTTATTTTATTATATATGAAGAAAAAAATTTAAAGTTGGATGGGTAGGGAGATGGGGATGACCTGGGAGAAGTTGGAGGAGGAGAAAGACTATGATCTAAATGTGTGGAAATTTTGAATAAAATATTGTATTCAAAATTGTCATAAAAATAAATAATAATCAGGGTACTATACAACAGGAGTAAAATGTTAAATAAATAACAAAGAACTTAAAACAAAAGCAGTCCATTCCAGTCCTTTGGTCTCCATTTCACTTTCAGACCTACTTTTTCTAAGAGATTATTTCAAACTGTTTACAAAAATTATTTCTAAGGATTGGAGAGATGACTCAGCAGTTAAGAGCACTGGTTGAATTCCAGAGGTCCCAGATTCAATTCTCAGCACACACATGGCAGTTCACACCTATCTGTAATGCCGTTCCTAGTGATCTGACACCCTCACACAGACACACATGCAGCCATAACACCAATGCTTACAAAGTAACAATAAATAGATCATTAAAATTTATTTAGGATTTGTATAGCTATGAGTAATTACAAAATTTTAAAAATGTGTAATACAAGCTTATTATGAAATTTCTAAACAAACAAAAAGAACAACCATCTCTTGGTCTAACTACAATAATTAAAACTTGGTGCAATCTAATCAAGAATTTTTTCCCCAGTACTAAAGGCAATGCCTGCTTTCCAGTCTATGCACTAAAAGCCTGCAACTTGCACTTCATCAGTGTGACCTGACCCACCTTCCATTACTTGCACTAGCTGAGGTTAGAAGATATGAATCAGATGTGACAAGCTGCGATCTTGTGCTGCTCCTTCTGCAAGTAAATCAATCCCTTCCAAACCAGCCTGACTCTTTCGATTGCACACACAGGAGAACTGATGGGGCTTTGACTCCAAGAAAGAAGGTGGCTCACGAAAGAGACCCAATCCAAGAAAACCAATGCCCTGTACAAGAAGGCGACCAAACCAAAGTGTCTAGTTTAAGAGCAATCACAAGAACACGCTCCCATCTAGAAAAGCTGGGTGCGTCTAGCTTGTTGTACCTTTTTATTGTTTGAGAATTCCATACCTGCATATAAGGTGCTTTGGTCAAAACCACTCCACATTTCTTTCCCACACCTCCCATCCCCAGATATCTATTCCCCCCAAATTCATATTGCTCATTGATTAAATGCACCAAGTCCACTTAGAGCTGCCTCTATGTGCATGGTGTAAGTCATAGGTAGCCTCTTGGGGGCTACAGCTCTGAAGAATGCTGACTCCCCTCCCAGCAGCCATAGATTGCCACAGCTCTTCAGCTGGAGGTGGGACTTCATGACCCCCCACCACACTCACACTGGGACGTAATCAGAGCTTACTCTTCTTGAGCATTTTCTCCTAATAAGGTTTCTAACCTTAGAACAAGAATACTGTGAGCAGAGAGTGGGTTTTATGCATCCAAGAGTAATTTGTGGGTGTTGCAGTCACAGACTCAAAATCATGAGCATTAAAATAAGAGGTTAAGGCAGCATCTGGTAGCACGAGTGAGAAGAAACCACCAAAGGGCTCCAAGTCCTGCAAAGAGTTCATGTGTACAAGCTTAGGTTTTGGTTTTGTCTCCTAGGTAACTTGCTAATTCCAGCATTATCCCCCGACTCACCCTTTCCTCAAATCATGATTTAAGAATACCACCAGTTTGGGAACTGAAACACCTTGGTTCAATTTCTTCCCAAGGCTGGTTCCCCTAAGACAGATGAGCCTATGCTGAGGTTAAAAATATCAGACACCAAAACCATTGAGAGATTCAATTTGCTATTTAGTCAAAATGCAATAATGGACATAGGAGAAATTAGAGATCATTAAACTTTCATCTCTCTTTTGGGCAATTTTTTGTTAAAATTACAAATCTGTTGAGAATAAACTCATAACAGTTTATCATTGTTATGGACATCTGCCAAATCCTGACACTTCCTCTTCTCATATCCATGTCATTTTCTCCTGTATGATGAGGTAATGTTAACTGTATCGGCCTTGGAAATCTGTTGGAATTATTGTCCACGTAACTCAGAAAACACTGCACAGTTTCTAGGAAATTGGAGTGACTGTTCCTTTTGTGTCAGAAAACCTTGGTGTTCTTTCAAGTAGCAAGAATTCCTTAATGCCTTTCATGTGCAAAACAACTGTCAACTATCTAAGGAATGTCAATATCTAAAAATATGGTCCCTGAGTTGAGGATGTGCTAATGGGATGTGAGAAGGGACATTCTCTAAGTTCATTATCACAGAAGCTCTGGACTCTAAAGAGAGACTGGAATTATATTGAAAATAACCCAAAATACATTTTAAAGACAAATGGTTGAGAAAACTAGTTAAGGCAGTGAGAGTTTCAAGCCAGAACACAGTGGTGAAGCTGGCAGTGTGGTCCTTTCTCATCCCATCCCACTGCTGCCCCTCCTGCTCCACATCCTTTACTTCTCCACACTCATGTACACCTTCATGGGGTGATCCTGCCAGCAAGGCAGGTGGGCCAGGCTCTCAACCATTTCCTTCTGGACAGGCCAGCCCCAGGCTTCAAAGAAGGGGGCCAGGTTTTTCTGCACGGTTTCAGAGAACTTCTTCACCCATAAGTTCATCTTGCTCTCATTGTTGTTGGGGAGGCCGGAGAGGGTTTGGTATTCAGCAAAGAGCTGGATGAATGGCTCCCACCCAAAGGTCTCCTGGAGCTGGAAAGACAAAGAAAGGGAGGAATATGGTGCTGAGTTTGCGAATGTGAATGCTGTCTGTGTGCATGGTCCCAGGTGTATCTTGTTATCAAGGACTGCTCCCCATCACCTTCACACCTGTTGTTTGTCCCATCTCCAGTCCTGTGTTTCCATATAAATGCTACCTTATTGGATCGCAGCAGCTCTTGATAGTCAAACTCTGTCCCGCAATCTAGGACAGATGCTCTCTAGAACCCAAATGGATAAAGAGCCACTCAATAAAAGACAGTTACTATCATTAGCTTTATTTTTTTTAATGTATTATCCAGCTCTTAAGATTTTTTTCCCCCCAACCTGACTGAGTTGAGTTGCTCATTGACTGAGACCATATCTCACCCAGTCTTCAAAATCAGTGAAGGAAAACATTAGAGTGTAGCAGTCTACGAAGCCAGGGCTTGCTGTTAAAACCCGACTCTAAGTTCCTGATCTGCTGTTTAAGTGCGTGCTTTTGAACAAATTGGCTAAATTCTCAACTTATGGTTTATGAACTTGTGACAAGTGAGCTCTATAAGTCCCCTGAACAGGGCTGGAGTAGACAGTGCAAAAGGTCTGCTGTGGCCAGAAGCTTTGATGACTAGCCAGGAAAACAGGAAATGTTTTTTGGGGAAGGGGCAGGAATAGATGCTTACCCACAGGAAAAGGACTAATTTTATGACATCATTATTCTCCTATTGCTTTGTCATCATTTATTCAAACAATGCTTCTGCTTCTACTGAGGTAATCAAAGTTAGGAGGTATATTTCCTACAATACCAACTTTTAGATATGTCTACAAGTAGACATATCAAGTAGATATGTCTCTGCTGTTACAGAGGCTGGTAACAGTTACTCAATGCTAAAGGTAAGGAAAACAAACTATAACCAAACAATGGCTATTATGGAAGAGTTATTAGGAGATGAAGGGCAAAGTCAGTGAGAAAAACAGTCTGGAATATGACCCCGGGTCTTCCGTTTATGTCAAAATTCAGGATAGTACAGAAAAAAGTGCTGTGTAATTTCTCAGCATACGTTCCATTACCTTGTATATTCCAAAATCCTGGGTCTGGAATTGGGAGAGGTGCCACTTTTATCATACAAGTATATGGGCTAAGAGGTGCTATCAATGATCCACATTAAGGGGTGGTGGTAGTGGTACCAGGTTTTGGGGGTCATGTAGGAATTGGAGTGCTCTTAGGAGGCAGGTTAATACATAACTGAATAGTCTATCAGCATCGTCTCCTTGAACTTGTGCTTAGTACCTGCAGATATGTCTCCAGTGCTGTCCAGACATTCCAATTAGACAGGGGTGCACCCTTTTGAAGATGGTCTCTGATCCTCTTCTCTCGTTCTTCAGGTTTCAATTCAGGGTGGGCTTGAGCCCTGGGAATCCCCAGGACTGTCTCGTGCACATAGACTGACCAGAGATTGCAGGTGGCCTCGGTGGTGTGGGGACGGAACTCCCAGCCATGGCGCTGCTGATTGTGACCCAGCTCATGGATGGGTCCCCATAGGCCCTTACTTCTCATGTCTTCCAAACTGATGAGCTCCTGCACAGACTCCAGATGGCACATGATGGGGTACCCTGAATGCATCCAGCCTGAGGAAGCAAACAGAAAGATGAAGCATCAAAGCCCGGTCTGCCTCCACATTCTCCTTCTACTGTTTAGCTTTTCCCCCATAGT
Organism: Myodes glareolus; assembly: GCF_982192425.1. Lineage (NCBI taxonomy): Eukaryota > Metazoa > Chordata > Mammalia > Rodentia > Cricetidae > Myodes > Myodes glareolus. The sequence goes on from NC_142050.1 coordinate 40,644,180, forward strand.
CCTGCTCAAAGCCACCGATTCCAGCATATCTGCGCTGTTGGACTTTTCTTCAGCAAATGACACCTTCCCAGATTCAACCAATTAAGGGTTGTCCCCGTCCTCACTCTGACTCTGAAGGGTGGGAAGATACTTTACAGAACTGTCCTTGCTGGGATTTAATGCTTTGTTTTCAAGATCTCCCTTTGCCTGTGAGGCTATGGCGTGATGCCCTATGTCCAGACTAGAGAAGCCAGGGTAACGTCAGTTTTCCCACAAACAGCATTGTTAACCAGATTTGCATGTCATAATAAAGATAGTTTCGGAGATAAAAATTTGGCTTCCCTTTGTGGGGAGCAGAACTCTTAACTGATTCCCTATATTGTGTATCTTCTCTGCAAAGTCCTTGGTTCCTATAACTACCTCAGACTGCTTTATGCACCTCCCCTCCATTTTCAGTTATGACTTATGTCTGAAGAAAGTAGTCCAAGTTGAACATTCTTTTTGAAAAGATCTTGACAGCCACTGGAGACCTCCCAGCACCACGTTTCTGGTCATAATTACTGTCCTAGGAAATTGCATCTTATAAGACGCCAATGGTTGACCTTTAATTTGTAAACATCTTTCTGTCCATCGTGTTCCATGCATTTATGCTCTTCTCCCTTGCATTTCAATAACAAAATTATGCTTTACAATTCTGGGGCACTACAAAAAAGGTAAAATAATAACAAAATAGAGTTTGCTTACTGGGAGCACTCCCCTGGAGCACTCACCAGCTGAGATCTGCACATCAGCGACGATTCTCTCAGGTCTTCGGAAAGGGAAGGGCTGGGCTGCCAGCCTGGCCACAGCCTGCATTATCTCGTCCCAGAACTGGAGCAGAGGCTCTGGGTCCTCCAGAGTCTTGAGGTTTTCAGTTGGTACTGTCAGGATGATGTTGTCTGTAGCCAGTTCTCCCCAGGGGCCCACGTTATCCTGGAGATAGCTCTTCCACTCCTTCAGGGTTGTCTTCCCTGGAAATACATAGCATGGAACCTGCTACCCATTTCTCATTGATTGGAAAGACAGAGACAGAGAAAAACAGAGAGAGAGAGAGAGACAGAGAGAGAGAGAGAGAGACAGAGAGAGAGAGACAGAGAGAGAGACAGAGAGAGAGACAGAGAGAGAGACAGAGAGAGAGACAGAGAGAGAGAGACAGAGAGAGACACAGATAGAGAGAGACAGAGAGAGAGACAGAGAGAGAGAGAAAGAGAGAGAGAGAGAGCAGAGAGAGACAGAGAGAGAGAGAGAGAGAGAGAGATGGAGGGAGGGAGACACAGAGGAGTGGAATTCCAGAAGGAAAACACCGAAACAATGTCCTGCTCTCATGCAGGTCCATAGGCTGTAGGTGAAGGACAAACTACTAGACCCCTCTCATTTGTACCAAAAGTCTCCATTGACAAGGGTGATTTTACCTCCTGCCTGTGAATTCATGATGAATACTTCTGCCTTTTCCCCTCTGTTGATCCTTCTTATTTTCCCTCTTCAATCACAACCTCATAGTCACCAAGACACCTGCTAAATCTTCCCCCAATGTCCAGTCCACTCACCTAGCTTGTAGTATGGAGCAGGCACTGCTTTCTGGATGGTAACTGAGACAGAGCCCAGCTGACAGTCCTTGGGCACAACGAAGTACAGGAGACCACCCCAGAGGCAGGAGACTGACCGCTGGGTTCTGTCCATACAACACTGGTAAGTCACCACAGGGGCTCGCGACAGCTTCCTGGCCTTGCTTAGGTCATCAGTGTGACATCCAATCTGCACCTGCACAGACAATTGCACCACATGATGGGAACTGGAGCACCCAAGAAGCATGCAGTGTTTTGTTAGGGGCATAGGGAGGGTGGACTTCATATGTGAAATCCCAGCTCCCTCTTTCCGGGATGTTTGCAATCTGTGAGACTCCAGCACGCCAAAGTCTTATGTGAGGCAGGGCATCCCAGTCAATCCATTGCGAGCAGATACTAGTCCGTTCGATGCTAGAGTCTAGCCAGGAAGCAGAAATCTCATCAGCTCTCCTGCTCTCCTTTTCCCAACTCATCGCTAAGTGCTCGGTGGGGTTTCCTTTTGGCCCTGTCAGACTGAGGCAGATAAATCTGATATATCAGAATGCCAAAATAAGAGCCCCTACCTGTAATAGGAAATGAGGCTCAGAACTGAGAGGGCAGTAGAATTTAACTTCTGCCTCAAGTTCATTTCTCCTGATGATACAGGTAATGGGATTAATCACACCATGTAGGAGTCAAGGTGAAGGGGACAAACGCAGTCCTCTGCATTTAGGAAAAATGGTCACTACTGGTATGTAAAACCATTCTTCCTTCTCCCTCTACGGAGATAAAGTTGTGACACTTGGAAATCAGGCTTAGGAAAGACCTTGCGTGATTAATAGCTTACAGTTTCTGCTGTTCCATCTATAAAAGGGGCAGAAGAATCCTCTTCTGGAATCCTTCTGGTTAAAGGAGGGAGAGATAAACAACTCTGTGGTGTGGGAGAGTCTTGGCTATGTTTGGGGTTGTGCGGGTTCCAAGTGTCTGCCTTACCTTCAGGCCGGCGGAGGCAGCAGCTTCAGAGAGAGAGACCTCTGCGCTTTGTCCTTCCAGAAGGTAGAGACCAGTGCTCAGCCAGGCTTCACAATCACCTGACAAATCACAGAGAAGACTGAGTTCTCTGTTCCTATGTGGACTGACTCTACCTGGAGCCTCCCACAGAGGCAGCTTTTCTTCCATGACCTGTACCCTTTCCTCCTCTGCCTTAATTAAGCACCATCCCAGCTTCCACTATCTTGGAAGTACCTAGCAAAGCAAGGAGCTATCCTTGTTGAGGATCAGAACCTTGCAGGTTCTGCCAAGGCAGCCAAACCCACCTTCTCCCAGGCCAGGAATACTGCCAGCATTCTCTGCCCACTCTATACCTGGATTGGTTCCATTGATCTCCACAGTGATGGGGTGCTCCAAGGGGCAGAGATTGGAGGAGCAGGTCTGAATGCCAAGTCCCTGGGCTAGCTGGGAGCAATCCGTCCCAGAATGTGCCAGCTCTGTGGCCAGATGGAGCATTGCAGCCTCACAGGAGTGACTGGAAACTGGATTTTTCTTGCTTACAGCTGGAAGGCCTGCTTTTCTAAGCATCTTCCTCAGGAGCCGGTGCAGAGACATATAAGCAGGAATGCCCTGTGCAGGAATCTGGAGGAAGCCTGCGGCGTCTACTCCCAACCTTGCCAAATACTTCTTTTCCAAGTCCCCACCCTCTTGGTTCAACATAGCCTGGAACTTAGAGAGAGCCCGTCGAAAGTGGTAGTTCCTTATCTCTGTAGGAAGGACCGGGAAAGAGCCTGGGCTGAGGGCACGAGGCAGGATGCTGAGGCCAAAGGTATTGAGGATGACATTTCCAGGGAAACCAGCCAAAGCAGAACTACCTGTGTTTTGCGAAGCCCACCACCAGGACTGGCCACCAATGAGCAACCCCCCACCCTCAGCAACAAACTCTTGTATTCTCTTGGCCTCCTGCTCACTGTAAGCCCCACAGCAGTAGACACACATGTCATTGGTCAAATGGGACTCCAGACTGCAATTCAAGCCATGATTCAACAATAAGGAATGCAGATTCTTTATACTTTTGTTCACGCCAATTTTGTCCTTCTGGTCTCTGGCCAACCAACGTACAGCATTGAACAAAAAGGGCTCCATCTTCGGAGCCCAGAGCATAGCCTCGTGGGCAGCCAACACCACACGGCCACGGCCATAGTGGGCAGCTGCTAGGAAGCAGCCAAGGGAGGTATTGAGCCCCAGAGGGAAGGCCAGGGACCCATGCACCAACAGCTGTGAGGGGACACCTCCAGTCTTGATGTCCAACTCAGAGATGCCGTCCAGAAGCTGCTCCTGGTCATGCTCAATCTCCTCCCAACACCTGGGAAGAAAGTGAGAGAGCTGAAGCGACTGTATTCAGCTAATGGGCTGCTCACTCTAGCCCACCAAGTAGAGAAAGATGACATGGTTCACAATCTTTGTTTCTTAGTAATAGTGTTTGGGGATTTAATAATGGATTTCTTATCAACATAGTACATTTTTCATCATCTCACAATTAATCGCATATCATTCATGTTTGCTATTCCTTAGCAACACACTGAACACCAGTGCTTCTCATAATTGAGATTATCATAAATTTGAAGAGAGAGGTAGTGGTCTTACTCATATTTATTAAAATACACATTCTCTAAATAGACCCCTTTAAGAATTCTTGACTTTAGTTGGCCAAGTGAATATTGTAGCTCAAATTTCATGTGTCTCGAACATTATTAAAGTGTATAAACAATGCTGGAAAACCCACCATATTGGAGAAAGGCAACACTCATGCTATGCTTCCCCTGGAGTAAGTCTTCAGGTAGATATAAAAGTGCAGACACATCACACTGGACTCTCTACAGGCTTGCTCAGAAACAGGAGCATGTTACAAGTAAAATTGGTTTTTACTTCTACTTACTTTATAAAGCCATATCTTTTAGAAATCTTAGGTAGGGCAGGTGAGATGGCTCAGAGGGTAAAGGCACTTGTCACCAACCCTGCTGACCTGAGTTTAATCCCTGGAAGGAGTGAACCATCTCCTGAAAGTTCTCTGATCTTGGCATGCGCACCAACCTACCCACACACGTGAACATCAGACTCATACATACACACATATATGTACATATCACACACACACACACACACATACACACACTTCACTAAATAAGTAAGTGCAAAAATATTAAAAATTCTTACTTTACTCTGACAGGAGTATTTACTATCTTTTACTGAGAAGTGGTTAACATTAAACATATATTTTTAAAAGGTTTTGTACTTCAAAATTTAAAAAAATAATTTCTAGATTCATTAAGAATGAAACGATAGAAGATGGATAATTAAATCATGTTAACACTATATAGTAAGCAAGCAATTATATGGTATTGGGAAGGCTAGATGGGATGTAAAAATTAGACCCCCAAGACACTAAGTCAAATTTAAACTATGCTAAACTTCAAAAATAATAAAACTAGACATTGAAACAAAATTTAGCCCAAATTTGTCAAAATGTCTTCTGGGATCATCCTGACTATTAGAATTACAGGTCATTTCAACCATTTCATATAATTTTATCATTTCAACTTGAAAAACAGTGTACTTTTAAATATAGGTCAAATACTTTTAAAAGTAAAATTAGTAAGCGCGTTTAGGCAAGAAGTTAAACACGACTGAAAGGAAGTCTATCTTGTGTCGTGTTCTTTCTGAAGTCCTCGTCAGTGCAGAGCAAAGCAAACATGGTGTCTCATTTCATCATCTCACTTTCAAATGGACACAGCCAGTGTCATGTGGATTCAGAGTTCAGATTTGGTTCTTTCCCCTTTTAGAGGCTAAAGCCTTACTCTGAGTTGTCCTGACACTGAGCTACAAGAGTCGGCAATAAGACAGGCCACCCTCGGTGTTTCTCCAGTATCTCCGGACAGGCTTCTGGAACTCTGAGCGACTTACTGGTAGCCAGCTGTCAGAGGAGTGGCTGTCACAGCTACCTGAAAGTTTGCATTCTGTGCTTGCACACAGCTGCTGCGATCCAGGGAGCGAGTCACTCAGCTTTTTGACTAGTCAAAGTGTCTAGTCATTGTATTTTGGCAAAGTAACTAGATAATTGTTGTAAGCCACGCTTCTGGGGTGATTTGGGTGATTTCTGTCATGGTTCAGCCATGAGGGGGTCATATGTTCCAGGGGAGGGGCAGGTGGATTAGAAATGTTAGGTAGGAGGAACAGAGACATGGAAGAAACATAGAGAAACAGGATAGGACCAGGAGGGCAACTCAGTGTATATTGTATACTGAATTTGTCCACGTTAATTTTCATATGCTTTTATATCCCAATACAAAAGGGGGGCAGGGAGAAGGAAAAAGATTGCTTTAACATTTCACAAAGGACAACCAGAACAGTTACTTGTTTCAATACTTGAGACATCAAGCCATTATTTCCTGAATAAAGTATTTGATGTTTTGGGCAGGATATGCAGTGAATACACCCTAGACCAAGTATCCTGTAGGGAGCCACTCCCTAAGTCAAATTTCTTGTCTTAAAATGAAGAAGCAGGAATAGGTTTGAAAGAGTAAATAAAGCTCAGACTCTCTGACCTTTAGTCAAGGTGGAACAGTCTCACATCTGTGTTAAAAGAACTTACTAATGCACTAGCTCATATAGTGTCTGATACACAGTAAGCCACTAACATGCTAGTGATTGTTTAATGCATATGGATACACTAAGAAGATCTGATTATTAGGGATTCTGTACCTGATAAACAAGGAATACAGTAACGGTCATTTTATGGTCTGAATTTCACCCGACCCTAAATCCGCATGTTGAAGTGTAGACTGTAGCACCTCGGAATGTGATTGACTAAAAATAGCAACATAGCTAGCTAGGTAAAGACCAAAGTATTATTCAAGTAGGGTGTTTCAATATGGTTGGTGTCCTTATAAAGAATGGAGATCAGAACAAGGAGCAAGCATCGAGAAGAATACCAAGTGTCAGTGATGTTCCTAAGATGGTGCCTCTAGATGTCAAAGGACAGGCCAGCAAAAATGGCCTTCAAAGTACATGAATCAGAGAAAGGCACTGTACATCCTTTCCCACATGCTCAGGAGGGATTAACTTACGGATATTTTCATCTCAGGTAATACCTCCAAAATCCATGAGATTGTCAATTTCTACTGCTTTAGAAGTGTGCCCTTTGTTACAACAGCTCCAGCAAAGTAATCCAGTCCTTGGTGAGGTGCCGCATGTACCTTAGCCATTCACAGCATCGCCAGAAAAGCCTTCCATGTCCACCTGCTTATGTGCTATTCCCCAGTCACAGTTTTAAATTTTGCATTGCCATTGGTTGTGAATCTTTTTACAGGACCTTGATTCATTTGCTTCACACAAATTCCTACCTGGCAATGGTCAATGTTTATGGATTATATGAAATACAAAACTGTGAAAGAAGAACCAAGCTGCTTACAACTTGAGGTCCTTGGACAACGATCTTTCTGCTCCACAAAACTGTGGTGAGCGTAAATCACTACAAACAGTTAGTCAGCTGCTCTGGGAGCCAGGTGGGAAGAAGCTTTGTGGATTTATGTCCCTGCCCTTCCCTTAGGCAGATGAAGTTGGGTGAGTGAGGCAGAAAAGAATCTCCTTGCCTTCAGGATCTTTAAGGTATGATTTGCAGATAAGGAACCTGTCAGGTTTGGGGAGGGAGGCGCCTTGGCCAAGACTTCTCAACAGGGAACTTTACAGAAACCTCAACAGCAAGGCTGTAAGAAATAGTAGAGCGGAATCTAAGCTAGGGATCTTTTCAGAGTTCAGAGTTTAATGAAGTAGTCAACCCTTTCCCATTGGTTTCTGAAACTCCGTCTTGTACCGTCTTCCATAATGCAAAGTTCTCTTTAGTGCGAACATTGGAGGCACAGGTCACCCTTTCTCCCGTGATAGCTTTGCCTCATATGCTTTTCATTAATTTTATAGTTTATAAATATAAATATTGTTGAGCTCTGCTTTTTTACACATGGGGCACTTAGGATTGAGGGACTAGGATTTAGTTTCCCTGGTAGGCAGAGAGTTAGGAGTAATAAAGGTAATAAAGATGGCTGGTTTCTTCCTCACCCTCCTAATTAGAGTCAAAAGTCTCTCAGGTTTTTTTTTCTTTCTCCCATCAGTAGGGGCCCTGCTGAAGGAGAGGGATTGACTCAACAAGTTCATGGTTTGATTGCAATGGTAAAAGTGGCCAGGTCCCCAAGGGGCGGCAGCAAGCAGGGAGTGGGAGACCAGGGTGGGCCACTGAGAGCCTTTGCCGGTGAGAGACACAGATGGATAGACACATCATGCAGAGAAAGTGGGTATTTATGGAGGGGAAAGTGGGGAAGAGAAGGAGGGAGAGAAGTAGGGGGAAGAGAAGAGAGAGGTGGTGAGAGAGAGAGAGAAAGAGAGAGAGAGAGAGAGAGAGAGAGAGAGAGAGAGAGAGAGAGAGAGGAGGGGTGAGAGGAGAAGTTACCTCTTCAGGGGAGAGACAGAAAAGAAAGAGCTAAGGCTGAAAGCGAGAGGCCTCCCTGCTCTGCTTTATGAAGTCCTTTTTGCTGTGTATTTTGTGTCTATTTGGCTTTTTCACCCCTTATAAAAACCTTACCTTACCAGCTGAATCTGTCTGCTGTGATCTGCTGTGTTTGAGATTTTCCCTACTCTGCTGTCTCCTAGAGACTTTTCCCGACTTTCGATTTTTAATTGACAGAGAAAACAAAACCAATCAAGACCCAAAGGTGGTGACAGAATGAAACATTGGACAGGGCAGATGACATTCAGACCTTGTCCAAGCTGTACATTCTGGGAGACTAGACACATTAGCAAGTAGTGGCCAGGTGGCTAACGTGGAGACAGTACTAGGCGATGTGCCCAGGAGTGGGCACTTCAAGACAGTTCTGGTTTAATAGGGCTGGGAGAGGGTTCTGTCCTTGGCTGTTCATGTCAAGTTTGTATAAGGAGGATCTGCATCTTAAGAGCTGAGAGATACATGATAGAGAAAGCAACTTGGAAGCCAAGTGTTTGATATTGGTTAGATTTTTTAAATAACCATGTTTCCAAATACCTTGATATCTTAAATTTTTTAATAAAACAAGACATTTTACGTTGCATGTTATTGTGTTTGCCTTGATAGCGAAAGTCAAACTATTTTAAAGATGTGACATGATCATGAAATGATTCTAGGGTTCCTTTCCTTCTCCCTCAAAGGACAAAACTATAAAATTCTGCACATTCAGCAAAAGAAAATTATTTAGTTGTTATGAAAAATCTTGACATCATATTGTGACTAAAAATTCTCATTAAGGAGATTCTTTTTAAACCTCAAATTATTTTTAAACACAACACAAAGAAGGAGTGGGTAATGACAACAGTTGGTCGCACAGTGACTAAAGACTTTGTAAGTAAGGAAAGACATGTAAGTAAATACTTTGTGAGAAACATTAATGAAAATTTCAAATACTCAACTACGTTAGTGTGGCGTTGCTCTTTTTGTCCGTTGTCTTTTTTAAATTATGAAAAGTAGCAGTGTGAAAAATTACTTTCATAGAAATTGTCAAGAATGAAGTGAGGAATTTAAAAGGCATTTAGCAAACAACATATGAACGACGTAAGAGATACTATATACTGAAGGGATGGAATAACAAGAAAATCCATTTGGGGTTGTTCCTTTCATAGCTGTCAGCACTCGAACACATGGCATCAATTAGTCAGTTGCATGAATGGTGCTTAACGAGTTCAGCTAACTTGCTCATGGGCACAAGGCCAAGAAAAGTGAAAAACTGGGGTTCAGATCCAGGCCTCTCTGACTCAAACATCATGACTTTAATTAAGTCTTTCTTGGCTATCTCAGAAATACTACCAAGAGATAAGTAAATAGTTACATAGTAACGCATCTACAAATGCATTCTTCATATCGAAGAATAACATGGAAGTCCAGAATGAAACACTAAAATTCTACGAACATTAATTGATATTTATGAAATGAACTAAAAAATAATTTACACCTAAAGTTGCTTGCTAAAGGGAATCTATTTTTCCTAGGACAACAAAAAATGGAGTAAGATCTACTGACTGTTGATGATTACAACTTATACCTATGAAAACCACTCTTCAAAGTTTTGGTTTTCTCTAAAATTATAAAAATAACACGTAATGTCATTTTTATTTCTGAAAGCGTTTGTTAATACATTAGAATTCAATTGATAAAGATTAGTGAGTATTTTAATGTTTTGTATTTTCTATGGACATATGTAAAGTGTAGGTTTATGTAAAATATATAGATTTTATATTAAGAGAAATTATAACTTATTTTTAGATTATTTGGCAACTTGCATTTTCTGCGGATCAGTGCTGCGAAATGTCACTTTGAACTGTCCTAAACAGATGATAACTTTCTATTCATTTCCTTATTAGCCAAAGGGTAAAAGTTTAAGTTAGACAGAAAGAGTCAATTCTAATGGTCTCTCACAAACCATGACGACAATTATAATACTGCTGTGGACTTCAAAATTGCTAAGAGAAAATTGTAAATGTCCTCACTACAAGCTGTGATAAAGATGTGAGGTTATGGATATGCCAATTCTTTTAACTTAAGTATCCCATATTTATATAATACATGTATATACATCATGGCTTCAGAATGTACTCCAGATATACATACAAACAAAGAAATTTTAAAAAGAAATCTCAACATAAATTGTGTTAGCCAGCTTTTGGTCATCATGACTAAATCCCTGGAGAAAATATCTTAAAAGAGGAAAGTTAGTTTCAGCTCTTGGTTAGCTCAGGTCAGACGGCTCCCTTGTTTTGGGGCTGTGCTGAGGCAGCACATCCAAGCTGGAAAAACACCTTGGAGCAGCCCTGCCCATCTCAGGATGCCTGGAAGCAAAAAGTACGACAGAGAGAAAGAAAAAGGCAGCGAACAAGCTACGCCCTTCCAGGGAATGCCTTCAGTGCTCCAGTGGCCCATGTTCTAGTTTCTACCACTCCGCAATAGGGCCAACAAATTATGACTCCATCAGTTGATTAACCTACTTGCAAGGTCAGAGCCCTCATGAGCCAAAAATCCAGGCCTTTGATGCATACACCTGTAAGGGACATTTTAGCCTGACATCGGGTGAAAGGATGGCATCTTAATGTGATCAAGAAGCGTTTTTCTACTGCTAAGGGCTTTAATAAGGTAAAGTTATTTAAAGTGTAATTTTAATGTTGCAATTATAGGGAAATTGGTGAGAACTTAGCCTGTTTATAGTTGAAACGATCACTGTTATACACTGCCTGTTTCCACGTTTGTTTTCTCATGTTCATATTCCACCTGCACACGTCCCATCTCCATGAATTTGGCATCATTTTAAAGAACTGTGTGTCTTAATTTTGTTTACTATATTCTGAGTATTTTCTCTCCCCTTGAGGTCTCTGAACACATGATTTTTAATGGACACATAATCATTCACTCTATAACTGCAGTATACACCATAGACTATTAGAGTCCTCTGTTGCAGACAATGTGTCTTTCTGTGTTTCACTTGACAGTGACAGCGTCACTAAGAAAGATGTACTGAATATTGCCTCATCGCTTACTTTCTGTCCCTGCTCTGTATTTGTTCTTTATCTCCACTGGAGATGCTTCTTAATAAGGGCTCTGCATACCAGTCTCTGTCTCTGAGTAAGCTCCTTAAGAGCCCAGTCTCTAACAGCAGTAATATGGCAGTGTTGGCAATATTACACACTCATGCCCCATCAGTCAGCCATTCTAATTGCACGGACATAGTGAGGTCATAAAGATGTATCTATCACGATATTCATTGCAGCCCCTCTGTGGGAGTAAAAATACTGGAAAAAATAAAAACTCGTTCTAGAAATTCAAGTCTGTCATTAAGGAACTTAAGAATAGATTATATGGTAACTATGCATGGAAACACAATAGATCATTCAGGGTATCTTGGTATTCTGTTATGTAGCCATGCCCAGCTTGATAATCCAGCGTACTATTGGGTGGAAAGAGTAAGTGGAGAAAAATGGATAGTGTGCTCCACTGCTTCTCAAAGAAATAGACAAATACTGATACATATATAAATGTCTGCTCATGTATATAAAGAAATAATGCAGCATTAATAGACTTAAGCGGGGGAGGGGACAGAATATAGGTTTAAATTTTTATTTTTGCACTATAGAACTATTTGGCATAACTCTAAAAAGTTAAACAGGAAAATCAAATAAACAAGTGACCAGACATTTCCAGGTACCCAGTGATATAAGCACAGAAAAGGGAAGTGTTTTAAAGGGCATCAAAGTTCAGTGACCTAACTCAATTTATCCCTAGGAAAATATGCTGCAGGGATAAAAGGCACAGGAAATAATCATTGCTATGATTTATTGCTAATAAATATATGTTGTTATTTGCCTACCCCCCCCCACACCAATTGCACCCCGTCCTACCTTTCTTTCTTCTTTTTCCACACTGAAAGTAGTTTTTAAGGAATTTCCCCCACACTATTCTCTGTACAGGTCAACTTCTCGGGAAACCCTCCCTGCAAATGGGAATTCTCTATTTCTCTATACCTGTTCTTAGGAAACCAACAAAGCAAACTTAGCAATGCTAGCAAATACTCCTTGGGATTCCCATCAGTCAGCAACCCCACAATTATTTTGCTGTTGCTAGTATTTTCATTTGAATTTTGCAACTGTTGGGTGTATATTATGGTAAAGCAAGTAGTCTATTATGTTGGTGTCTTACAAAATGGGAAACGAGAAGAACAGATCTCAAAGAGACTATGGAGATTAAATAAAAGCCCTGTTGTTCTGAATTGAAATGAGAATGCTGGTGTATTTATTGATCTAAAACAGGGAGACCTTTCTTATTACAGTAAAGGAGGTAGTTCATCATGTTGGTGTCTTACAAAATGGGGAAAAAAACAGATCTCTAAGGAGATAATGGAGACTAAATAAAATCCCTGTTGTTCTGAATTCAAATGAGAAGCACCAGTGTAAACTCTGATGTACTTATTGCTCCTAAAACAGAGAGATCTTTCTTAGTTTTGATCACTCGGAAGATCAATAGACAATGGCTTAGTACAAATAAATATGTTCCACAAAAGGAATAGAATCCCATGAGGAATCATTGACACTGGCTCTGAGATAAGAAATGCACACGAATGACCTGAAACCTCACACACCAAACTGTATGGAAGCCTGGCGATGGTTGGAGAAAGGATTGGTGACATCCCTGTGGTTGTGTTCTCCAGTTTGTATCTGTGGAGCAATACAGCAATGCAGATAGAGTGTACCGATGTGTGCTATTTGTTCCAAATTACTCTGAAGTGAAGCTGTAGATTAAAGAAAAACTCCCTACCCTGAATCCTGGGTCATAAAACTTGCTTACGGAAACCTGCTGTCCATGGAATTTGAGAACCTGGAGCTAGTTAGTGGCAAAGCAGGCAACCTGACTTATCGCTTATGTGCACGTGTCTGCTCTGGGCATGCTGAAGCCAGACCCTCCCCACTATTCAGTATAGAGGGTGACCCTCAGACGCCACGTATCCTGTTTTCCTGGACCTTCCAGTACTGAGCAGCAGGGCTTGGGGGAGTCAGCTCCTCAGAGCAATCAAGTCTGCTCTTACCATTTTGAGGTTGAAGTGCATGTATTTTTCCATTTTCCTCTGCTGACTAATTTCTTGTAGTAGATGGGAAGACTGACTAGAAGCTGACCATTCTCAGGGGTGGGCCACAACTGCCCAGAGGAATAGTTTACTGCCTCTCTAGTTCTGCGGATACTTAAGTTTCATAGGAAATGAAACTTGAAAAAAGAAAACCAGGAAGCTTCAGGTTTAGTAGCAGAGATGAAAAGTGTAGGTGGAGATGAGGAAAAACAGGTTTCCTTGGTTGAGAGAGAGAATTCTTTGAGGCCACAGAGAGAACTAGGGTGCTGAGACTTAATGTCAGGAGACATTTAAGGTGTCAGATCAACGCTTTGGGGTTCAGGGTTTCTGCTGAAAGAGCTACTGTGACTTGGAAGCAGTCACAAACAATTTAGGGATAAAAGGTCATGGTTCGTCTCCAGTAAAACCCTATGGACAAGCGCAGGAGGCTGGCCCATAGGCCTGAGCTTTCAGTGGGCTACAGAATCAAAATCAGATTCATCTTGGTGTGGGTGTGTCTGGTTAGACCCTCACCCCCCAGGGAAGAAATCTCAGGCTCCTTCCTGGGGCTGAGGGCCCTGGGCCCTGCTTCCACTCACTCACTCCTGACATTCCCTTTCTCCCTTGGGCCAGGATTTTGATTTCTCAGGAGAAGTCCATTTAAAAATACCTTCAGACCCTGCGGTGGTTAAATTTTACCACCTGATTAAGTTTTCATCACTAGGATATAAATAGAGTTCCATGCAATTTCCAGGACTGCTATAAAATAGGCTATTTTCTAAAACAGATAAACCCGTGTAGTGTGTATGCTCCAGGGATCATGCCTGGGTGCAAGGATCGAGCCTGGAGCCATGCTGCTGTTCATGGTGTAACAAAAGCCAAAAACAGCAATGGAAATGGGGACAGAGAGGGAAGCATGGAGCTGGGGACCTCATGGAGAAACCGTTATAATCCTGGACTGGCTCCATGGGCTTCATGTTTCACACGAAACATGAAATCAAAAATTGTTAATCAACTATGCTAACTTCTTTACATAGGGCAAAGCACAATTAGTTATTAATATCTCATAACTCCCTAATAATCTAAAATTAAACTCTTGATCCCCCGTAGTCTCAGTTAATGGCATCATCTTTAATCCACTATGATCAAAACTATCAGTTTCTCTTTTTCATTTCTTGCTCCATATCCGGTCCATTGACACAGACTGCTGGATGCTACCTTGGGAGCAACGCCACACTACGCTCCAGTTACTCCACTTCCATCATCCTAGACAGGTCACCAGCAGCTCTAACATGGTCTAGTTGAGTGGTCTCTTATGGATGTCACTTGCTCATTTGTACTTACAGCCATGGTCTAGACGCTGCCTTCATCTGTATTATGTTACTCTACCCTGGTGAGTTCAGCTAGGGAAGGGAGAGGCTGTCTGCAGTGAAGCAGTAAGGAAGAAGATCCTAAGGTTGGTGGTTTCTTCAGGTTTGATCTCTATTAACACCATGTCTTCTCCAGGACTCCAGCTAACACCAGACTGACCTCTCATCTAGGGTCTAACTCCTGCTTGGCAGACTTGTGAGTCCAGCATCTAGAAGGTGACCACCACATCTAGACTCCAGCAATGCCACCGTTTTCTTCAGTCTGTCCTACTCTTTGGGTTGAGGTCCAGTCCTATGTACTTTTCTAATATTCTCTCACCTGAACTACGGGTTCTGTTGGTTAAATTGGTTCTGCTTGAAATACCATAGAATTCCATCCAAACTTGATGGATGCCTTCCCTGAAGAGACTAAGCAGCCTTTACTCTTCCGCTCATTGCTTATCTCATGACAAGCCTTTTGCCCTTGGGGCTCCTGATAGAAATCTTACCTATTGCTTTGCTTACCTGTTGATTTTTCCACTGATGTGCACGGTATCACACAGTCTGTTCTGACTTGTGCTACATTCCCATCTGCAGTAGGCTGGGCCCAGCTACAGATGTCCACGTAGACACATCAGTGTTTTCTGACTCATTTAGGACACTGACAAGCAGTCTATGTTTCAGGCACTCCATGTGGAGAAACAAAGGCAAATAGGGCGAGCTTTTCTCGTAAGTGAGTGATTGCATTCCCATAGAAGGGAGTGGCCAGATGGACTGGCTTTTCTTGTGCCTTGAAGCATTTTAGTGACCAGGTTTTTGATTTGCAGCAGTTAGAATAATGAGTGAAAATAATTGCTTACATTGCTAAATGGACACTTACTGAAGAGGGAACACCAGGGCTATTTAAAAAGGGTGAGAATCTATAAGGTGTTATAGTGGCACACTCACCTGATGTGGAGAGGGATCTTGGGTACCTTCTTAGAGACCTTGAATCTATCTATATCTCCACAGACGTCTGTGAAGTACACTCCAGCCACACTTGTCACCTGGTTCCCGGGGAAACTGGACAGCACTTTGTCATGGCCGTGTTGACTGGCCCAATACCAGGCCTGGCCTCCAATGAGCAAGCCCCCACCACGCTTCACAAACTGGACCAGCTTCTCAGTCAAACTGTCATTGTAGGCATCAGTGCAGTAAACACCCAGAGCCTCTCCAGGCTCAGACTGAACCAGTGCCTCTAGACCAGAGTCACCTAGGATGTTTTCTAGTGATGCCAAGGAGGAATGCACTGTGATGGGAGCCCCTGGGGAGGGGCAGAGCCAGTTCACTGCATTGACAAGAAATGGGGCCAAGCCAGCATGCAGCAGGTAACCCTCATGGGATACGACAACCAGGCGGCCTTGGCCATAGGAAGAGGCAGCAATGAGCACCTGGCCCTTGGCATTCACCATCACTGGGAAGGCAGCCTCCCCAATAAGAAGGAGTTCACTAGGAGTGGATTCTTTGGGAAGATCCCAGCTGGTCACTCCATTCATGAGGGTCTCAAAAGCAGCATCAGGATTTGTTGCCATGGTTCTTGCAGATGCTGCAGAGGAAGCAGAGACTCGGGTTGGTCAAAATGGATTGAGGAACCAGTTTTTTTTTTAAAAAAAAAAAAAAAAAGACAAGCAAATTATTACCACCCCAATTTCATGACTCAAATACACAAGAGGAGTAAGGATGATAAATAAGTAAGAAAATAAATGAAGAGGAAGCGATTTCCAGATGCTATGTAGTAATGAGATACAGACCTGTCAACCGGAAGGCTGCTTTAGACTGACTCACTGGAAAGACCTGGTAAGAATGTGGCCTTCAAGCTGAAACCTGAAATGCTGTGGGAAGAACGTTTTGGTAAGAGGCACACCAGGGCAGCCATAGAGTCAAGGGCAAAGGCGAACAGGACCTGAGGTAGGTTGGGAGTGCAGGTTCCTGAATGGCCTGGAGGATCAAATGCAGGAGCTGACCTAGTGTTTGTCTAGTCGGTCAGACAAAAGGGTCACATGACTTGTCAGACTGTTGTCAATGGCTTCCAGATGATCAAATCTGCCCACTGTCTGGCCAGGGATCTTTACAAACTCTGCTGAAGGCTGTCTGCTAGCAGCTGAGATCACTCCAGTACTCCTGGCAGACTTTCTCCATTGTTTTACAAAAGACTACAGGGTACAGACACAGTGAGCCCATGTGAGGTGCCCTCTCTTCTTCCCCTTCTCATCTGCATGAGTGTTGTGGATCACAGCTGGTGCCCCACACGACTTCCCTATCCCCACATCTGAATAGCTCCCCATGAGGGACCTCCTGTCCACTCACATGAATGGTAGGGCAGTCCTTCAATGGCTGTGAGCTGATATCCTACGTTAGCTTCAGATACTGGAGGGAGCTATGGACACCTGCCCAGTGCCTTCCAGAGGTGCATCCTGGGAGGGTCCCTGGCAGGGCTGTGCTCTGCGGGCTCAGTTCCAGACAGCCAACGCTCACCTTGCTCAGCTCCCTCCTTCCTTGTCCCCCTCCCCAGGTTCTTCACTTGGATTTTCAGGGCTTTCTTCCCAAAAAAGCTTCCAGGGAGTGGGAAGAACCTGAACAGATCAGACCCAAGTGCCCCTCTTGTCTCCTTTGTTCCTCCGGTTCTCATGAACTGTCAAGAGCTCATGTCGGTCTCCTCTCATGACCACGACCAGGCTGACTAACCCGGTCTGAGCCTGTAGTACACATTCCACTTTCATTCAGCATGCTTGACTAAGAACTCCAGAACCCTCGTTTCAGTCACTCCCTGTGCGGTGAAAGTCTGTTATGTTAGCCTTGGCATGTCTGTGTGTGTTTCTTCGCCACCGCCGCCCCCACTTTCCATCCCGTTTCACCGCGGTGCAGTTCCCAAGGAAAGTGAACAGTGGGGAATTCAGATGGATTAGGAACTCCAAGTTCAATGTTAAGTCATGTTAAGTTTGTCTGAGAAGAAAGTTCTCTCACAAAAACCCCTTGGGCAATCTGTCCAGAAACGACGGGCCCTCCCACCACTCTGTAGCTAAATGAGCTTGCACGCGCGAACACACACCTTTATCAAAGTCATGACTCCAGTGTAAAGAGCAGTTCTGAGTTAAGTAGAAAATTGTACCAGATGAATGAAACTAAAAAAGAAACAGACCTGTGGAAGATACACTGTCGGGAATGTCGTCCGGTAGCCTTCTGACACTTTAGGGGTTCCCTCCCAGAGTCGCCCTGGTGCTAGAACACCAAGCCCCACCCTAGGACACACGAGGACTAAAATACTCACGCGAGGAGGCCGCTGTGCCTGCAGACTGTAGCAGCAACTAGAGGAGCGCAGTCCCGATGAAGGTCGGCACAAGGGCGGGACCTCTCGGAACCGGTGATGGAGGGCGAGAGTCGGTTAGGTTCTCCAGCGTTTCTGGGCCGGGTTTCCCTGGGCGGGGCCGTCTTGGATCTCCAGGGCGGAGCTTCTCAGGGGCGGATTTTTTTTTTTTTTTTTCCTGGAGCCTTGCTATCAGGGGACAAGGCTGGTTAAGGAAGGGTGTTCTGTCCTGCGGGGTGGGCTATCCAGAGACCTAGGTTGGGTAAGGGTGGGCTGTCCTGTGGGGTGGTCTATCCAGGGAACTGGGCTGGGTAAGGGTAGGTTGTCTTGTGGGGTGGTCTATCTAGGGAACTGGGCTGGTTAGGGGGTGGGCTTTTCTGTGGACTAGTCTATCTAGGGATCTGGGCTGGTTAAGGGTGGGCTGTCCTGTGGGGTGGTCTATCTAGGGATCTGGGCTGGTTAAGGGTGGGCTGTCCTGTGGGGTGGTCTATCTAGGGAACTGGGCTGGTTAGGGGGTGGGCTGTCCTGTGGGGTGCTCTATCCAGGGAACTGGGCTGGGTAAGGGTGGGCTGTTCTGTGGAGTAGTCTATGCAGGAATCTGGGCTGGTTAAAAGTGGGCTGTCCTGTGGGGTGGTCTATCTAGGGAACTGGGCTGATTAGGGGCGGGGCTGTTCTGGAGGCAAGGCCCTCGGAAAGCTGAGCTGTTCCTGTAACCTGGAGGGATGACCTCTGCCCTTGGAGCTATCTTCCGGAGGCGAACCTCATCCTGAGAAGGCTGACGCAACCTACATGGAGAGAGGACTCTATGCAAAGCTCTTGATGGACCAAGGGAGAAAAATAAAATTCCAGATCTCCAATTGATCAGATTTCGATGTGAACATCACTCAACAACTGCGCCAGACCCGAAATCTGGCTCCAACCGACACCGCGCCGCAGCAGGACTTCACTGCGGTGGCAGCAGGACTTCACTGCGGTGTTAACCGGCTCCCTGGCTCGGGCATCAGGGCCTGCCCCCTGGTGGTTGACACTGGCCGTGCATCTGTAGGGATCTGAGGGGAGCACGTACTAGACATTTTGGAGTGAGGATGCATAAAATGTATTCCAGAGACATTGCTACTGGGTAGAAAACACGACCATGATGTGATCTACACATGCAAGACTAAGATGGAGAAGTTAAACTAAAGGTAAAGCTTCGATACTGCACTGCCCGAATTTCTGCCCAAAGGGGGCCAGAAAAATGAAGGCGGAAGGGCAGATAAATGTGTCGGTTTGAACACAGATTTGTATAGCAGTGTGTTGTTTATATTTCTGTAATATAGTGTATGATTTTGTTTTCTGATGGAAAGGAAGGGGGCCAAAAGAGAGGTAAAAAGATACCGTGAGAATACTTACAAAGAGACTTTAGCTCATTTGGTCTACCACTAGCTATACCCTCAACCATTGAGGTTTTTACAATTATACATTTGTTTTTAAAATGACTATGTGCTTCGTCTTCCATTTGCATTATTAAAAAGCACTAGTTATTCTCATAAACACCATGCTGAATTTTCCCAGCAGTCTCTCTGTTTTGCCAAGGCAGATTCCTGGCTCATTTCCTTCATGGGTGAATGGCATCTACCCCAGGACCTTGCTGAAAAGTTGTCCATAGCTTTGCATTTTTATTTTGTGATACCTGAAAGTTTACTTGGCTAGACTCTCGTCCACGCTTTTCTGTATACACCAGGCACTCTTTCCTGCCATTCACTCTCTGCCGGGAGGAGGGTCAGCACTATAACCAGCTTCTGTTTCTAGCACTTCATTCATGTCCTTCCATGGTCACCAGGGGTTGCCTTCCCTCCTTGACTTCAGCCCACAGCTGGCAAATGTTGACTGTGTTTCTGTTTGGAACTTTATCAAATATATCTTTAGTTAAGTTAGATTTAGTCCAGGGCTGCCGTTCTTGTACGAGATCTCGTATAGTAAACTATTAACATTAATATTTTGTGCCCTTTCCCCAGAATTTTCGAATAAAGTTGTAATGCTCAGTATCTCGTAATATAACTGTATTTTCAGGGACCGTCTTTAAAGAGATGATTTAGTTGAAAGGAAGTCATTAACGTGGCATCCCCACCCGTTAAACAATAACCAGTGTCCTTATGAGAAGAAAAGGAGACAGGAATGCTGAAGAAATACTGTGTGATGCCACAGAGAAACGATCGCTGCCCAACGAGGAAGGCCTTAGGAAAAGCAGACCCTGCCTGTTCCCTGATCTCAGACTGCCAAGCTACAGAGCTGCCAGAAACCACCCTGCCTGTGACAGGATATGTCTTAGACAAGGAATGAACATGCCCTCCCCCTTACTTTAAACAAGCTAGAGAATGTTAAAGGTATATTCCTAGAAAAATTAAGCAAGTGGTTTTGTGTTGCTTTCTGGATCTGTACAAACCCAGAACCAAAGGGAGGGGCTAGTTGGTAAAGTTTTTACATCCCAAACATTTAGATATTCTATCCCTAGAATCTGCATTAAAATGTTATGTGTGGTGGTTCATCCTTGTAATCAGAGCACTGTAGAGGCAGCAAGAGGAGGACCCCTGAGGTTCTCTGGCCAGTCAGTCTAGCCTAATTGGCAAGGTCCAGGTCAATGAGAGAGCCTGTATCAAAGGAGGTGGATAGCATCTTTGATGATGATACTGGTCATTCTTTGACCTCCATACACATGTGCATACACACTTTGTCCCCACATGTGTACACACATGCATACACATGCATACCATTTGGGGATATTTGTATTGTTTGAAGATATAGTGTTGTGATTGTTTAATAAAGAGCCAAATGACCAACAGCTAGGCAGGAGGTATAGGCCGGACTTCTGGGCAAAAAGAAGAACTGAGGATGAATCTAGACATGCAGGAGAGAGGGCTGAGAGAGGAAATGGGAGGTACAAGGTGGAAAAGAGCACCACATGTAAATAGTTGCTTTACATCATAGTTAAGGCTAGTTAGGAATAAACCTGAGATATAGGCTGAGATTTCATAATTAATAAAAAAAAGTCTTCACGTCATTATTTGGGAGTTGGCTGGTGGGACAGAAAAAGATTCATTACAACATACAACTGTGCCCAGTTACTGATTTGGTTTTAGGGTGGAAAATACATCGGCAAGGCTCACTTTTACAACCAAGCCATGTCTTCCTTCCACTCACTGCCATGAAGAACCAAAAAATAAAATCTAAAAGAACAAGCAATATTAGTAAGAAGAATAAGAAAAGCCAGGGATGTTTATTAAAGTGTGTAAATGCATGCATGTTTTCCATGGCCTAGCAATCTCAGTCTTAGAAATTTACTCTATGTAAATGGATACATGGTTATTGAACAGAAGATATTCATGGCCAAGTTATTTTAAATAAAGTGACAGTTCAGAATTACTTATTCAAAAATCCATACATAGTCAGATTTGCAAGTTGTATAACCAGCACTCTTACTACCAAAGCATCTTGGCATCATTACGGTGTCCTTCCCAAAGTTCAGTGATGATCACATTAGCTGCCATCCACTGACTCCCTATAACCCTGGGTTCCCAACCTAGACACGTGTCATCCACATGGGTAATTTCTGATTGGGCTTCCACCTTTCATTGACACCGTGGTTCCTACTTTCTCCAAGGATTCAGGCCCAATTGATTTCTTTAAATTACTAAACTACCAGTGGCACCCCTGTTGTCAAAGAGGAAGTTCCCTCTAGAAAGCAAGCCTTTTTTGCTATGTACTATCAGTCATTGCTTCCAAGACTGCAGTCCAGTGAATTTTGTCTAATTTTTTTTAAAGTCATATAGTGGAAAACATCAGTTTCTTTTTAAAATGATTTTTGTTAATTATTTCAAATGCATGTGCATGCTTGAATATATGTATGTTCTGTTGGGATCCAGCCACGATGGGTTCATACATTCCAGAGTAGGGGCACATGGATTGGAAATGTCAGGCAGAATAGACAGATATCAAGGAGATACAGAGACATAGGATAAAGTTGGGAGGGCAACTCAGTGAATGCTGAATCTGCCCTTGTTTATTTCTCATGATTTCTAAATAAATACCCCAATCCAAAGGAGGGGAAGAAAGCAAAAAAACTTCTTTTTATTTGTTTGGTTTTGAGACAGTGTTTCTCTGCGTAGCTTTGTTGCCTCTCCTGGAACTTTATAGACCAGGCTGGCCTGGAAATCACACAGATCTGCCCACCACTGCCTTCCAAGTGCTGAGATTAAAGACAAGCGCCAACATCACCCAGCAACAAAAACGTTTTTTACCATGATGCAAGGAACAAGCAAAGCAGTTACCATATTAATAGCCAAAGCACCAAGTAACCACACCCTAGGTCAAGAGATGTTGGATATTTTAAAGGATGGAGATTGTAAAGTGTTTGACATTCTAAAGACTGTGGAAGTTTCTAGGATGTTTATGTTTTATGCTGTGAACATGTTATTCTGTTTGCAGTGAATATGTTTTATTATCATTTGTTAATAAAGAAACTGCTTTGGCCTATATCAGAGAAACTATAGCCAGACTGGAAGAGATATATAGAGAGAGTAGGCTGAGTCAGAGAAACACCATGTAGCTGCCAAAGAAGACAGATACCAGATTCTTACAAGTAAGCCACAGCCTCGTGCCAATACACAGAAATGGGTAAATTCAAGAGGCAAGAGCTAGAAAGAAATACAACTAAGCTATTGGTCAGATAGTGTTGTAATTAATTCTGTAAAATCATTCAGGTCAGAGCAGTTGGGAAATGAACAAGTAGTCTCCATTTACAAAGATGCCTGAACATTTGGCAATGTACATTCACATAAAACCTAAGAAAGCTTAAAATGAGTGCTTCTAGAACTCCAAAACAGGAGCCAAATGCAGCTTCTTGGTAGTCACATTATTTTCAGAAAGGCTCTATTTGCTGGCTGAAAGCAGAGATACAACCCCTTAAAAAAACAACTGCCTCTTACTGGCAGGAAGAGCTCTGGCTCTTTTGGGAGGGCTGGCTATGGAGCATTTAAATGGAGTTTGTGAGCAGAGTGCTACAACATGCTTAATGGTAAAATAGACCTACTACATCCCTGGATGTGGGTGGTAAGCATGGCTCATAGAGCTGGTGGTTAACCTACCTCGGCCAATGTTGGATGAGGTGGAGCCAATTAGTCCTAGCCATGCTGCTTAGCATTTTAAAAAGCATTCCTGGTCAGAAAATGATTACAGATACACAATAAAGACAGATTTAGACAGAAATACACCTCTGGATGGATAACAATGTGTTTAAAACATGTACGTAGGCATGGGAGAGAGAAGAAAAGGAGTATATACAGTTATAAAAAGAAACAGTTTAAAAAATTAAAACAAAGTTTTTAAAGAGACAGTAGTAGTAATATAAAAGAGTACAAACAGTCATAGAGTAAAAGAGGACAGACCTAAACAGAGAACTCTCAACAGAGGAACCTCAAATGGCTGAAAGACACTTAAGGAAATGCTCAACACCCTTAGTCATCAGAGAAATGCAAATCAAAACAACTCTGAGATTGCATCTTACACCTGTAAGAATGGCCAAGATAAAAAACACTGATGACAACTTATGCTGGAGAGGTTGTGGGGTAAAAGGGACACTCCTGCATTGCTGGTGGGAGTGTAAGCTGGTACAGACCCTTTGGATATCAGTATGGCAATTTCTCAGAAAATTAGGAAATAATCTTCCTCAAGACTCAGCAATACCACTTTGGGGTATATAGTCAAAGGATGCTCAATTGTGCCACAAGGATATGTGCTCAACTATGTTCATAGCAGCATTATTTGTTGTAGCCAGAACCTGGAAACAACCTAAATGTCTCTCGACTGAAGAATGGATAAGGAAAATGTGGTATATTTACACAGCAGAAAAAATAATGACATCTTGAAATTTGCAGGCAAATGGATGGAGCTAGAAAACATCATATTAAGTAATATAACCCAGACCCAGAAAGATAATTATCACATGTACTCACTCATAGGTGGTTTTTAAACTTAAGGCAAAGAAAACCAGCCTACAAATCACAATCCCAGAGAACCTAGACAACAATTAGGACCCTAAGAGAGACTTACATAGATCTAATCTACATGGGAAGTAGAAAAAGACAAGATCTTCTGAGTAAATTGGGAGCTTGGGGGACCATGGGAGAGGATTGGAGGGGAGGAGAGGCAGGAAGGGGAGTAGAAAAAAATGTATAGTTCAATAAAATCATTAAAAAAGTGAAAAAAAAGAGTAAAGAAAAATAAGTCACCTAAAGATGGGATATACAGAGATAGTCTAGATTTAGTATATTATTGTGTTTTCTTTGAATTTTTTTGACTGCAGAGAGATAATTCTAGGGGCTGCTAAGTTAAACCAACATAAAGATACATTGACTTCAAAATTTGGGTCTAAGGATATATTGCTTTGGAAAGAGGATCTGCTTTTGTTTCAGCAGAAGATGAGAATCAGTGGATTCCTTCCGGGCTAATGTGATTTGATGGAACAAGACCTCCTGAAAATTCTCCGACGTCTAAAACTACTTAATTGTCCTCTGTACAATAGAAAATTTGAATAGCTGTTGTTACTCATGGTATGTTGGTGTAGTTTTGTAGACTAGAAGGCATTGTCTGTAGTTATTCCAGTTTACCACTAAGCCGAATAATATAGTTTCATATAAATGTGTTCTAATTATGAAGTATAATTAATAGTCCTTGTCCTTCTTCAATTATTTTTAGCCACAAGTTTAACTTAATGTGGTCTTGTAAATTCTTTCCCATAATGTTCTCAAGAATGTGGAAAAGATTAGCTCTGATCTAATTTAGGAGACGAGATGGCTGAGTCCACTGATGTGCTTTGACTGGTGTGAGTCACTGGAGAGGTTCACTAAGCCCCAGAGATGGTCCACAGCAGGTGCCTCCAGCTGTTTTTAATAAAAAATAATGTGCTGGCCGTGAAAGTGTGCTGCTCTCAGATTTCCAACTGCAGGCCATGCAAGTGCCAGTCGGTCTCAGCTGGTGTGTCCTGGAACCCTTGGCGCCAATACTGCCCAAGGGTTCTCCCAGCCAGTGATTGAATGTACCAGGAATTCTAAAGCAGGCCTGGGCACTCCTGGAAGACAAGGGATGCAGCTGATGGTAATTTTAGCTCAAGGACTCCGCAATAGTCTTGAAGAAACTCCATGAGATCTGTATGCAATGTCAGCCTTTGCTTTCTTCTTTCGCCTACACTGCAGTCTACTGCTACTCCCAGCCTCCTCTCGGCCCCTCTTCACATCATCTAACAGCCACTTCCCTTAATAAATGTCTAACACATGGAATCCCATCTTGGCTCCTTCCTCTTAAAGGAGAGAGACGAGCATAAGCACTATTATAAATATAACTCCACACAGTCTGCTTTTCCAGTCTATTCACGAAAGTTGCCTTCTAATTATTATTATTAACTTGAGCATCCATGGGAGACTCACTATTGCACATTTCATACTCTGCTACATTTGTGATAACTTTTATTCAGAGTACCTCACAGTCTGTCTCCAAGGACAATCATCAATCTCCTTCCTTGAAAACTATGAACCTGAACTCCTTAGCTTCTTTTGGCAGGTGGCCAGTCCTAAGTTCTGGCAAGGAAAACTTTCACATTCTTCTTTGGTAGATCTGTGAAATTAACTAGGACCTATGTTTTCTGTCTGCTTGTATTAGAACTGCGTGGAAGATCTGTGGTGGGAACCGCTAATACTCTAGTGACAGATTAGAACACATTACTGCTGCAGAGATACAGATTGCTGTCTAGATTTCTTCCTCTAGTAAGAGACAAGGGTGGTCTTAGCCACCTCTAGGTCATATATAAACCTTAGTATTTATGGAAGACTTGAACTTTTGGGAATCAGCAAAATTATGTCAGTTTGAACCTAACAATTGATGTTTCTCAAACTCTGAAATATCCTATTCACTAGCCATAGTAGACAAATTATCTTTACTCAACAAAACCAATATGGTGCCCATACCTTCACAGACATTTCTATGCACAATTTTACTCAGGCTGAAGGTATTGAGATGCCAGAGGGGTTAGAGGGTGGGAACTGGCACTCACTAATGGTCAATGTGCCCACAGGAAGGATGGGAAAAATAGTTTAGGGATAGATTGTTTACCTAACCATGTTCATTCCTCTTGGTCCTCAGCACCATAAAACAAAGTTTCTAGGAAAAAAACAAAAAACTTCTTGCAGAGAATGAGTAAGTTAACATGCCTGCTAATTAGCACTTTTTTTCTAAAACCATAAATAATTATTAATTTCTCTCTCAAAATTTCTTATGATATTAAAACCAATTCTTTCAAAGTCTCTGATTATACTGAGATTTTCTGACCATGGGTGTCTTTACTTTCAACTGAAGCCAAATAGACACCAGTTTAGCCAGTGGGATGCAGGTGGATGTGGAAGGGGAAGCCTGGAATCATGGGACCTGAGTTACCCAGTACTCTAATCTTATGTCCAGATGAACTCCAATAAGTAGACTAAAATGTCCATGGCTGAGTAAACCAAGTCATATTTTTAGTCAATCTTCTTCATATGAATTTGGTTCAAATTTCCATTTTCCTGAATGCATCAGATCATTGATAAGGACCCAGATATTAGTGTGCTAATGGTTAGAGTTGTGTTTCCATTCATTATATTTGGCAAAAAGCATAGCAACCACTAAAATGAACCTACTTTGCTTCCTATTGGAGAGTAATTTCAGAAAGGAGAAGCCAAAACGTTTACTGAAAAATGCAATTTAATTTTGAAGTTTCACAGTTGAAACTCAAAAGTTGTAAGTTTCCACTAGGTCAGTGTGTTTGTCAGCTATGCATTGATGTGACTAGATACCCAAAATGATAAGCTTGAAGAAAGGAAGGGTCTGTCTGGGCTTAAAGTTTCAGATATTTCTACCTATGGTCCATTTCCTGTTGCTTTTAGATAAGCTAGACCATCATGGTAAGGAATGTGTAGTGTAGCATGATAGGGGAGTTCAGTCAATCACATTCTGTTTTGGGGCATGCTGCCCTCAGGCTAAAGCCTGCCTATAAACCTAACAAGTGCGCTCCGCTAGCTCTCTTTTTCGCCTGGCTCCCGCATCCGGATGGATCGTTCGGATTCTGGTGTAAGCTGTTGTAAGTCTTACTTCTGTTTATTAAAGCTGTATATTTTGTATCAAGATAGTCTGGGGACTTTTCATTACCAATCGCCCTGCGGCTTCATTAGCATCCTTTTGATCCTCATGCCCTCTGGGAAACAGAGAGAGGGAGGAGTCAAAGTTCCAACATCTCTTTTAAGGCCACATCCCTAATGAAAAACTTTCCACTGGATCCCTTTTCTTAAAGGGACCTAGTTTGTTGGAGTCCAAGCTTTTAACCCAGGAGTGTTTTGGGGGGTAGGGATGGGAACACGTTCATACTAAAAACTGTAACACTCAGTAAATCCTACTAATGGTTATCCCACACTTTGGTCTGGGCTGAAACGATGGGCTGGGTGTGGTGAATGCTTGCTGTTCTCAAAGAGGAACCAGAAATCAGTTCCCAGCACTCGTGCTGGGTGACTCACATGTAACTCCAACTCCAGGGGAATCTGATGCCCCTTTCTGGTTTCCTTGGGAACCTGCAGACACATGATATATACATGTGAAGATATATACAAATGCATATCGATAAAAATTAATATCATCAAAAAAGATTTACATCTGGGAAAGTAGCTGTTTACTGATGGCATTCCAAAGCATCGGCTTTAGTGTTTCTTCTATGTGCTCCGCATACTTTTGCTTCCCTTTGTTTTGAGTTAATTGCATGATATGCTGCATTACTCTTTTTTAGGATCTGCTTAAATATCACCCTCAGAAGCTTCCCTAGATCACATTACATAAAGCAGCAAATGTGCCCATTTTATGGGCCTCACCCATCCGTTCACTCTTCCATTCTTATCTACAATATTTTTCTTCATGATACTTCATATACCACATCACATCTTCTTCTAGAATATTTATGTTCACATTAGAACATAGCACCCTGAGGACCAGTGTCCTAGTCAACATTACCTTAACTGTATATAGCTTAGAGTCAACTGAGAAGGGAATCTCAACTGTGGGATTGCTCACATCAGCATGGCCTTTATTATTATTTGATGCAAAGGGCTCAGTTCCCTGAGGGTGGTATCATTCCCAGGGCAGGTAGGTCATCCTGGTTTGCATAGGAAGGATAGCTAAGCATGGGGTAGTGAGAAAGCCAGCAATCAGAATTCCTCCATGGTTTCTGCGTCGAGCTCTTGCTTGACGTTTTGTACCCACTTCCCTCAATGATGGACTATGGTTTATGAAGTATAAACCCAATAAACCCTTTTCTACTCAAGCTGCTTTTGATCACGGTGTTTTTTTTTGACGGCAACAGAAAGGAAATTAGAATTGCAAAAGGTTTGTTTTATTAGTTTTATTTCTAGGCCCTAGAACAATTGGGGTTAATGTATACGTAAATGCAAATTGTGGTAAATGAAAATATGTACGAATGAATTTACTTGCTAGGTTAAAATAGGGCATTCAAATGTTGAGTAGCTATTGTACAAAAGTCCTAATGATGATGGTTATGATGATTCTGTGAATGTTTCTTTAAAAATTATTTTTAAATGTGTATGGGTGTTTTGCCTGTGGGCATGGTTCTGCAGAGGCCTGAAGAGGGCATTAGATTCTTCTAAACTAAAGCTACAGACAACTGTGTGTTGTCAAGTGAGTCCTGGGAATCGAACTTTGATCCTCTGGTTGAGTAGCAAGTGCTCCTCAGCGCTGAGTGAGATGTGTCTGTAGAGTCCCCATTTGAAGCAGTTTTGATTTTACTTGGGGAGGCAATTATCCCCGTGGTTTAATTTAGTTTACCAGAGAAGTTGAAAGTCAAATGAAGCCACAACTTTTACCAACTTAGTTTCCAGTCACACACAGGTTACATATTCAGTGAGGTAATTTGGGTACTGAAGAAAATGTTTTCTACTACTCTTTATTAGATTATTCACATGCACACATGCACACACACACACACACACAATCTAGTGGAAATGAATATTCAGGTTCATTTTGTGTGTGTGGCCTACAGAAATGGGTCCATTCCACCTTGACTGAAGGTCAGAAAGCTTATGCCTACTCTTGCTCTTTCAAAGTTATTGACAAGAGGTCTGCCTTAAGAAGAGGCTACAAACAAGATATCCCACCCTAGGGTGTGGTTACTTGGTGTTGTAGATATTAAGACCGCCCATAGAGGTGAATCTTGCTCCATCTTGATCAAAGGTCAGAGAATTCAAGCTTATTCCTGCTCCTTCACGGAAAGGACAGGAGGTTTAACCCAGGGAATGGCTGCCTACGGGATACTTGGTCTCAGGTGTAGTCGCTGCATATCCTCCCCAAAGCAACAGAATGAGTAATTTTTCATTTGTGTTTTAATAAATAAAGTTTGCCTGAAGATCCAAGAGTAATACAGCCCCACGGTCAGCCTTACAGACACTCCTTCATTCCACAGTACTGCAAGCCTGCTAGACAGGAAGCTTAATTACAAGACCTGCGAGAACAGCAGCAGGTTTTGTGTTCTGTTGAATAGCCGGAGAAATAAGAGGAGGTGAGGTGGGATTGAATCTTGTCAGACAGAGTAGCTAGAATTACAGGGTCATGGAGGACTTGTGACCACTTAGACTGGCACACTGGATGAACACCAATGCTTGCTACCCTTGTCAGCTAGTCAATAGTTTTGGTTCAACCATATCTTAGTCAATATAAAGTCTCTGAAGGATGTTTTATTTTGGTTTATTACAAACTTTTCCAAGTAATACATGCACAAGGTAAAAAAATTAAATAATACAGAGGACCTTGAAATGAAAACACAGTTCCCACCCCACCCTCCTTCTCTAATCCCATTTCCTCGATGCTTTTTAACAATATCTATTTTTTGGATCTTCTTGGTGGCTAGCTTCCTACCTTTAAATAACATGTTTGAACAATAATCTCTTGACTTATTAACTTTAGACAATCTTTAATAATTCACCATTACAAAAGATAAGGATTTAACATACATCATCTCCACCTTTCCCCTGCCTGCCCTTCTCCAAATATCTTATACATATGTCATTTTTCATTCTTTTGAGGGTCTAATGTACAGCACTGACCAGGACACTAACCACGTAGCTGTGTTCCATTAATTGAACAGTTTGTGTTCATCCCCACTTTGAATATTCAAGTAGCCCCACTCTTCCCTCTCCTCCTCTCCTCCCGATGAATCCAGCCTCCACTCTGCTGTGTCTCAGTGGGATAATGTCACTTCCCACTTCTGTTCTGGGTGGAACATTTAGCCTTTCAGGCCTTGTTCCTAGGTGATCAGAACACTGAAGACCTATAAGGGGCATCTACATTATTTTGGCTATAAAACAGTTTTTACTGAGACACGTGGATATATATATATATATATATATATATATATATATATATATATATATATACACTCCCAATGTCATATGCCAGTTCCACTGGAAACAAAACTTATCTACCTACTGCCAATGGTCAATCAAGTCTCTTCTCATAGTCCATTCAGAATCCTATCCCATTCTATCTCCCTGCACAGTTGAACCTAAATTTCTATACATATTCTTTCTTTTTCTTTTTCTTTTTTTGTGATAGAAGACTGTATGTCTTCCACATCTCCAAATGTCTCATTTACTCAGAACTATTCTGGCACATTCTTTTCGGAGCCTAACGGCGGTGTTCTTTTCTAAAACGAGTCTACGAGATAACTTCCACTTAAGACAAAGACATCCTGGGTAAGGTCCACCATTGTCCAGGACAACTTTCCTCCTTTTTGGGGACTTTAATCCTCATTTTTTTTTAACAAAGAAAATTTCCTTAATAAGAGTACAGAGGAGGGAAAGAGGGTTTCTAAAAACTCATCTGCCAAAAGCTATCTTTCTTTCTACATTACTCTCGACAATCTGACCCATATGGAGTTCCAGAAACAAGCATTTTCAAAAGTAAAGTAAATTGATTGCTTCCTTGACTTCTAGCATTCAGTGCTGCAGCTGAAGTTGGCAGATGCTTCTCATCCAGGTTTGGCTCAACTGTTTTCCTTTCTCTGGGCACTCCTATGATTTCATTTTCTTTAGCACTGTACCTAGATGTAGTTGGCATTAGGTCCCCTCACTCTGGTGTTCCTCAAGTCTTTCTTCTTCTCTGTTCATCCATGCTATCTACATCCTGTCTTCTGGGAACTCACAGTGGTTAAACAGTGCTTGTCTACTTCTCTTTCTTTCCTTCCTATTATTTCATCTTGTTGCATATGTGGGGAGATTCATTCTATTTCATTTTCCAGTCTATCTACTGAATATTTTTGGCAGTTTTATTTTGCTCAGAATCTCCTTTTAGTATATTATCTTACAAATGCACTCAGATCTCTCTGGAGAGATGGCCAAAATTTTTTAAAAATTTATGAATTTTTTCCTTAAGTTTATAATATTTTTTAAATCTTTTTACATCTAAGTTGTTACTTTTCATAGGAGTCTCCCTTGATTCCTTCCATGCATGGGATTCCTGTCAGCAAGTCCACATTAAGAACCTGTGCTAACTACTGTCTTTTGAAAGGACTTCTGTTCCTCCGGCAAATCTCTCCTAGACCCAGAAGAAACTTAACAAAAAGCCTATGGGACCACTTATTTCCATGAAAAGAGTATCATTTGGAACACCAATTCTTCCCTCTCCTCTGGTGGTTTATTTGATTCCTTTATTCAAACAACAATAACAATAACAGCTTCACTAGTACCAATGGTAGATTTTCTGTGTTCTATGTACAAGGGTTGGGGCAGGGTAGAACGGGGGATCAATTTACAACTGGTACAATTATTTAGTAGCTAGACCTTTCTAGTGCTCAAGTCTCTTTGGGGTTACGATGATCAGATCAGTGTATTTTGTCTGAAACGTGCCTTCACATTTCCCATTCATTAGCAAGCTTCATTCACTTTATCTCTTCCAGAAATTTGTTGTGATCTTCTTCAACCAAATGCTTTCAGTTTCCTTTGCTGAGCCTCGCCATGTCTCAATTCTCTTTTGCATTCCTTGTCTTCAGTTTCAGTGGGGCCTGGGAAAGGAGGGAAGGCAAATGTACAGGTTTAGTCCATCATCTTAAATCGGCAGCACCACCGGAAGCTTTCGACAGGGAAACAGCATAGACAACTTTACTGAAAAGATCCCAGGCTTTACAGCTGAAAGGAGATTAAAGGGGCAGGGTGAGAACGGAGACAGATTAAGCCGGAGGAGTGAGAATGGAAAAAGCTTATCCTAAAAGATTGAAGATCCAATTTTCTCTCTGCAAACACGAAGCATTTGGGACTTGGGGAAATCAGGTACTTCACTAAAATAGATCATATTCAAAATCCAATAAACCCAAAAATGCTCTCATGTACTCAGGGGAGAGGGACAAACAGTCTGGATAACTGGAACCTAAGGAGTTTCCTGATGTTAATGGTTCATCACATTTGTGCCGGGAAGCATTTTAGGAGTCTGATTTAAATTCTCCCTCTCCAGAGGTGTTCTGGAGAATTAGAGTCCTTTTGTCCTGCTAAGGTTAGATATGGGCTAAGCATGAAGAGCCCATGCTCTGGCCAGCAGGAGGATAAATGTTCTGTGTTACTGGCTTGTTTCTTTATTTGCCTATTCAAAGCATGGTGATTATGAATACCCAATCTGCAATCAGAATGTTTGGCTTCAACCTCATAGGTCTATGAGTTTGAAGCAGTGGAGTCTCACATAACTGACTTAATCTCCATAAAATACAGTTCACTTATTCATAAAATAAGAGTGATAATAATTTCTACTTAATGAGATTATTGGGAAGAGTAAGTGATAAACCTATAAATGGGAACCAGAACAATGCCTGGCACACGCTTAATAGCGCATAATTGAAACTAATTATTTTATTAAGATTGAATGTTTGTGTTCAAAATGCCTCGGTAATAAATATCCATGAAATAAATCTAGAATTGAGAAGTTGCATGATAAAGAAACACATACACAAACTTTATAGTCTGTACAGTCACCCACTAACAAGCTATATAAATAAAATAGATTAGACTAAAACAAATTGAAAATAAGTGGGGAAACTGGTTGTGCAAAACATCAATCCTAGAGGCTCATTAAAACTTGTAAAACTCATTAAAACTATGAAAGAAACTTTAAAAGAAAATGGGGGAAAACTAAGAGATCTTTGAATGTGTAGTAAGTACTGAAATTTGGGTTAGCTCTGTGAAATTATCTTGCTCCAAAGTGAAGTTGTCTATATATGTGTAATCAGTAACCTTTGACAGCAATGGTGTCTTGTATCTCCTATGGAAATATATAAAAAGCTGGGTATCTATTGCTTGCTAACACTAAACACTATCGTACGATTGTTCTGGTTTTTGTTAAGATCTCCACTCTGGATTTTATCAAAGAAGGAATTTGAACTGAAAGGACTGGGTAAAGAGGTCAACTCTAAGGAGCTGTGAAAGACAGAAGAAAAAGGACTGCATTGCGAAACTAGGTGTGGCTGTGCACACCTGTAACACCAACACGTGGAGGCTGAGGATGAAAGATCACCGAGTTTGAAGTCAGCCAGTTCTACCTAGATAGAGAGGCCTGGTGTCAAACAACCATCAAAAAATTCCATTGTGAGTGTTGAATCCTTGCTTTAGATTCATAAAGCAAAGTACCAAAAGCACCTTAGTGGTTGGTATGTGTCGTGTAAGATAGGGTAGGGCAGATAAATCATTTCTTTTAAATTTGTTTAGTGTGCTTGTGTGTGTATCACAGAACAACATGCTCTTGCATGGGTCTCTCCTTCTACTAAATGAGTTCTGAGAATTGAACTCAGGTCTTGAGTCTTTGCAGCAGGTGTCTTTACCCACTGGCCCTCAGTAACAGTTATGCACTGTGTTTTAAAAAAACTATAAATGATTTTGAAGGCATTTTGTCTGAAGAAATGATAGATGCTGGAGTAGACAGATGCATTTTACCCAATTCAGATATAAAAAACTGTATTCATACATTAGACATTACATGGCGTCTTATTAATATATGCCGGTTTTATATTTTTCATATATCAGCTTAAAAACCATAAAAGGCTATGACCACATCTGCTAATACCACCTAAAAGAGAAGTCTAGCTCTATAATAATTTTGGGCTAATTAAATATGACATTTTCTCACACCCTCTAACTGCTTTAATCACCTTTAGAGGCGTTACAAAGCTCAGTTCTCCCAATAATCATATGAAATAGATCCCAATTTATAGGATGAGATCATAGAGCCATGGACAAGTCAAGGATCTTGCCAGTAACATACAAATGGTCAATAAAAGACCTAGTGTTTGGGCACAAGGAGTCTGCTAAGAAAAAGGCTGCTGTTAACCTCTGAGCTCTGAAAGAGAATGATGGGTCAGCATGAAATGAAGCAACCCTTAGTCGGCATGCACCATATAGTTCACAGGTTTCTTTAAAACAATCAATCAGACACTCCATGACCACCCCAAGAGGCAGAGACTTTTATACCTATCCCGAAGACAAGGGAAAGACTGCCTTCTATGGCCCATCATGATAGATCAATGGTCAGCACAGACACAAATGCCCAAGCTCCCAGCACTGGGCCAGTACAGGGTCAGGAGGGTGCCTGACAAATGAGAAGCAAAGGGGTAGGGCTCCTAAACACAGGCCTGTTCCTAAGAAAGTCTGGCTTCACTTTGTGCCGTGTTCTTAACCCGCTTCCTAGAGACAGAAGCCAGGAATAAGACACAGGAGCAATGAATTAAGAGGACAAAGCCAGAACTTTAGAAGACAGAGGTAGAGGAGTAAACCCCAGCCTCTGCCTACCTCCCCAAACCTCTCTACCTGCCACCTCGATGGGCACTCCTTACATCTGTGTGAGGAGGTACAATTTCATTATATTTTCCTTCCATTCAGGCAGATAGGCTAGGCTGGTAGCCAATTCCTTCTGGATGGGCCAGGCCCAGGCCTCAAAGAACGGAGCCAGGTTCTTCTGCACTTGCTGGGAGAACAGCTTCACCCACAGATTCATTTTGTCGACATTGTCTGTCGGCAGGTTGGTCTGGTTTCTGTACTCAGTGAAGAGACGAATAAACGGCTCCCAACCAAAGGCCTCTTGGAGCTAGAAGGGAAAGTTGAAAGCAGGTGAGAAGCCCCATTTACCAAAATAAGGCACAACACACACACAAGCGAAGTTAGTCAATTCAGCTTGCTAAATTTAGCTTTTCATCCACCACGGATCATTCTGTGCGCGGGCCTCAGGCCCCCCTCTGTCATTTACTAATGTTAAGAAAAGTGTCAGGGCCAGGACAGTGCTTGGCAGACCCGCGGTGAGTGACAGCCACAGAAGCAGCTCCAGTGATCAGTGTTACTCACACTGTCCCCGTTCCTCTATTCACAGGATCAGGAGGAGAACAATGGGATAGGAAGATGGGGATTTAAAACTGGCTGGGGTGGAGCTAATCCTCATTAGCCTTCACAGTTGCCAGGTTAAATTCCCATAGCTTGGAACTCTCCCAAACCCTCATTCATCCTATTACTAATTCACAAGGCCACTAAAAATCATCTTTGGGGAGGAGAGTGAATCAGGTAGACGTCTATAGACAGTCTAGATAATTATAACAAAGAATGAGAATTTCAGAAGTTGCCATCTTTTGGGGCCACTAGAAGAAGCTCATACTTGACCGAGCCACGGGGCCTGTTTAAAAGTAACCTTCATGTGGCTACCGGAATGAGCCCACGCTAGCCAGGGTCACGAGGTTTTGGGGTTCAGGGGCCTCTTGGTAGTTATTAGAACAAACATGTCTTCCCTTCAGGAATGAGCACATAAAGAGAAGAAAGTAGCGCCGAGCCTGGACAGTGAAGGGTTTAAACAGCTGGGAGAACCAGAATAAATTATGCCAGGCTTAAATCCAAGATGATGCCACTCCCCAGAGCGATCTAGGGACTGATCCAGGCACTGGGGCTGAAAAACTGGGGTAGAGAAAGTCAGTTCAAAGGCCAGGTGAACCTCCAGCTCCAAGGCAGAGAGGAGTCCAGGAGTGTCTATACACAGTGGAATCTGTGGCAAAGCCTTATCACAGCAAAGCTTTTCCATAGCGAGGAAGCAGTATACTCATCGAAGGAAAAAATTGGTCACAACCCGTCATAGAATGTGTGAGGAGGGAGGCCTGAGAGCTATGAAGTAGGAGAGGTTGGTTTCAATCACTGGTATGCTTGGCTTGAAAGCCACAGAGAATAGAGTGTATTTATAGGACTCCATGTAACTCAACCAGATTTAAGATTTCTCAGTGCGATGCACTCTTTACTACACTATGGGAGTATAATCCAGTGCAGGGCTGTACACTTTGTAGGGTCACACAAAGTACTGCCCGGAGAGTCATCATTATGGGCTGCTAGCCCTAGACTCTCGCAGGGACTCATGGGGCTGAATCTGAGAAGCAGATGGAGTAGGTGGTCTCCAGAGTCCCTGGCTTATTATTTAACCATGTGGTCTTGGATGTCCCCCTTCCTTTATCACCCTACAGTCTTTCCCAGTACCTGTAAGTATGTTTCCAAGGCAGTCCAGGCATTCCAGTTCTTTACATTGGGCCCCTTGCTTAGGTAGATTCGGACTCTCTTTTCCCGAACAGGGGGCCACAGGGCAATATTGGCACGGCTTCGAGGTATTCCCAGAACCGTTTCATGCACATAAACACACCACAGGTTGCAGGTGGCTTCAGTTGTGTGTGGTGGGAACTCCCACTCCTGCCTCTGCTGGTTGCGGCCCAGCTCATGCACAGGGCCCCACAGCCCCTTGGTCCTGATGAGCTTCTCATTGATGAGCTCCTGTACTGACTCCAGATGGCACATGATGGGGTACCCGGCATGCATCCAGCCTGGGGATACAGAAGAAGAAGGGCAGGTCAGCATCCTCTCATCTCGTCGTTAAGTCTGTCTGTGAAGTGTTTCTTTTCCAAAACACACAGTAGCCCCCGGCTCCTTCTAACACCCCTATTGCTACAAGAGGTCATCCAAACCTAGACAACTTCCAGATTTTCTTTGTGCTCATTCTACAGGGACATTTTCATCTTTCTTCTGATTTGAGCCCTGGAGGAGTACAGGTTGCTGAAGGCCATTCATGCTGCTCTTTGAGTGTCCTGCTTTTATGGGGTGGGGTGGTGGTGGTACCCATGTGAGACTAATTTATAACCCTTTCTCAAACTCTCTGAAGATGCCTCTGCCCCATCCTTCAATGTGGGATTACCTACATTGACAACACACTGCAAGATAAAGTCATGCAGTGTAAAAATGAGGATCTAGAAAAATTTCTATGGTGCTTCCATGCTTGTACCCACCCTCTTTGTTTAGGCTTCTGGACTCACTTTCAAACAGCTCTGTGTTCTGAGTTTTCCAGTTACCTCAACTAGGTGAAGGCCCTCTGCTGTATTTTCCCACTTCTTAAGATTCCCAGGGAGAACCTAACAAAGCTCTAATGGCATCTTTTGATTTCTTTGATTTCATGACACGCTAACTTAAGCTAATATTTATTTTGATGTAATTTCTCCTGCTTCCATTTAAACCACAATGAATACATCTACATGTCTTGCTAGCAAAAGAACATTCTCACTCTTTTCGCCTTAATGGCTGTGGAAAGAAGGAAGAAAATACTTGGGGAAGCAAGGATCACTCAGAATACCCACCGACTGAGATCTGTACGTCAGCCACAATCCTCTGAGGCAGACGCAAAGGGAAGGGCTCACCACCCAGCCTCGCCACAGCCTGCATTATTTCATCCCAGAGGCGGAGCAGTGGCTCAGGATTCTCCAGAGCTCGAAGATTTGCCGTTGGCACAGTCAGGATGAGGTTGTCGGTGGCTAGCTCTCCCCATGGGCCAGGATGTTCCTGGAGACGCCTCTTCCATTCTTCCTGGGATGTCTCCCCTATGAAGAGAGGCAACAGACTTTGAACCATCCTTTTCCAAGTCCCTTAAGTTGAAACATGCTTGCAACTTGAACCCCAGATGAGAACCCCGAGATGAAAGCCGTCCCTATTCTCCACCCTTCTTGGAAGCCCCTATGGGTATGATTTAATATTTTTTTCTTGGCACCAAAGCAGAACTTAAAGAAACCAACTACCTCCCTCCACTGGTTACCCCTGTCTTCTGTACTAAATAGCCCCAGAAACTTGTTCATTCTTAGCCTGCCGCTTCTCAATGTGCCCTTATAATGTTGACTTACCTAGCTTGTAGTACGGAGCACGGACAGCCCCCTTCACGGTGATGGGCACAGAGCCCAATTTGCTATTCTGAGGTACGATGATGTAAAGGAGGCCACCCCAGAGGCAGGTGATGGATTTCATGGGCTTGTCCAAACAACACCGGTTAGTCACAAGGGGGCCTCGGAACAGCTTGCTGGCCCTGGTCAGGTCATCAGTATGACAGCCAATTTGTATCTGAAGCAGAGAAATCACCCTCATAGTCACATGGCGTATGTGTGGGTGGTAGAAGAAAGAACAGGAGATGGACTCAGGAAGGGGATTAGGCTATGACCCCATGTACCATTGATGATGTCATATATGGTAGTCATAGAATAGCATTTCTTGAGTTCATATGTCCTAAGTTATGAGACAGAAAGTAAGGTGATACTCACTGACTGAATGCTTATAGAATGTCAGGGAACCTTCTATCTAGGTCTCTTAGTCCTAATTCTATTATGTAAATCAAAAACACAAATTTTAAGAGCGGAGATGGCTATTCTGAGGCAAGATGTCCTGGGCTCCAAAATGTATCACTTTGATATATTTCGTTACATATCAAAACAAAGTTTCCTCACCATTAAGAAGGGAAAAGTGTTTAAAAACTGAATTGTCAGTAGTGCATTATGCAGACCCTGCCAACTCGGCTAGTCAGAGCATCGGGTTTCTGCATCACGTCCTGAGGTGGGGAGTCGCCCTACCTTCAGATCAGCAGCGGCAGCATCTTCAGGCAAGGAGACCTCTATGATCTGCCTTCCGGGTATGTAGAGTCCGGTGCTCATCCAGCAGTATCGCGTGCCTGCCAAAGGACAGGAAGGGCAGACTGCTCCATACAGTGCTACACAAACCCCCTCATGACGTCAGCCACTCCCCCCCCCCCCCAGCTATACAGCTCTGATTCTGCCAGACACTGCCTAATACCCAACCCTTATCTTCTTGAAGAGGAAGATAGTGAAAGATAGTGATGACCCTCTGCAGGTGATCAAACTCCAAACACTGCAGCAATCTCATGTCCCTGTTTTGCTGCTGCCCATAAAACTAGGCTTCCGTCCTCCTGCCTTTGTACCTGGATTAGTGCAGTTGACATCCACGGTGATGGGAGACTCTGAGGGGCGCAGATAGAGGCTGCTGTACATGTCTTCAATTTCTGGGACTAGTAGTGAGAGGTCACTTCCGGAGTGGGCCAGACCCGTGGCCAGGGAAAGCATGGCCCCCCTACAACAGTCATTGATTACAGGGTTCTCTCGGGTTGCCACTGGGAGCCTATAGCGGCTTAGCAGCTTCCGCAGAAGTCGGTGCACGGACATGTAAGCAGGGACCTCCTCAGCAGGAATCTGCAGGAAAGCTGCCCCATCTGGTCCCAGCTTAGCTAGCCAGCCCTTCTCCACATTCCCCCTCTTCCTGCCCATTATCACTTGGAACTCTGCCAGGGTGGAACGAAAGTGGTAGGTCCTTATTCCTGCTTTAGGGGTGCGGAAGGGGCCTGGGTTGAGGCTTTGGCTTGTGATGCTGATGCCAAAAGGGTTGAGGAGCAGGTTTCCTGGGAAGCGAGCCAGAGGGGACACTCCTGGGTTCTTAAAGGCCCACCACCAGGCTTGGGCTCCAACAAACAGCCCGCCACCCTCTGCTACAAACTCCTGCAGCTCCTTAATGCCTACATCACTTGTGGGTTCAAAGCAATAGACACTTGC
Source organism: Myodes glareolus (assembly GCF_982192425.1). Classification (NCBI taxonomy): domain Eukaryota; kingdom Metazoa; phylum Chordata; class Mammalia; order Rodentia; family Cricetidae; genus Myodes; species Myodes glareolus. Next base: position 40,684,067 of record NC_142050.1, read on the forward strand.
ATCACTGGTCAGTTGGGGCTCAATGCTGGTGTCTATACCGCCTACTGCGAGTAGACCACTTAGTGTTCTCAGCTCCGTCTGCACCACAATCTTGCCCCTGCGGCCCCCGTCCAGCCAGCGGACAGCATTGAGCAGAAATGGGCCAAGTTTACCCACAGTGAATAACACCTTATGACCAGTAACGACCACTCGTCCCCGGCCATAGCGGGCAGCGGCTATCACACAGCCATGGTAGGTATCTAGCCCTAAGGGAAAAGCCAAAGACCCATGCACTAGAAGCTGGGATGGGAAACAGTCCGAGTTGGTGATGTCCAGCTCTGAGATGCCATGTAGAAGTTCATCTCTGTCTTCTGAGAGGTCATCATCACAACTGCAAAAGAAATACACACTCCTGATTAGAGGGGCCACTCCGCATGTAGTTCCGTGAACGCTGTGACACAGGGGTCCCACCATTTTCACTAATATTGTTTCTTTCTTTTTTCTTTTTTTTTTTTTTTAAGATGCTGTAGAGGATTTGAGAGAACAGAGCAGATGAATGTTCTTTGGAAAGGGGACACAACTCTGACCATTAATTCTGTCATGCTCATTTTCAAATCAGTTCTTCAAAGGAAATTGCATAGAAAATCTTGCTGTGTTGATCAGATATTATACTTAAGGCAGAACAGTACAGACTTAAGTTCCCGCATATTCCACCCATGTATTATTGCAATATGTGAAGAATTAGGCGAGGAATCATGTCTTTACTTTATAATGAGTCTCGTGTATATATTTCACACCACTAATTTGATAGAGAAAAAGGCTGGGATAAAAGCAGAGTTAGTGGTGCCAGTGAACAGTCAGGACCTCGGAAGATGGAGTGGGAGGCGGACTCTCATGAGACCTGCGGTCCCTTAGTGGGAGGGAGTACCATGTTTGAATGCTGCCTGTCTGCAGCTTGCCCAGGAGGAGGGCAGTGTTGCATGCTGTGCCATTTTGCTCAGCATTAGTGTTTTTCCTATGCATAACCCACCCCCGCCCACCATGAGGACCTCAGGCCACCTATAAACTCCACAGGGAGCTTGAACCCTTGATGCATAGGATGACCTCCACACACTTACAACTCCAGGATTGAATCTGTCACTTCTGCTAGGTGTCAAGCTATGACAGGAGTCGGCATAGAGGAAACACAAAATGGGTGTCAGACAGACAACGGATTTTCAGCTCCTGTATTGTACGGAGCTCTGACTAATTGGCAGGGAAACTGGGGCCTTGCTGCAGACTGGTCCTCTCCTTCCTTGAGACATCAATCATAAAAATCTTTTAAGTATCTCTTCTTGCTTTGATTTTCTTCTCTTTCACACAGTATTCTGAGATGGGATAGAAGTTACTAAAATAAAGATAAACTCGAACTATCATCTGATCTGGTAAAAGGCACAATCAGCAAGGTGGGAGAGGGGGTATTTATGTAGGACCAAGCACAGATGAAATCAGCTGAATCAGAAACCTTTGGTACCATAAGAATCTGGAACGCATACGAGGAAGAGAAGATGGATAAACAGAAGAGCCAGGATTGTCATTTGTTTGGGAAAATACCTCCCAGGAGCCAGTAATAATCAGCTGAGAACTTCTGTGCATTTGACAATGGACAAGGTCACCTCCCCTTACGACCCTACATACAGATGGTCGACAGGACGATGAGAAGGTTGCCACCACTACTCTCCAAGAAAATGGAAATCAAATCCAGAGGGAGGAACCTCTCCCCATCTATTAGAATGAGTACTCTCAAACTGCCAAAAGATAGCCAAGTCTGATGAAGATGTGAAGAAAGGGGAGTTCTTGCACACTGCTGGGAGGAATGTAAACTGGTAGAGCCATTATAGAAAATGGTTTGCAGAGACCTTGGAAACCTAAAAGGGAACCACCACAAAACCTAGCCAACCCTACACTGGGTATGTACCCACAGCAATAAGACTGGTGCCTTCCAGAGACTCCCATGATCCTTGCAGCATTTTCACAATAGCCAAGATAAAGAAAATCGCAGGGTACCCAGTGATAAGAAGGGAATGTGTTATGTGAAGTTTTGGGGAGGGCATGACTTCAGGTCTCTCGGGTAATACTTAGGAACAAGACGGTTGAGATGCTACCCCTCTTTCCATGTTGTAGTCTTGTACATTGGCTTCCACAGGCCATCCCTGCCTAATGCAAGGTTGCAGGAGTTTTTGTTGTGGTTGTTTTGGTTTGGTTTTCTTGCTTTTGTTTGTTTGCTTTCTGGGCTATCATTTAGAAGTTTTTTTAGTTTTTCTTTTGTACTTGGGTCCAGACCTATGTTTGAATATTGTATGAAATACATTAAGAGTCAAAGTTCACCTTTCCCAGTATGGTATCTAGTTGTTCCTGAACTTTATGTTGAAAACACGGCTTTTTCCTCATTGAGCAAATCCTTCCGAACTATGTAGTTTGTTTCCGTGACTGATTTGTCTACCCTTATGCCAGTAGCATGGTATTTCAGTCACACCGCTCACTTCACCTCACTTTGCCACACAGGCATTGTATCATACATGTAGTGATTGCCTGGAGATGAGAGTGCAAAGCTAGCCACACTAGTCAGTCATACAGGCCAGGCAGTCGTGGCATACGCCTGTAATCCCAGCAGTCACACTAATCAGCCATAGAGCTTGGGCGGTAGTGATGCAAGCCTTCAATCCCAGCACTAGAGAGGACTATAAAGAGGGATGAGACAGGTATCCCCTCTCTTTTCAGTCTGAAGATTTCATAGAGGTAAGAGCTCTCTAGTGGTTGGCTGCTTTGCTTCTCTGATCTTCAGCTAGAACCCCAATATCCGTCTCTGAATTTTTATTATTTATGCTGCACATACATCCACCAAAAGGGTGACCATAGAGCAGTGAGATAGTCTGTGAGAGGAAGGAGAGATGGTTCAGTGGATAAAGGCCTAGGGACCTGAGTTCAATCCCTGACATTCATGTAAAGGGCAAAGGACAGAACCGACTCTATTGTCCTCTGACCTCCACAAGTGTGCTGTACTCATGACATTTTATCTCCCAAGTCTCTCTCTCTCACACACACAAAGGATAATAATAAATTGTTAAAAGACAGATCGAGAGACCACCTTCATAATCCTTTTATTAGAATATATTGTACAATTCTTAGATTTTTATTAATAGCTATTGTTATACTCACAATGTACTTCATTTATAAATTAAACTTTAGTATATTTAGGTATGTAAAAAAAATCTGCCTCCTGATTTTTAATCTTTTTTCTTGTCCCACCGTGCTCACAAATGCTTTCTATACAATGATGAATAGAAAGACGGAACCAGTATTAGTCTTGCCTTGTTCTCATTTCTAAGGTAAAAACACTGCTGCATCTTTAAGGATGTTTTTATAGCTGGATACAAAGGCACACACCTGTAATCCCAGCACTTTGGAGGTGGAGGCAGTAGGACTTATTAAAGTTCCAGGCCAGATTTGGCTGCACAGTAAGCCCAAGACCAGCCTGTGCTATGAAACCCTTTTTCAAAAATCCCAACAAAACAAAGTAAATTAACAGAACAAAGTGAATGCCTCTTTTCAGACTGAAGAAATTATTTTTTATGCTGAGTTTTTCAGTATTTTATCATGATTGAGTATGAAATCTTCTCAAATGCTTTGTGTATATCTATTGAATTGTATGATCTCATTTTCTCCAGTTATCATGCGAAATTAATTTGGCTTCTAATTAGTAAACCAGCCATTTATAAGTAGAATGGTTGAGTTTTGTTATAAAATATTATATTTTTATATTAAACTATTTCAGTTGTTAATATTTAATCAAGAACTTTGTGCCAGGCTATGGTGGTACATACCTTTAATCCCAGCACTTGGGAGACAGAGGAAGGTGGATCTCTATGAGTTTGAGGCCAGGCCAGTTTGGTCTCCAGAGCAAGTACCAGGACAGCCAGAGCTATAGAGAACCCTGTCTTGAAAAAACAAAAAGAACTTTGCATCTATGGGATATTGCTCTGTAGGTTCCCTCTCCCTTTAAAGTGTCTTTCACTGGTTTTATTATTTCATTTTGAGGGGTGTGTGTGTGTGTGTGTGTGTGCACGCGCGTGTGTTTGATGTGTACATGCCACAGGTTGATATTGGCTAGGGACATTCCTCAATCAATCACTCTCTGCCTTATTTTCTACGACAGGGTTTCTTGGTGAACCCGAGCTCACCAACTGAGCTGGACTGCCTGCCAGCAAGCCCCAGACATCCTTCTGCTCTCTTTCCTAAATACTGAGATTACAGGTAGACTACCCTGACTGACTTCCTGGGAATCCAGCTCAAATTTTCATGCTAACACAGAAGGCTGTTTATCTACACAACTATCTTTAGCTCACAGGTGGTAAACACTGACCATCCCAGCATTCAGAATGAAGAGGTAGAAGTGATGACGATTAGACTAAGGATAGTTTGTATTTCACATTGAACTCTGCCAATTAACAAACATCTCTAACTTTTTGGTTCTTGTTATTATTACTATCCTTTTGTTATTATTATAGTAGTTATAATAAAATATATAATTATAAATAGTATATTTTATATATAAACATATGGTAATTATATAATATAATATTAATAATTGTTATTGCTATTTGCAAAGTCTCACTATGTAGTTTTGGTTGGCCTATAATTCACTCACCATGTAGCCTGGAACTTACAGTGCAGAGATGTGGCTATATCTGCCTCCTGAGTGATAGGATTAAAAGCATATACCACCATACCTTGAAAACTGTAATTTTTTTTAAATTGCTTTACTGTTAATGTCTTCTAGAATTCGATCCAGGAAACCAACTTTCACACAGAACTGGGGTGCTTTAACTACCATTCAATTTATTTTAGTGTACATTGTCTCTTTTCTTAAGTTTAGCTTCATATTTTGTGTCTGATGTGGGATTCCCCTCTGTATGCTGTGAATATGTTTTTATTACCACTAGTTACGAAAAAAACTTCTTTGGCCTACGGCAGGGTGGAATAGAGCTAGATAAGAAACTAAACCGAATTTTGGCAGAAACAAGGCAGAGTCAGGCAGATACCAAGTAGCTGCCAAAGGAGAAAGATGCTAGAACCTGATTGGTAGACCACAGTCTTGTGGTGATACATAGATGAATAGAAATGGGTTAATTTAGGAGATGAGAGCTAGCTAGGAATAGGCCTGAACTATTGGCCAAACAGTGTTGCAATTAATATAGTTTCTGTGTGATTATTTGGCTAGGTACATTCTTCAATCAATCACTGCAGCTGGGAAACCAATGCACAGTTTCCATTTATATAATAGTGCCCAGCATGGGGGGCAACATGCTTCCAGTTAAAGCCTATGCTTACAAATAGGGCTTCTAGACCTATGAAAAATAGAGTCAGTTGAGGCTTCTTGGTAGCCACATATTTTCAGGAAGGTTGTTTGCTGGCAGTGAGCAGAGGCATTGCTCCTTTGAGAGAAGGTTTCCTGACTCAGTGTTAGCAGAAAATACTGCCTGGTTTGTGCTGGCAGCACGAAAGGCTCTGGCCCTTTCCAGAGTTTCTGCTACAGAGCTCTTAAGTGGGGTTTGTAAGCAGTTTGTTACAAATTACTAAATGGTGACATAGACCTGCTTTGTCCTGGGATCTGGAGCAATGGGCATGGCTCATAGAGGTGGTGAACATATCTCTGCCATGTTGACTGGGGCAACAGGAAAAGCCACAGCAATAGTCCTAGCCATGCTGCTTAGCATAAAAAAATACCTTTCCAGGTCAGATACACAATAAAACAAATTCAGACAAAAACACTTCTGAATGTGTCAGATAATGTGTTAGATAAGTGTACATGGGTTTAGGAGAGAGAGAAGAAAGGGTATGGATAGTCATAGATTTAAGGAGTAAAGATAATAAAATAAATGTTAAAAATTAATAGATTAAAAAAATAAGCCATGTAAAGATGGAATATACAGAGAGTCTGGATTATGTGTATTACTGTGTTTTCATTGGATTTTTGACTATTAATGAGTTAACTACTGAAAAACATTTGATTCTGGGGCTGGCTAACCTAAACCAACATGTATATTTTAAAGGTATCTTGACTTAAAAATCTGACTCTAAGGATATGTTACTTTGGAAAAGAGATTCTGTTTTTGTTTCCACAGAAGATGAGAACCTGTGGATTCCTTCTAAGCTAATGAGGTTTGATGGAACCAGACCACCTGAAAAGTTTCCATGAACCCTAAAGTTACTTCACCTAACAAACAGCAGCAAGCAGTTTGGAGAAAACTGTGCCCGAATTCCCAGAATGACTGTTTATAAATGTTTGTTTTCATTTAATGAGAAATATGATAAAGAAATGAATACTTTACATTGGTATGGACTTTGGTTTGTTGATATAAAATTTAAAGTCAGTTTTTATGTGTGTTTCTACTCTTATTTAAGGTATTATGTTTATATAGCTCATTTTAAAATGCAATGTATAATGAAATATTTCAGATTAATAGCCATTTATAATAGTCAAACTTGTAGTCATGTTAGTTATATTTTCTAGATATACAGAGATATATTTCAGTTAGATAGATAATCTCCAACACTTCAAAGATCTATAGACTATGACATTTAAAAGGTTTTAAGAACTTAGACTATACTTGATAGTGACACACATCTTCTCCTGGCAGCACCAACTACTTCAAGAGGAAGATGGACACTGAACAGGCTCCTTATAGTGTTTGTTAGTCATTTGGACAAGGAAGTACTCTTGTCTGGACTGCTTGATGGCATGTTATATAAACTGGACATGCAGGATCCACAGAAAATGACTGCTGAACTTGCCTAAAGAAGTTAAGAGAGTCCTTCAGAGTTCCTACTTTATGAAAGAGTCTGCCATGATAGAGGATACAGAAGAAAGTAACTGACAAACTACCAATACAGGAAAAACAGTCTTTCAAATTCCTGCTTCATGGAAAAGTTTGCCAGATATTATGGGCCTGTAGCCTGAAGATGAATGCAACAATATTACAAAAGAAATTTGGGTGACTGTCCAGGCAAGAAGATGCCTCTGTCTATTTTAGAGTTTTGAAAGTTGCTTACATTTCACTTCCTGTTTACTTAAGTAATAGTATATCCTTCTGGTGGCTTTGGTGGAGTTGAAGAAAGTTATAGTTTTCCCTAGTTATGATAAAACATAAATTAGATATGATGTTTTAGACTCACAAAGAATTTTTCTAACTGTAATTCTTGCTTGATACTTGTTTTATTATATGTAATTTTACAATGTTAAGGTTAAAACCTTCCTTTTCATTTAGACAGAAAAGAGAGATGATGTGAGATTCCCCTCTGTATTCTGTGAATATGTTTAATTACCATTGGTTAATAATGAAGCTGCTTTGGCCGTTGGCAGGGTAGAATTGAGCTAGGCAGGAAAATAAAACTGAATGCTGGGAAAAGGAAGGTGGAGTCAGGCAGATGCCATGTAGCTGCTGAAGGAGAAAGATGTCTGAACCTTACAGGTGGCCACAACCTCATGGTAATATATAGATTAATAGAAATAGGTTAATTTATGATATAAGAGCTAGCTAGAAATATGCCAGAACCATTGCTCAAACAGTGTTGTTATTAATATAGTTTCTGTGTGATTATTTGGGTCTGGGCGACCAGGAAACCAATGCACAGTCTCTGTTTACATGTATCTATCAAGAAGTCTATCCATTTCAACTGAGTTATTGAAGCATTTACTGGTATAGATTATAAAAATTCTCTTATTACCCTTTCAATATCTGTAGATCCATATTAATGATCTTACTTCCATTCTTTACATTTTTAATTCTCCCTTATTGTCATGATCAGCTTATCTAGTGGTTATCACTTTGCTGATTTTTTTCAATCAAACAATTATTGACTTTACTTATTTACTCTGTCCTACATATATACAGCACAGAACTACCAATAACCTGTAACAATCTGCAGCTCCTTCTTGCAAATACTCATCTATACTTACCCCAATGATGTGGGAGGTGATATATGCTCTGAATATGCTTTATTGCCATTGGTTAATAAAGAAGCTGCTTTTGGACAATGGTTTGACAGGGTTTGTGGGACAAAGGTATGTACCATGTCACTTGTATTTTAAATAAATGCAGACTGGCTAGTAGCCAGGCAGGACGTATAAATGGGGTGTCCAGGCAGGAAGTAGAGGTGGGTCAATGAGAATTCTGGGAAAAGGAAAGTTTTAGTCTGCAGTTGTCATTCAGACAGAGAGGAAGCCAGACACAGAGCAAGCAAGATGTGACTACCTCACCAAAAAAATGGTACCAAGCCACGAGGCTAACACAGACAAGAATAATGTGTTAATATAAGACATAGGAATTAATTAATAAGAAGCCTGAGATACTAGGTCAATCAGTTTATAACTAATAGAGATCTCTGTGTGATTTCTTTGGGACTTAACAACTGTGAGACTGGGCAGGACAGAAACTTCTGTCAAAAGTAAAGCCAGGCTGAAAGAGATATACATAGAGAGAGTAGGCAGAGTCAGCGAGAAGCCACATTGCCACTGCCAGAGACAGACACCTTTGCTGGAGCCCACCAAAACTTTCCCAGTAGACCACGACTTCATGGTGATGCACAGATCAATGGAGATGGGTTACTTTAGGGTATAAGAGCTAGCAAGAAATATGCTTAAGCTATTAGCTCAACAGTTTCTCCCAACACCCTGATGTTTTCTAAGCCACTTGGGACATAACTTTCAATACTCAGAAATCTCTTATAGTAATCTGAAAGTCAAAATATTCTTCTGTGGCTAATATAATTTCACTAATATTCAGGATGGAAAGGACACATATAACGTCAACTTGAAGGATGGCTCATTTAGGTTTCAACATGGTATTTAAGCGAACATGAATATGCAGACTATGATCATTTGTTGAACATTCATTTCCTTGCATGCCTGTTGACTTTGGGAACACACAGGATCACACAAACCAGATCTGAAGGGAATGGTACCTAAAAGGGTAGCCCAGAGGTTGTATCCTGACACTCTCCTTCTAGGTGGAAAGAGTTGAAAGGACATTCTAAGGACACACTGTACAGCTACTAGCCTTAGATCCATTTCCAAATTCTTCTGCACTATAATGTATCACATCTTATTTGGCTTTTTAAATGTCTTTCAGATATTGTCATTAGAGATACTCCCATGCCATTCATTCTCAAATCTTTGTAACTCAGTCTTAAGATAAGAAATAATATCTGAAACAATATATTCAATAAATTCTGGAATAACTAATGGGTAAACAGAAAGATAGTTTGCACTCCTTGTTGAAGCCCCAATTTGGGGTTAAAATGAGACAAGGTGATTTCCTTCCAAAAATAGAGAGGACACAGTCTGTCTGATTAATCTGTCATGAAGATTGATTAACTTAGCTTATTTATCATCCTTCTAAAGGCCTCACTGGATCCTCCTCACTTTGTCCCCACTCTGTGGAACTAACAGTGTTAATTTTTCTGAGAAAGCTAAGAATTTTTATGTAAAATGGCTCTTGAGAGGACCAGAGCTTTTAATACCCCACATTCCTCAATCTAAACCATACACCGAATGAATGTCTGCTAAGTGCTTATTTATCTGTTGCATGTACAACACCATATGTGTATAAAACTGATCAGAATACACTCTCTGGAACCTTCAGTGAAGCTTGCCTCTGTATCAGCACCTGTCATCTTCATTCTTAGATGACCATTTGACCCCAGAGATAAAAGTCCTCTTCCACAGCCTAGCATTATTATATATCACTGCACCGTCTCTTTTCAACTCAACTTCCAAATCTACAACTTTCTGTTTCCTTCCTAAACACATACAGACATTTCCAAATACTCACCGCCTTCCAGACTTTGGCCCAGAGGGTTGTTCTATGATTTTCTTTTCCTAATATTTTCCTTTTCACTGTAAGGAAATCTCCTATGAACCTCCCTGCCAAATCATGCCAATTCTTGAGGTAAACAATATTTTTATTAAGCTAAGTGCTGAGGAATATCAGATTTAGTAGGAATTCTTCTCCTCAAGGAGAAAAATGGATTGGTCTGTGGAGGCAGTGTCAATGAAACCTTGCCTATCCTTAGACTCAGGTTACTTTTTTAAAAAAATCTAATTGACTGTAGCAAATACATTTCTATTCTTTTCTAGTAACTCTGGAAGGAACTCACAGATGGAATCATGTATGCTTTTTAATATGAGGCCAACTTCCCATCGTGGTAAGATACTCACCTAACTAAGACGGGGATCTTAGGCATCTTCTTAGAGACTTTATAGAAACTTGTGTCCGCTTTGTTTTCAGTGAAGTATATACCAGCTACACTGGTCACCAGATTCCCAGGAAATGTGAACAGAACTCTTTCATCTTCACCCTGGTTAGCCCAATCCCAGGCTTGGCCTCCTATGAGCAAACCCCCTCCGCGTTTCACAAACTGGACTAGTTTGTCAGCCATGGCTTCATTGTAGGCATCAACACAGTAAACTCCCAGGGAGTCATTTACTTCAGGCTCAATTTGTGAATCTATTCCACAACTATCGAGGATTTTAACCAATGGCGCTAATGACGAGTGTATGCCAATGGCAGACTGAGAGGAGGAACGGAGCCATCCCACAGCATTGACAAGGAAGACAAAGAGCTGAGTTTCCACCAAGTAGTCCTCATGAGCTAGTACGATCATGCGACCTCTGCCATAGGAAGAGGCAGCAATGATGACCTGGCCCATGTCGTTCACCATCACAGGAAATGCAGCCTCTCCAATAAGAAGCAGTTCACATGGGACAGAATCCTCAGGGATATCCCAGCTCGTCACTCCAGTCATAAGGGACTCAAAGATAGCAGAAGGAGTCTCCATGGTTCTGTTGGTTTCTACAGAGAAAAAGACCAAAGACCCAGTTTAGCACAGAATGATTAAAGAATCAAAACCCAAGCAAGGTACTTCTTCTACCAGCTGTAGCAATAACATTACTGTGTAAAAAGATGGACTTTGAGACAACTTGAGTCTCAGTATCCATGCATTGAATTCATCCTCATGACCAAACTTAGAGAGTGCAAGATTCTCTTCCACCGCAGAGGGAAACAACACAGAAAGGAGAGATGATGGTAGAATCGTATCTCCCGAAGACAGTAGTTTGATTTCCTAACCCTCTGTTATCGATGAATGCGACTTATTTTGGAAATAGGGTCTGGAAGGTGCTACCAAGTCAACATGAGGCCATGTTGGATTTGGAAACTGAGGGATTGGAACATAGATGGAATGCTATTAGAAGATGGAGACAGAGAATGACGAGATGTGTCTGAAGACCGGTGAATACCAAGGCTTGCTGGCAAAACTGAGAAGCTATAAGAGAGGCATGGAACAATTCTACCTCTGAAACTCCAGAAGGAATCAGCATTACTCAAGCCTGGGCAGGAACACTGGAACCCTCCAGAGCTGTAACTCTCAACCATCCTAATGCTACAACCCTTTAAAAAGAGTTCTTCATGTTGTAGTGACCCCCCCACCATAAAATTGTTTCATCGCTACTTCATAACTCCAAATTTGCTACTGTTATGAATTATAAATATCTGAAATGCAAGACATCTGATACTCAACCCCCGTGAAAGGGCTGTTTGACGCCCAAAGGATTGGGACCCCCAGGTTGAGAACCACGGCTCTAGAACTTTGCGGATATAAAATAGCATCATTTTTAAGCCGCCCTAATTGTAATCATTTGATGTGGACGCCTCTGAGGACTGGTGCAGTGGTGCAGATTGCTCTGCTTTCACACCTCTCCCATCCGTCTTAGCTTCCTTGCTGGGCTTGTTAACCTCAGTTGGGAGCATTTAGAACGCCAGGCTGAAAAGTCAGGCAGCCCCAGTTTCAGTCAGTCACAAGCTGAATCAGGGATACATGAAAGCTCTCGGGGGCTGAATACCACGTGCCAGACAACCAGAAGCAGAATGCAGCAAATCATGAAGCCATGGCAGATTCTTCCTTGCACCTAAGACACAGCTGAGAAGAGTGTTGCCTGTGTATATCAGCTCCCATATACCCTTCACTGGGAGCATCGATTCAAGGCTTCTCTACAATCTTCCATCAGTGTTCAGTCATGTGCACATCCTACACATTTGCTCTTGTACTTGTTTGGTTAAGAGTAAATCATTCACTTATATTTGTGAATAATATGGGATATTCACAAGGGAGAAGTCGAATCTGCTGTTGAGTATTGCAACCATGAGACTGAGCATTTATTGATGGTGATTGCATAGTTCTCTTATTTTGCAGCTAATGTTAAGGCTAATGCTGACCATGAGGAATAATAGCTATGGCACACATTCTTACATATCTCTCTGGATCCCTGGAAAAAGCCTTGACCTCCGTGCTTTGACTTCCACAGCCATGGAAGGAAAGACCTCTGTCCCAGGTAGTTAATAAACTCAAGTGCCTGCTGAAAAAAGTGGACCGATGACCTGCGGCATGTCCCCAACTTACAGAATCCTTAAATTTGGATCTGTGTGTGGTGGTGCACTTCTGAAACCTTAGCACTTAGGAAGCAGAGGCAAACTGTGAGAAAATAAAATCCTATGATGTTCAGCCACCTTATGTGCCGTTGTGTAATATGGCTACCTCTTGGAACTGAGACAGTGGTGTGGCCTGTGTCAGGAATTCAAGGGCAGTCTTTGCTACATGAGACTCTGCCTCTGAAACACAAAACACCTTCCCTTGCGGAAAAGAAGAGCTTCTCTAGGTAAAATTCATGAACCTAATGCTTTTAGCTGTTAAATAGTAGCACTGACTTTTTACCTCTCTCAGAAAATAGCTAACCAGCCAACAGAAGTTAGCGAGGAACTTGCCCCTTCCTCGCCTTTCCTGGTGCCCATAGAGAACCAGGACAGCAGCACACTGTGCAGAGTTACCGTACGTCCACTCTTTCTATTTCTTCCCATTTCCATTTGGCCACAAGCCCTGTCGATGTCTTCGCTGACAGTTTGCCAGCGCACTGCGATTAACCCAATTTGGTTCTTTAGTAATTCATGTCTGGACTGAAGGAATCTTGTTTCCAAGTCTCTCAGGTCTGTTCCTACCCTTATTCTTCTGAAAGTACTCTAGTAATATTTTGTCCGTGAAGAGAAATCTACAGAGATTCATCTGTGTCCACCGGAGAGACCCTTCCCCAGAGTGACCTTCCATATGGTAGGGTGGCCGCTCCTGCAAGTCTCCAGCTCATGCCCTTCTCCCTCAAGCTATTACCCAAGACAGTCTCAGCTTCTTCTCCCTCCCTCAAGCTCTCAGAACAGGACACATTCCACCTCTCTTCCCTTCTTCCCTCACACTATTACCCAGGACAAACTCTGCTTCCATTTCTGACTCCCTTTCTGCCTTCCCCACTTGTATCCCCATTGCCACCTTTCTGACTTCGGGAATTCTACTTTTCTAAGTTAAGATGCACCCAGAGGAGGAAGTTCAAAATTTGCTATGGGAAAAAAACTAATCAAAAGGCACAAGTCAGACAATAAGAAGACTAGGAAGTATAATTAAGGTTATCAAGGGATGAACTAAGATAAAGAGGAGGAGGCAGAGCAAATAAGATACGATAGATGAAGAAGAACATGAAGATAATTAATTGGCCCATCCATACCCCCTCGTAATAAGAGTGGCGGAATTAAAGAAATATGTCCAAAGATGCCAAATGCCTCCCAAAACTACAAATGGACACCAGTAAGTGAAACCCAGGAGTGGGCACAGATCAAAGACAAAGGAGTTTCCTAGGATCACTTTCATGTATGTGGTCCAGGATCTGAAATTTGGTCATGCACTTAATCAATTTCCACGTACCTCCCTAGACACTCCATTGTACCCCAAATGACATCCTGCTGCACATCTCCTTGCACCATACACATTCCCTCAAGGGAGGCCCACCAGACCTCTCTGTCTCGGCCAATGCTTTCCACAATGTGGAAGTCACACCTTCTGAGAAGAGAATTCATATTTATATGCCTAGCTCATTACTTGTTCTCTGAGATGGTTTGCATGCACATGACCTAAATCTATTTGGCACTTATTTAGAACGATCTAGATAATATTTTTAGTGAGAATTTAAAGCCCCTGTGTAAGTTTTGAACCTTTATTCTGTGGCTAAGACAGTGGTAACAATACAGTAGCAACAGCAGCAATAGGAAAACACTCCTCATCACTTTCTCATATTGCAACACGTAATTTATAAAATTTGCTTAATTCTGACAAACGTAAAAGGCATATATTATTGCGTCTCCCCACTCACTGTACAGTTTCTGGGGAATAAAACCCCAAATCTTTTGAGCGGTCAGGGAATTTGTCACTTGCTTAGTATCACATAGGTGGGTAAATGATGAATCTAGACTCCCAACCCAGGAAATGCAGAGCTGAAGTACAGTTCTTTTAAAATATTTATCTATTTTATGTGCATGTATGTGTGTGCTGGCTAGTTTTAAGCCAAGTTGACACAAGACACAGTCATCTGAAAGGAGGGACCCTCAATTGAGAAAATGCCTCCACAAGTTCCAGCTATAGGCTATTTTCTTAACTAATGATTGATGGGGAAGGCCTGGCCCATTGTTGATGATGCTATCCCTGGCCTGGTGGTCGTGGGTTCTAGTTAAAAAACAAAACAAAGGGATGAACAAGCCAGTAAGCAGCACCCCTCCATGGCCTCTACATCAGCTTCTGCCTCCAGGTTCCAGTCCTTCTTGAGCTGCCGTCCTGACTTCCTTCAGTGATTAGACTACGGTGTGAGAGTTTAAGTCAAATAAGCTCCTCCCTCCCTGAGTTGCCTCTGATCATGGTGTTTCATCTCAGTAATAGTAACCCTGACTACCACAATATATGTCTGAGTAGAATGTACGTTGGCCATGTGCCTGCAGGAGCTAACAGAGGTCAGAAGGAGTTGGATCCTCTGGAATTGGAGTTATAGGTGGTTTTAAGGAACTATGTGTGTGTGCAGGAAATCAAGCAAAAACACTCTTAACGACTGAGCTATCTCTCTAGAGGTTCTTAAGCAACAAGAATATGTCAGCATTTGCTAAGTTCCAGGTTTTTCTTTATATGCATATATATCCACGGAGGCCCCAGTTAAACATAGTATCCTGCTCACATTAGGGAGGGAAGAAGGGAAAGTGTTTTTCTTTATACAAATTTTCATCCTTTAAATTGCCTCCCCCGCAAGTTTTTATCCTCTCTCTCCTGTGAGAGCTGTGGTCCCACTGAACTTACTACCATCTCTGTCAGTGCAAAAGTTACCTCAGGAGCAATCTGTACGGCAGGGAGAAAGCAGACATTCCAATTCAACCACAAAGCAGTCCCATAGACCCATACGTGGTTTTCCCCGTGAAGGATATACGGAAGGGGAGGTGTGACCATCTTGGGGGGAAAGGATTCATCACAGCTTGCACTTCCCTTTGATTTCAGGTCTTGAAACATAGACCTAACTGAGAACAGAGGATGCCTTCTGTGATTTGCATTCCCTAGGTCGCTATCATGGATGTATGACTGAAGGCTGGATTTGAGGGTGAAGGTACACCTGGGGTACTTCTCTATAAACGGATAGTCGGAACTTGCACTAATATCTGAAACACAATTCTTCATTCTTCGTTTCTTCTCTTTTCCACGCCTCTTTCTTCAAAGAAGGCTTTCTTTCTTTTTCCTTATACATCGGAGACTTTCCCCAATGTCCATCGTATTCTTCTGCTAACCCAGAATTCAAACGGATCCAGTTCTTTCTTTGACACTCCATCCTAGACAGTTCCCACATCTTTACTGAATTTTAGTTTAAGAAATTGTTTCACTCACACGTCTCAATGTGTAATGCATTCAGAAGACTTGACAATAAAACGGTAATGCAACAGTTAAAAAGTTAAGCTTTTTACTTGATAAGATTAACAGCATCAGTATCCCAAAGAAGTCTCTCTGGAGTCCCCACCTTGGATCCCTCCATCCCATCCTCCGCAGGAGTAAGGTTAAAAACTTGTGTTTATGGGTCCATGTTTCTGTCTCAGCACACACAGACCCCTGCATTCCAGGGCTCCCATCTCTCTCTAGCTCACACTTCTCACTTTTCCCGCTGGGTTACTAAGAACGGGGTATTTGAGGATTCGGACCCACCCTTTGCCATTAGAAGCCCAGGTGCTGCTTCTTAGCTGTGGGTCTGCTTGCCCCAGAGGGATTCTATCAAATAGGCTGTGTGATAAAGATCTATCCAAACCACCGGGGCAGCCACAACTACGCTAGAGCCTGGCGAAGGCCGCCCCCTCTCCTTTCCCTTCCCTCTAATGGCCAGTCTGCAGAGTATGTGAGTGACGTCAGAGGAGGGGGTGGGGGCGCAGGAGGAGGGAGGTTTGGCTAGCAGAGGAGGAGAGCAGCCAAGTGGAAAATCTCAGGCTGCGAATTCTCCAGGCCTCTGGACCAGGGACTGCCCTCTTCTCTACACACACCCACACTCCAGGCCCCTGTGAACAATGCGGAGTGGGC
Source organism: Myodes glareolus (assembly GCF_982192425.1). NCBI lineage: Eukaryota > Metazoa > Chordata > Mammalia > Rodentia > Cricetidae > Myodes > Myodes glareolus. The sequence continues at coordinate 40,700,555 of NC_142050.1, forward strand.
CAGCGATCTGGGTCCTAGTGATCCTGTTTGTTAGGCTCAAGAAGCCGTAGGATGAAATGGTGGTCTATCACCTGTGTGACAAGTCCGCCCACGCCCAGCCCCCTCCTCTGAAGCCGCGCATTAGATGTGCTACTGCTGGTGGGGCCTGTCTAGAACTCACCCACACAAAGCGGTTGCACACAAACGTCACTGTCAGACCCAGGCCAGTAGGAGCAAGATCGCGGGGTCCGGGATGGGAGTGGGGGGTGGGATGCTCAGCCTCGGAGCATAGCAAAATCACCGTCAGAAGGCTGGCAGGAAGCACCAGGCAGCCTCTGTCCAGATCCGGACACACCCAGGCCCGCAGCACCCAGGTCCCTCTCGCAGGTCGCCAGCGTCCCCAGAGTAGCCCTGATCTCCCGCTCCGCCCGCCTCCAACCCCGGCGCCCACCCGGGTCACAGGCTCCTTCGCCCACCGACTTTCCCTGTGGGCCACTCACCCTGCGATTCCACCAGTGCAGCTGTCTTAGCGCTGCAAGGGCCGCAGAAGCGAGCGAGCCAGGGACTTCTCTGTAGAGTACCGAGGCGTCTCGGAGCAGCGGCCGAAAGCCTGGAGCCGAGCGGGGAGGAGACCCAAGCCAGAGAAGAGGAGGGGTTCCTAGCCAGTCTCCTCCCAACTTCCTCTGGCTGGAGTGGGAGCCCGAGGGGCGGTGCTTGGCAGGAGACAACGCTTCTTTGTGTCGCTGGCTGAGGCGACAAGGCGTTGAGGTGGATTAGGGACACCTAGAGGAGGTCTCATCCTAGCAATGTGGATGGCCATTTTATTAAAACTTCAGTGGGTTATTTCTGTTTACTAGGAAGGTACAGGATGAATCACCCAAGGCATGTGCATTCTGACTTACCGACCGCTTACGCAGAACCCAAATCCCTGTTTAGTTTAGGATGGATGGACCTTGATATATTGCCTAGGGAAAAACACGGGAATTGCAGGGATTGTTGAATATGCTTTTGTTTTTGTAGTGAGGATGAGAAAGGAAAGAAACCTTTCTCCTGTCAATACTGTTTAATCTGAGGAATAGGAGAGAGGGCACTGCGTATAACCACACTGATCTCACTGTTATGTGTGTGACTTCGGTAAATGCAAAATAACACTTCAAAAGAACAATAGACAGTTGAAGTACTTTGTTCTGGGAAGCCGGTCCTGCCTGACAACCAGCTGACCTCCCTTTATGAAATGCCTCGTCCTAGCTGGGTGCTGACTCCCACTGAGACACTGTCAGGTCTAATAAGTAAAACGCGGGGAAGGGCAGTCAGTGGTGGGACTGAGTCAAATCTCAGTGTCGCACGTCACCAGTTGTGTGGATTTAAGCTACTCGATCTACACCTCTTTTATTTTCTGCAAGATGGAGATAAAAACCGAAACCCTGTACCACAGATAGAAGGCTTAAGCAGATGGGCTAATACATGTTCTCAAGAGAACACCAGGCATAAATAAAACTGTGTGACTATCTTGACAAAACAAATATTCAGACATCCCAAGATTCAGCGTTTTGTGCTTTGACTCTAAGCAGGGTTGGAATGCACGCCCAAGCCACACTTTCTTTTCCCGTCTCTTTCCAAATAGCCTTTCTCCCAAATAAATCATACGAATTCCAATCAAAGTCCCTTCGGCAGGTAGGGTTCAGTGGCAGGTTTTACTTAGAGGGACCAGATGGAATAAAACCAAATAACCAGAATTCAGGCCCTGTCAGGTAAAGGCCATCCGAGAGACAGGAAGTATATACCCTCTCTTGTTTAGGTCTCGGGATTCTGAGGTCTCTGGGTTCCGGATCTATGCTCTCTCATCCAGGTCGCTGGATTCCCAGCTATGTGAGGAGCTTTGACATGACAACTAAGTCCCACTCTGACAGAAGTCAGGATTGACAGTATGTCAGGATAAAATCTCCTTATGAGTTGGGGGTGGTGGTGGGGGAGGCTGAACATCAGAATTAAAAATGCATGCTGCTTATATAAAAATACATATAAACGGTAAAAGTTATGTGAGAAGAGCACAAACTAACCTGCTTCCAAGAATGGGGCTAGGGGGCTAGGTTTCAGAAAATGGAGGTGCGGGGTGGGGGGAGGCGGAGCAGGAGTGGGAAAGGGGAGGGGGAGTTGACGAAGGTGAAACAACGTCAGCAGCTGAAAAACGGCATTTTCGTTCTGTAACTCTGAAATACTTCATAATGAAAACTGTCTAAGGGCAGAAATCAACAGACTTTTCTTAATTAAGTTTCAGGGTGGAAAATGAACATACTGAACATGAGCTGGAGAGATGGGTAGATAAGTTCAGACACCGCCGAGGGGTGTTACAAGACCTCGCTTTTGACAGACACCAAGCAGTCTTGAGTCCAGAGTTCAGCGGGTTGTCCTAGCATCGCGGGCTCTCAGGGACCTCAGAATTTAGGTCTCTCACCAGACTGTGGCAGACCCCAGGGGCCTTAACCCAGCCCTCTGACTGCGCCTGCTCTGGTTTCGGAAACTGCCTTTGGAAGACTCACCATGGGTCCACAAATTTCTATAAAGGGCTCACTATGGTAGGAAGAGCTTCCTTCCTGCAGGCGTGTGGCAAGGAAATACACAGACAGCCCCGGGATTCAGTGGGTGGTGGTACATGGGCTGCAGAGAGAAGAGAGGAGGGGGCCAATTCCAGGAGCCAATTGATCACTTTGGGGATGAGGGCGGAGCTCCGCCAGATGCTCTGGTTCGCATCTGGTTTGTGTCAGTTTCCCATTCCCTTAACCCCCAATGGCCCGGACCCGCCCAAGCACTTAACTTGGGAGTATAGTGCACACGCGCGAGCCAGGTCACGCCCCTCACCACCACTACCTGATAAGCAATGACTGGGTCTTTTTGAGCGTGGGATCTCTAAAACCAAGCCATAGCCCGGCTTTTTGCCATGTTCTGCTGAGCCTTATCAGTCTGTGTTTCTTGTGATCTCAAGGGCAGACCCCTGGGAAAAGCCACTTAGGTCTTTTCATGGGGACCCCTAAGGCTGAAGTAGGTCTGTGCTGGTCCTGTACAATCTCCAGCTTCCTTGCTGCCAGGTAGAAGAGCCGGTTCCCAGACTAGATCTTTACGGGAAAGCAGATTCAATTGCTAAAGGGTATCAAAATGACACACTATATCACTAAAGACTTAAAAACTCCCCAATCCAGAGGAACTATAAATTAACAACTGTGCTTTTACTTTCTTATAATTTCTCACTTTACCCAGGTCACACTCTGGAGGTCCACAGTGTGATAGTTGATAGCAAGTGATAACTTGTTGAGATCTAGAATCACCTGGCAGATGGGCCTCTGGGCCTGCCCATAGGAGATTACCTTGATTAGGTTAACAGTCAGGGGAAGATTCTGCTACCATGGGTGGCTCCATTCCCTAGGCTCGGACTGTATGAAAAGGAGAAAGGGGGCTGAGCACAGACGTTCACCATTTCCTGCTTCCTGACTGCTGAGGAGCTGCATCAGACTCCTGCCAGTGCGGCTTCCGCCATGAGGAAGCATCACACCAAACTGCACACGAAAGCAAACCCCTCCTTAAGTGACTTTCTCAGTATGTGTTTTAATAGCAGCAGAAAAGCAATTGACGCACATGGTGTCTGCTCGACTGATAAAATGGAGAAATGGCCGTGAGGTGAGGAAGGAAGTGCCAAGAATGACTCCCAAGGGAACCAACAGCTGTCAGTGTAGAAGAGGGACCACGTTACCAGTTTTCTGTACCATGCATTTTTTTCTTCTCCTTCATTTCCAAATGAGTCTCCCTCTTAGGCCTTTTGATTTTTCCATATATCTCTAAATACCTTCCAAAAAGTATGTTTTTATTTTAATATTCAGAGTGTGCATGCATGCACACATTTGGGTGCCTGTGGAGGACAGAAGAGGGCATTGGGACCCCATGGAGCTGGAATTCCAGGTGGTTGTTAACTGTCTATTGTGGATGCTGAGAACTGAACTCAGTTCCTCTGGGAGACCAGCAAGCACTCATAACTACTGAGTCATCTCTCTGGCCCCTCAATGCCTTCTTCAACACATGAGCTGGTTCTTTCTTCCTCTGTCACAGGGTCCCTATTACTAAATCAGTTCTGACTTCTACACCCTTTCTTATTTCTACTTCTTGATTTCTCTTGTTTTGCTTATGGTTTTTACCCTTCATACTCCCAAGTAAGGGACACTGCTATAAAATTTTGAGAGCACTGAAGTAACTTCTGAGACATTAAGTCTATGTGCCCAGCCACTTGTGAGGGAAGGAACCATCTATTGACAATCTGTAGTTAAGGTATTCTTTCAAAGTATTAGCTCAATTCTTATACTGCTAAATTCTCTCAACGTGTATTTTCAGTGAAACTTTTACAATCCTACTTTCACAAGGAACATGTTATCACATAAAAACAAGGAAAGACTAGTTTCTTCAAGAACTGGAGGTTCAATAACTTTTTGTATTTAAGTTAAAATATTAAAAGTAACAGTTTGAAATGAAAGACAAAACTGTTTACTAAACACCCTTAAGTCTTTCTACCCAATAGAAGTTCATACAAGTATTTATTTAAAAGCGATGATGACTACCTTAATTGTCATCATAGAACCTTCATCCAGTAACTGATGGAAGCAGATGCAGAGATCCACAGCAAAGCCCTGGACTGAGCTACTGGAGGCCAGTAGAAGAGAGGGAAGAGCAATAATATGAGCGAAGGGGTCAAGACCATGATGGTGATACCCACAGAAACAACTGTCCTGAGCTAGTGAGAGCTCACTGGCTCTGGACTGATAACGGGGTAACCTGCATAGGACCAAATTAGGCCCACTGATTGTGGGGGACAGTTGTGAGCCTGGGGAAGTCTGTGGCTGCACTGGCAGTGGGACCAGGTTTTATCCCTAGTGCTTGAACTGACATCTTGGAGGAATCTTTGCAGGAATACCTTGCTAAGCCTAGACATAGCAGGGAATGCCTTGGTCTTGCCTTGAAGTGAAGAGTTAGACTTTGTTGACTCTCAGTGGGAAGCCTTACCCTTTCTGAGGAGTGGATGAGGGTGGGGTGAGCTGCGGGGGGGAAGCATGGGATGAACAAAGGAGAGGGAGTGGGAATAGGGGATAGTTATGAAAAATTAGAAAAGATCGTATTAAAAAATTTTTTAATATAAAAGAAGTATATATACATTACAGTAGTTTAAATATGAGGTGTCCACCCCAAAAGGCTCATTAGTTGAAGGCTTAGTTCTCAATTCTTGGCTTGACTGGCAGGTGCTTAGATCATGCAGGCTCTCACTTCAGACTCTAAACTAATTGGCTAGTAAGAAGTAGGATGTAGTTAGAAGTGGACACTTGTTGAGCACCTTTGAGATTTATATTTCATCTCAAGACATTTTCTTTCTTCTCCTCTTTGCTTGCTGACTACGATGAGGCGAGCAGCCTCGAGAAAGCCTGCCTGACTGCTGTAGTCTCTCCTTGTCTCAGCCCACAGCAACGGAGCAAATCTATCAAGGATTGAAACCTCTAAACACACTAGACTGAGCAAACAATCCCTCTTTCAAGTGTTTCTCTCTCTTGGTTGTTTATCACAGAGACGAGCCTGACACATACATTCACTTAAACAGAAAACCAAGTTTATGAATAAAGTTCAGAATAATGTTTATCTGAGGATAAGACAATGAGTGTCCCCAACGGGGATCTGGTTTATTTTTAATTTGTTTTTATTTAGTTCTGTTTTACACATTGTTTTTAAACATTTTAAGTACTAATTCAAGGATATTTTGAGTTTGTAAAAATTCATAAAGCTACGTAAGCATCTATGCCTCACTGTTGATACATTCTCTTGCAAGTATTATGCTAATAGGTTATGGAAGTTATTTTTTTTGGTTGTAAAATTACTTCAATTAGATGTTCCATGTTAAACCACAAATAAAAGACGACAAATGCAGAATACAAGTGTGCCATTATGATATGAAGGTAAGGGATAGACAAAGTAAAAATAAAGGAAAACTAGGGATGCCGAGAAGTAGGTACAGGATCTACCTTTCACCACGACTTTGAAGAACCTAGGAGAATGAATAAAGAGTGACTTTATGGCGTCACCAGCTCACAACAGCACGAGCAAGCTCACATTTGTGAAGGGTGTGATTTAAGGCTCACCGACAAGAGGTGAGCTCCTGGGGAGTAAATTTAGCAAGAAATAAATTACCCAACAAAACAAAAAATGAATGCAACTTCCCCATCTCGGCTTTCCTGGAGAAAGAGGGAAAAGCGTTCAGGATTCATAACTAACTTCACAGCAGTAACCCATACAGATTTAGAATCCAAATGATTGTTACTTTTACTAACTGAAAACTCCAAGCAAATAATATATTTTGAAATAGTCCCAGTGTGGTAATATTTCAAGGATGTCGAAACTAATACAGGTTGTTTCCGGAGAACGTTAACTTCAATGTACACAAAGAATTGTTACAGAGGAAAAAACAAAACTCCACACAAAAGAAGCACCTCACAGTGACAGCTGAAGAAAGTCAACAGCCATTCCAGGAAGGACCATGAATAGAAATCATCACAAACAATATATCGGAAACAGGTAGAATTCTGAAAAGTGTTAGGTATAGAATATAAACTAGCCACATTTAACAGACAGAAAACAAAGGAGAAATTGTAAAACAAGTCTGAACATTACATAGCTATATTTATAAGATATCAAACAGAATTAGAAATGAATAGGATAGTTAAAATATAATGTTCAAAATAAAAACAGTTTTTGAATAGATTAAATAGACGATTACACAAAATTAAATGTAAATTATTGCAGTGGATCTAGAACAGAGGAAATTTAATAAAAATTACTGGACTGGATTTATAGTAGAGGAAAGCAAAGAAATGTGGAAAAAGGAAAAGAATGAATGAAAGCTATGGAGGGCATATTAAGAAAATTTAACATGTACCTGCTCTGATCTCTAAGTGAATGTTAGAGAAAATCATACCAGAGTAATTTTTGGCAGAAGTAACTGCCATTAATTTTCTATAGTTCTATAGAAGTCCCAGTTCTCAGATTCAGGATGCGTAACACATTCAAACAAGACAGATCTTGTTGTATATCCTAGTGAACTCAAGAGCAGAAAAATATCAACGGCGTGACAATGGGTGAGTAAGAGCTATTCTAGTGGTCATAGGATTGGGATCACTGGAAAGTAGCTGACAGCTTCACAGCACACAGCCTTCTCTAAAGCAAGAGACAATACGATGATATTTCAGCATAAAAAAACTAGGTGATCTGGAATGTCACAGCCCGCAAACTACCTCTTAAACATTTTTTTTTTTCAGGCCAACAAATAGTGGGAATTTATCAGATCTGATTAAAGGAAATTCAGAAGAATGTATCTTAAGAATGAGGACAAAGATCTGAGATGTTAGGCCATAATGGTGAGAGGTCAGCTGCTCTCACCTTGAGAACTTATCTTTGGCACAAAACCCACTAAAGATAGAAAGGAAGAAAAAAAAACCCGGAAAACATAGAGTCTTTTCTAAAGAATAAACAAGTCAAGACCCTTCGATGAAGGTTTCAAGAGACACGTCCTCCAGGAACAGAAAACGCAGGACTTCACCTTCCCTCTAACTTTTTCCACTTGGACATCTTGCCACTCATAGCGCAAAATAACTGAGGTCGCTGTCAGCCCCATTCGTTAGCTCGAGATCAGCAAACAGACCGGAGCTGAAACACAGACCTCAGAAGGAGAGCCTCGAACACAAAGAATAAAAACTCTACCTGAAGCTTTCCTTTTCTCTTCGGGTGTTTCCTACAATACTTGCAGGAAAGACCTCCACGAAACCTTGCCAAAACGTCATTCATTTCAGTACCTGAAAACACGGTAGTGGACATTGAGCTAAAACAAGAAAGTTCCTGCACTCCTGCTGTGGTTGCAGTTGGCATAGAGGAAAGCTCACCGTTTATCAGTAGGGGTCATATTTTAGCAATAAAGACTATGCTTTCAGAGCAAAGTCAAACCTGAAGAGGACCAGTACTAGCAGAAAGATGTGAAAGTTTCCTTCTAGACCAGTAGTTCTCAACCCTCCGAATGAATGCGGCACAGTTCCTCATGCTGTGGTGACCCCCACCCATAAAATAATTTTTGCTGCTACTTCATAATGTAATTTTGCCTCTCTTATGCGTGACATATAAATATTTGTGCTTTCTGATGGTTTTAGGCAACCCCCTGTGAAAGGCTCATTCAAGCTTCAAAGGGGTTCCATAGGTCGAGAATCTTTGTTCAAGAATGTTATCTGTACCTTTATCTCTAGTCTTTTTGGATGGCAGCAACATCAACCAGAACCTTAGAATTTTTCATCAACCGTATCTTAAATTCAGTGAAAAGTTGAAGGTAGCTAAGAAGTAGGAAATTCTGCCTAGAACTGAAGAAAAACAACAGATGAGAGAAATAGACTTTTGGGTGGTCCTGATAGGTAGGAGATGGCTCCACAGGTAAGGGCTGGTACTACTATTGTAGAGTACAGGAACTCAGTCCTAGCCCCCACACCATGGCTGCTCACAATCACCTGACTCTAGGGGATCTGACCTCTTCCTCTGGCCTCTGCAGGTGCTGCACCTGCAGGCACAAACGCATAAGACATACATGTACTAAAAACAAATCTAAAAAACAGTGCTGAACAAAATTATGAGGCATGGCAAGATGTGTACAATTTTTGTTCTATGGGAAAGGAGAGAAAGCGAAGCAATATGCTGATAATGAATGTCTGAGAATTACTTAAGGCAGATGAAAAACATTAAAACACAAACCAAGAATCTGTGAGCTTCTGAGCACAATAAATAAAGAGAAACCCACACTCTGCATAGTGAAGTTGCTGAAAATCAGGTTTACAGAGATCTGACGACCAACCAGAGGCAGGGATACTCTCTACTCAAAGTTTCCAAAATATAGCTTGCCTTCAAAAGAAATGATGGAAATACGGACAGCACGGAATTGGAAGAAAGAAACTAAAATATAGCAACCAACAATTTTGTGCATAGCAAAAATATCTCTCAAAGTTAAAGGCAACATAAAGACAGTTTTAGATAACCACGGTCAGAATAAATTTAGGAGCAGTAGAACACAGTACAGGAACTGCTAAATGGAGCTCTTCAGATTAAGCAAAACTACAAAGACAGAAATACCACACTGTGGGAAGACACAGAATGTGCTGTAGAGAGTAAACCATGTACAAACGTAAATGAATATTGGTTTCTGAAAATAAACAAACATCAGATCTTTGTGGTAGACTATAACGTGAAATCAATTATATGATTAACACAGCTGAATGACTGGATTTATGGAGATTAACTGGCTAAAATGTTGCTTTTAAAATAGATAAATGTAATAATTTGCGGTTATGATGACTATAAGGTAAGTCATAAAATGCATAATTACCATTAAAAGTGATAAAAATTATATTATTTAAAAATAATATAGGAACTGGGAAATGGCTCAGCGGGTAAGAGTGCTTGCTCTCCAATGATGAGGAACTGAAGTCAATCCTTAGCACTCACTTAAACAGCCAGGTGGGGAGATTGGCAGAACACAAATCTATAATCCAGTGCTGTGAGTTAGAGGCAGGAGGATTTCCAGACTTTCCTGACCAGGCCCTGTTGCAGCAAGAGCAAGCCCCAGGTCCAGGGAGTCACCTCCCTTACAGGAAATAGGGTGACAGAGTAGGACACACATTTTTATTATTTGATCTCTGTGTATGTGTAAGGGTGCTCCCCTAATTTACGTGTGCTGGACCCACACAACACACACATCCACATCCACATGAATAGCATAAAATACTTGATTCCAAAGGAAGCGGAAAATAAACAAAAGAACAAAGAGAAAACAAGGCTCAACTTAGGAGACTCCAACCCCATTGTTAGTGACACGTTTGAAGTGACGTGTTGAAACTCAAACTGCCAAAGAAGTGGAGACTTTGGGTGGCAATGACGTTTTAGATAATGTCATAAATGTGGAGTACCTATGATTAGCTTCCTTGCATGAAGAGAAAGAGACTAAGATTCCTCTCATGTATCAGTAGAGATACAGTGAGAATGCACCCGTCTAGAAACCGGGAAGCCTGCCCTCACCAGACACAGCACTTGACCCATCCTTACATTATATGCCCAAGCCTCCAGAAGCACAAGAAATAAGCATATGGAGTCTAGCCGACAAAGTCTAAAGGAAGTTTGTTGCAGAGTCATGAAATAACTAAGATACCCATTAATCAATAATCGTATTAAACATAAATGGGCTGAAAAATCTACCTATAAGATGAACTTTATTTAAAAGAGAATATCTCAATGGGTAAAGGCATTTGCTGCTAATACTGAATCTAGTTATTCATGCTTGCATAGCAAGTACTGTTACCCAGTCCCCAGAATCCATACGGGGAGGGAAGAGTAGATTCCCACAAATTGTCCCTCTGACCCTTACACACACATGCTATGCATACGCCTCTCCCCTCAAATAAATAAACACTCACAAAACAAATAAGTTCTGTAAAGAGAATTATTTTCAATATGTAGATGTGGAGATTAAAAGTTGCTAAAGTTCTGTCTTATTTTATTTTGAGACAGGTCTCATTGGGTAGCCCTGGCTATCCTGGGACTCATTATTTTGAGTTCAGGCTCATAGATATCTCCCTGCCTCTTTTGTTCAAGTTCTAGAATATAAGCATGCTCTACCGTATCCAGGTTATTGGATTCTGATTTTAAACATCCCTTCAAGGGCTCAAAAGGTAAAGACTCATTCTTTGATGGCTAATAGGATACTATGGAAACATTCAGAGGTGGGGGTCTAGTGTTAGGCTTCTGGTCACTGAAGGTGTGCTAATGAAGGTGGAAAACACACCCTTTCTTTTTCTGTTTGTCTTGTACTAGCAGTGATGTGAAGGACTTTGTCCTATCGTGTATTCCGTGGTATGATATAGTATCTCCTCTCAGGACCAACAGTAACAGGTCCAATTAGTTATGAACTTGACACTTCCAAAACTGGAACTCCAACTATCTCTCTTTTTTAAAAAAATTTATTTATTTATTAAAAATTCCCACCTCCTCCCCACCTCCCTTTTCCCTCTCCCTCCCTCTCTAGTCCTAAGAGCAGTCAGGGTTCCCTGCCCCATGGGAAGTCCAAGATCCTCCCCCCTCCATCCATGTCTATCAAGGTGAGCATCCAAACAAACCAGGCTCCCACAAAGTCAGTCCATGCAGTAGAATCAAAACCCAGTGCCATTGTCCTTGGCTTCTCAGTCAGCCTTCATTGCCAGCCACATTCAAAGTGTCCAGTTTGATCACATGCTCCATCACTCCCAGTCCAGATGGCCTTGGTGAGCTCCCATTAGATCAGTCCCACCGTCTCAGTTTTACTCAGTGGTAAAAAAAAAAAAAATGCCATCTCTCTTCTTAAGTTGGCGTTCTCAAGTATTTGTTAATAGTGAAAGAAAGATGGCTGACATCAAAGGAAATTAGTAAGAGGCTAAGTAAACACCAGTGTAAATAATGTTGCTAGATAGAAATTTAAAGCAAAAATCACAATAGTAAAGAAATTGACTCTACAGAGTGCACAACAGTCTTAAATTTGTAGTCTTAGTAAGATAATTCAAAATTTATGAAGCAAAATCAACAGCAAAAAAGTGAGAAATGAATTCAAAACAGAGTTAGCAGATTTAAATGTTTCTCACCTATTCAACAAAACAAGAGATCAGTAAGGAGATAGATTATTTGAATAACATAAATGATAAATTGGATCCTATTAAATGTATAGAACACATGCATTATAAATGATAGAATACATTATTTCAAGAGTATGTGAAGCATTATCCCAAAAGAGATCAATCATATATTGGGCACAAAACAAGTTGAAGGTTTTCATGCATAAGGAATATAATCACTGACAATAATAGAATTCCAACAGAAAGAATAATCATTAGAAAATTCTCATTTATTTGAAAGAGTATGTTTGTGTGAGTGTGTGAGTCTACCTGTGTGTACTGTGTGTGTATTGGTGTGCACTGTGTATGTGTGTGTGAGCAGGCTAGCGTGTATGCTGTGTGTTTGCAGGCATGCCTGTGTCACTCTAGTAGTCATGTGTGTGAGGGGCAGAAGCTGACATCAGGCAACTTCCTCAATCACTCTTTAAGTTATTTTTTGTAGTAAGGATCTCTTACTACACCCAGCACTCACCAATGAGCTAGAATGGCTAGTCAGTAAGCTCTGGGTATCCTCTGGTCTGCAACTCTACTACGCACCAGGGTTGCAAATTAGTGCTCCCAAGTCTTTGTATGTGGGCACTGACAATCTGAACTCAAGGTTTCACGCTTCCATGACAGAGGCTTTACTTACCATACCATCTTCCCAGCCCTGAAATAATAAGCTTCTAAGCACCTTAGGTCAGATGAGAAATCATAGTGGAAATTAGAAAATATTTAAACTCAATAGTTATAATAGCAAAAATTGTGGGAGGAAAAAAATGTCAAAAAAATTTGGAATAAAATCTGACTGCCTGGGGGAAACTGTAGCACTAAGTGTGTGTGTATGTGTGTGTGTGTGTGTGTGAGAGAGAGAGAGAGAAAGAGAGAGAGAGAGAGAGAGAGAGACAGAGAGACAGAGAGAGAGACAGAGGGGGAGAGAGAGAGAGAGACAACTAAGCTTCCCTCTTAAATTAGCTGGGCAAATAATAGCTTAAAGCTAAAGAAAGTGAAGGGAAGGATAATGAACATACAAGCGGAAACCAAAATTTAAAAATACATCTGCAGATTCACAAGAAACAAAAGCTGCATCTAATGAACCTAAATAAGAATGATTAGAAAACAAAAGAGGGAGGGAGGGAGCAAGGTAGGGAGGAAGAGAGAGAGAGAAAGAAGGGGAGAGGGGGAGGAGAAAGAGAGAGACAGAGACAGAGTGGGAAGGAGGGAAGGGAAGAGAAGGAGAGGGAGAGGGAGCTGTTAGCTGCTTATTAGAAATACAAAGTCTGTGCTGTCACAGTCCCAAAGGGCACTGGGAATATGGCGAAGTGATGCAGGTATCGCAGTGTAACAAATTATTGAATGTAAGCTTGACAGATTCAGATGAATTTTCAATTTCTTTCAAAACAAAATCCATCCAAAATGACACAAGAAGTAGAAATATAAACGATCCTATCCATTACACTTATTTAACTAAAACTTCAAAGACACCCCACAAGATGTTTAGATCAAGAAATAATCCTTAGTAAATTCTTTAAGCATTTAACACAATACAATGCTAATATACATTTAAAAATTCAAGAATATTTTTTCTAAAATCTAATGATAAAGACTAAAGTCAGTATATAAAGTACTGCTCAATAAAAAACATTAAAACTCTATGCAAAAGCTGAATGTCGTGGTGCACACCTTTAATCTTAGCACTCAGGAGCAGAGGCAGATGAATGTCTATGAGTTCAATGACAGCCTGGTCTACACAGAGACTATTAGACTAGCAAGAGCAAGATAGTCAGACTGCTTCAAAATGAATCTGTGAATAAACATACTAGCAAATTCTAAGCAAAGTCTTGGCAACCCAAGTTCAGTGACATTTTTTAAAGAGTCTGGAAATAGATATACAATATACAGTTATTTGCTTTACTACAAATCAATTCAATCCATTGATGTCAAGATACGTTTTCAATAACTAATTCTTGACTGATTAGGTACCTGTGTGGAAAAAACTAAACCCTAGATCACATCTCACAACATGCACAAAGAATAATTTGAAATAAACTACAGTTTTAGTGTCAGTGGGGTATAACTAAGCACTGGGCAGATTTGGGGAACTAGGGAGACAGTTTGCTTAAAGAGGACTCAAGTACTAACTACAAGTGTTTTGCTTTGACTACAAAAGTTAAAGGGTATTTACCAGCTGGGTGTGAGGGCTCACACCTATAAGACTTGGGAGACTAAAGAAGTAACATTACTGTGAATTCAAGGCCAGTCTCGGCTACAAAGTGAGATCTTGTTTCAAAATACGTTATTTTTTAATGATATAATTAAAATTAAGCAAAGTGACGCACTTATTTTTATTAGAAGCCCTTATTATCAAAGTGAAAAGGCAAGCTAAAACGGAAAGCATATTTGAAATTCATTCATGCAATGAAGAATGCTTATGCATCTCCAGAACATGATAGAAACCTATGTCCTACCCCCAAATGAACAAAACACCCAAAGACTTTATGAAAGAGGAAACCTAAATGGCCAGGAAAGGAAAAAAGAAATGTTTCATGTAACTTTGCAATGATGAAATTCCAAATTCACCTTACAATGAGAAATCTTGGCATAACTTTCTGTATTTGATAACTCTTGCAGACAGTTTTTAGAGGCAAAGTTTTAATAAGGATACATATGATTGGAAGGTATAACAATTTTAAAGGTATACATATAATGTTACCTAATTAGACAGTATAGATTCTTTCCAACCTCAAAGAAAACTGAGTTTAAATCCTAGGTTTTTGTTTGTTTGTTTGTTTGTTTTGTTTTTTTATAATTGTCAAGACAGGGTTTCTCTGTAGCTTTGGAGCATGTCCTGGAACTAGCTCTTGTAGACCAGGCTGGCCTTAAACTCACAGAGATCTGCCTGTCTCTGCCTCTGGAGTGCTGGGATTAAAGATGTGCACCACCACCGCCTGGCTTCACACCTAGTTTTAATAACTCAGTGGAGTCAGTATCCTATTCTTTGACTACAGGGTAAAGTAGACTGCATTTTTACATGATATGAAAGAAGCTTCTTATGACCAGCCAAAAACTGAAAGGTGCATTTCCCGACTAAGGAGATGTCTCAGTTGATAAAGTTCTGGTCATAACAGCATAAAGACCTGAGTTCGAACCCCCTCACAGAAAGGTAAAAAGCTTGGCATAGTGGCATGTGTAATCCCAGAACCTGGGAAACAAAAGACAGGTATCTGTAGCTCACTGGCTGGCCAGCATCGCCCAGTTGGTGAGTTTGAAAATAAGATGGACAGATCTTGAAAAGACGTCTGGTCTCTGTATGTAAACATGTACACCCTGTCACACACTGTATGCACATATGAGATACATTTCTAATGAAAATCTAACTAACACAAGACCATGGTGCTAATTATAAGTACTTAAAGCTGTAACCTAAGACTGTTCATATAAAAGTTTGTGGGATATGGCTAAAATGTAGCAACAGAGAAGTACATAAATTTTGGACTTTAAGTGAAAAGCTAATGAGGTAAAAAAAAAGTGTGTGTGTGTGTGTGTGTGTGTGTGTGTGTGTGTGTGTCTAAGAGCCAATAAAGTACACCAAATTCTGGCAAAACAATAAAAAAAAAGGAATAAAAAGTTTGCCCATATTACTAAAGAAAAGGTCATATCAGTAGGAAACAGATTTAAACCAATAAAGATTGTATTCTACTAATATGGAATACTTATTCACAGTTTATCAAAAATTGATGCCATAAGAAAACTAAATAGTCCTACAATGGTATTTTAAATAATGAAATCATTTTATTCCAATTAACTTAAAAATAAAAACATACAGCCAGTTTTAAAAAGGTGTTCTCAGCTGGAAGGTGGTAGTGACTGCCTTTAATCCCAGCACTTGGGAGACAGAAGCCGGTGGGTCTCAGTGAGTTTTAGGCCAGTTTGGTCTGCAAGTTCCAAGACAGCCAGGATTACCAAAAAAAAGAAAACAAACCAAAAAAGGCATTCTCTATAATTATTCAAGTAATTAAACCAAACCTAAAGTCCCCTGAACTCCAAACCCAGAAGGTTTTACTAATCAAGGATAAAATAATTGCAATATTGTACAGATTTTTATGATAGGCAAAGAAAGAACACTACCTATACTATTTTGAGATAACACCACCAGCAGAACAAGACAGCACAGCAGAAAGGAATAACTACAGACCAATGTTTAAATCACACAAATGTAAATAATGTTTGCCTTTTATGCTATGTATAAATGCCATGACATATATACTAGAGAGGGTTTATTCTAAAAGTATCAGCTAGCTTACTATTAGAAATTAAATGCTATGTATAGGCCTTGCCACCTAAACATAGTTGAAGAAAAATAATTGTATGATACTTTCTCTTGTTAAAAAGATTTATTTTGTATTATGTGTAAGTGTGGGTATGTGCATGTGAGTGCAAGATCCCATAGAGGTAAAAAGGTATTGCCCCCACCTGCAACCCTGGAGCTGGAGTTACAGAGGACAGTGAGTTACTCCAATCCTCAGCAAGAGAAGTACACACCCTTAACCCCTGAGCCAGCTCCCAGGCACATGAATTACACAATGCTTTTAATAGTCACAGAAACAACTGATGAAACATTCACTTATGATAAACATGCTCACCAAATGAAGAATTTACCGAATAACTATGGAAACGCTATGTTTAAAGTCTACATAGTAAAACCTTCCTAAGTGGCATACTGTACTGATGATCCAAAGGAGGAAGGGAGGAACAAGAATTTAAAGATTAGAAATATGTAATAAAGAGAGAAACAAAATTGCCATGATTTTTAGACGATATTATTGTTTATGTGGTAAGTTTGAAAGCAGTTACAGGTAAATAAAATGAGTAATGAATTCTATCAAATTTGACTGACAAGTAATTAATATATAAAGACAGGTATATAAACAAGAGTAGGAAACTTAAAATAAACTTATACATATATGGAAAACTTGATTCACACATACCATTGAAATAAACACCAAAGCAATCAATTCTCACGCGGATTAAGCCTGATTGCCAAACGCAAAACCATTGGCAGCCTTGGAAATCAATGAAAGACAATATAGGAACTTAATTTATAACCTCAAGGACACAACTGGGTCCCAAGTGTGCTTTTGTGTATGTGATATGCATGTATGTGTATATGTGTTTGTATGTGTAGAGATGCACTTGGGTCTAGGTTTTCTTGCACATGTGTGTTCCTGCTTGTGGAGGCTAGAGGTTAATGTCAGGTGGTGGCAGGTGCTTGTGAGTTACCTGCGAATGCTGGGAATTGAATTCTAATCTTCGGCAAGAGGAGTCCACACCCTTAGTGGCTGAGCCGTCTCTCACACAGAAACAATTGATGAAATTGTCTCCACTTTATTTACTGAGTGAGGCAGGGTCTCTCCCTGGACCTAAAATTGAAAATTTGATATTCTAGCAGGTAATCTTGCCTTGGTGGGGGAAGGGGGTCCCCTGTCCTCTCTGTACTCTACACTCGATTACAGGTGGTCTGCCACACCAGCCTAACTTTTACAGGGGAGCTTAGTACCCAGCCTGGTCCTCAGGCTGGCACAGCAAGGGCCTGTATCTCCTGAACCATCGCTCCTACCCCTTGAAGATACAATTCCTAAACAAGAGACACTATAAGAGAAAGTACTAGACAGTTTAAATTTCTCACTGAGAGACGTGGAGAGATGAAGAGAAAGAAAATGTCAGAAGCAATCTGGAACTGGATATTTGCAGCACACACGATGACCTAGATGTTGATCGAGGCATGGATTGTATTAAGAAAAGATTTCAATGTCAATTAGGTACAGAAAAACAACTTACTAGGAGAATACCTTCAAACCAGGTTATCAGGCATGCAGATAGAAAGTCAAACCCTGGAGCAGCATATACAAAAGCGGGTTGCCTTGTTAGCTATGTGGATGCTAAGTCAACTCCTAGCAGAGTATGTCTAGTCCCTACTTGCCAGACTGCCTAAAAATGGAATTTGTTATGACAGGTCTGTCGAGCATCAAGATCTCTGATCCTTCGTCGGAGGAAGTGCCAGCTAGTCTGGCACTCGAGAAAGAGCTTGGGACTGACCTAATAAAGTTGAATATGTACAAATCTTATTACCCACTCATTCTATTCTTGGATGCAAGCTCTAAAGAAAGACCTGCACACATAGTAGAGCTGCTAGAAGACATTACCCAGTTGTCATAACAGGCAGTCTTTAGAATGCTCACCTGAAGGCATCCATGCCCTTGTGAAATCCACCAACTTGGGTGCGTGTGAGTATGGGGTGGGGGGCAATCACTTCTAAGGAACAGAAAAATGACAAAAATAATTGGATGTCACTTTTGAGATTAGGAAAGAAAAAAAGAATCTGGTTTTTGCCTTTCTTGGGGCAAGTCCTTACTCTGGGGTGGGGGTGAGGGGAGCAAGATGTTATGTTGTAATGAGCCTCTATAAAGACAGATATGCCTAGCTGAAGTCAGGAAGGTTCCAATTCTCCAACACTCCTGAGTCAGCTCCTATGAGTCTTGAGGTGACTTCAATCAGTATCCCTTTACTATACGGCATGACTTCTAGAGACTCCAGCTGAGCCTCTAATCAATTCTAGATCCACAGAAACAGGCAGATAGCAAGGAAATATTATAAGTGGGTTTGTTGTTTACTGTTGACTTTATACTGACTGCTGTTGGGAAAGTTTGTCAATTAAACAACGACTACATCGCCCACGCTAGAAACCCAGATATCCCACAGGAGATTAAATAGAGTATTAAACCATAAGAAATAAAAATGAAATAATCATAAACAAGGGTGAATCTCAGATATGTAGGAATACACAGGATAATATTCCTGATCTGAAAGTAAGGCAAAAACATAAAAGAAAATATGTATATTTTACACATAAACATCAAACTATGCAAAACACCAAGCAAGATGACTAAAAGGACAATCACGAAGGATGAGATGTCTCAGGCAGGGACAGGGAAGAGCCTCTCCAATATGGTGTTCAAGGTCCTACGGTGCCTTATTTTCACCAAAAGATGGTCAGGCATTTTGGGATGTGAGATATATATATATATATATATATATATATATATATATATATATATATATATATATATATATATTCTTAAATTGGTATGAACAAAGCAAAACAGAAAGTGAATGGCTGAAATGCATTCAGTCCACACATCCTTTGGAGAATGGACAGACAGGTGGCTGACAGCCAATAGACAGAGACATTTATGCTTTACATCTATGTGAGGGATTCTTTCTCAAACATTCACGATTGTCTAATTGGTTCTAATTGGTAAGGTTCCCCCCCTTTTTGTTTCTCCCATTTTGTCTTTCGGGGCGCCCTGCTCAGCAGGTTGGGCCAACCCAGGAGGTCAGCTGAGGGGGGGTTATCTGCCAACTGGATAATCCAGCTGCTGCTGCAGGCCAAAGGCATTCCAGACCAGCGTTCTCAGGAATCCCCACGCCCATTCTCAGCAGCACCCTGCCTGCATCTCCCCACCCACCTCTCAGAGCAAATTCACTCAAGCACAGGGAGAGAGAGGACTTTTACCTGGGAGCGGGGGCAGAAGGCTCAGCAGAGACCTGAGGCCCTAAAGGAATTCAGTGTGGAGCCTCCCTCCGGTGGGTGAGATAAGAACACCTCTGAGGTTCCTTTGACCAAATCCCAATGGCTCCCTGCTGTACACAAACCTCGCAGCAAGGAAATGAGGCGGGGGAGGGGACGGGGGCGAGGAGGGGGGAGGGGAGGGAGGATGTCCTGGCGAGCGCAGGGAAAACAATAAGGGAACCCTGAAGGAGAAACGCTGCAGCGGAAAGCTCAGAAACTGACAGAGAGGAAGATCTCCACTGTGGAACAACTCAGCCACCTCGGCACGCCCAGGTGCCCTTACCAGTCCCCCACGCAGCCAGCCCCTGGACACTCGCCACCCTCTCCCTTTCCCGCTGAGCACCCCACCCTTCTGGCAGTGGACTTTGTCACTGCAGGCCTCTCCTGGTGCAGACATGGTCGCTGACCCCCGACTCACTCTTTGCCTCGCTGTTCCCTGACGTGCAGGTTCCGGACACAAGGAAACAGCTACAAAGTGGACACCAGTGATCTCCAGAGGGAAGAAGCTTCAGGGCCTAGAAGGGAATGGGCGCAGGACCACAGGCTGGGGGACGTGGAAAGTCACTGGCAGAGAAGGGGAGCAAGTGATGGGCCGGCCCCGAGAACTGATTGGCCACACGGGGGTGTGGGCGGTGCTCGGCTCTCTGCTTCCAGATCTCAGAGGCCCTGTTTTGTGTCAATTTCTGCTCCAAGATGCAACACTATCTGGGATGGAGATGCAGTTCCACCTCCTTGGACGTGCAGCCGGGCAATTTGTTAAATTAATAAATAATTCTTAACAATACAAGCAAATAGAACATCGATAAAATAACAGATTTTTTTAATAGGAAATGATGCACAAAACATTAAGAGAAGAGTTAAATCTATAGGTCCTATATTAATTATAATTAAAAAGTCAAGTTTTGGTAAAACAGTATGATTACATTCTGTTACATCTTACATAAGAGAAAGCCTAAGAGTGAAGACTTCAGTTCCTGATTCATGCATCCACAACCATGGAATTGCTATAAAATAATACTGGCTCTGTATGATCAGTTAGGAAAACCAGTGAAAAGCTTGGATTTTTAAAAATAAGTTTTGTTGCATTATTTTTTCCATGATAACATATTTTTGTTTAATTGCATGTGGTGTGGTGTGTGTGTGTGTGCGTGTGTGTGTGTGCTTACGCTTGTGCTTGGGGGAAGCATATAATGCATGGTGAAAATACACCATTCCATAGCCTGTGTGTGACAGTGGTGGTCCTGGGGAGCAAACTCAGTTTTTCAAGCTTGGAAGACAGTGCCTATACTCCCTGAGCCGTCTCATTGTCCCAAATCTTTGTATTTTGAAGACTTTTTTTTTTTTTTTTTGAAGACAGTCGTAACCCGAGTGATTGTACCCTGGTCCTGTTCTACCCTGGTTTTAACTGGCCTCCCTCTTTCAACCGACCTTTGAAGGATCACCCGTCTCTCATGCTGTTCCCTCCTCTCCCATCCCTCAGATTGTTCAGCATCCTCCCCGAGGTAGATAAGTTCTTCAGACAGACAGTGTAGTGGGAAGATTATGTCAACAGAACACTTGCCTTGTTCTCTTAGCACAACTTCGTAGCACTTAAAATCTGCTGCTTCTCAGAATTGGAACGCACTGAGACAATGTGTGAGAAAAGTCTTTGTGAATTCCCAACAGGCCCTCAGAACTACACTGGGAGCCTGATGCTGCCCCCTTTCCCCTCTTCTCCTCCAAGGCCCAGCACTACCTGGCAAAGATCATGTGAGTAACAGTCAGAGGAAGAGTGAGTGGAAGCATAGGAGCTGGGAGAAGGTGGGCCTGTGAAGGACCTCAATGCTTGAGGACAGTTTAGCCTGTATTTTCTCCAGACTGAGTGAGGACCATCTCCTTGCACTGGCTCTGTGTTTGTGCATCGCCAACAGGCCGAGAATGAGGTGGGGGGACGAAGTGGGGGAGCAAGCCAGTCATCTGCAGGCTGGGGAGAAGAGGACATAGTTCATTCTGTTTGTCATATAAGCAACACAGGCTGAGTTTGAGCCCTAGAACCAAGTAAAAAACTAGGTGTGGTGGCATGGGTTTGTCATCCCAGTACTGTGGAGGCTGAGACAGGTGAAACCCTGAGGCTTAATGGACTACCAGCCTCCCTACTTGGTGAGCTTTGGGCCAATAAGAGACACTGTCTCAAAACAAAATAAAATAAAACAAAAATAAGCAACAACAAACACTCAAAGCTACAGTGGATGGCTTCTGAAAAAAGTATACTCAAGGTTGCCCTATGGCCTCTACATATACCCACACATCAACATGAACATACACACACACACACACCCTAGCACATAAGTTTGTCATCTCCTTATCTGTGTACATCCTTTCTGCCACCTGCATTTTGTAGTTCCTTTGTCCACAGAGGAAACTGGATGGCATGCCTTTGCTCTGAAATGTCAGGGCTAGTGCCATGGCGAAATACATAGTGAGAACAACACAAACCACAAATGGCCCCTTACCCTCTGTATGTGTGAGGAGAGAGGGGCCTGACTGGCTGTCAACTTTGAGAAGAGAAAGGGTATGGCAAGAGAGCAATGCAGCTGTCTTGGCAGGCAAGCATCAGCTCAACTACAAGGAGCCCTGCTCTGTTGAAAACTACTGATAATCCCCAAACTCCACCTACTTCGACAGCTCCCCTCCCACACTCAAATTCTGCTCCACAGAAAGATCAGAATCTTGCAGCTCTCCCCATGGTGGCCATATAAATTAGTGCCTGACCTTTCGAGGCACTTGGATTTGTCATCATGTCTCTAATGGTTCACTGCATCGTGTCCCCGTTGGTGGGTAAAGGGCAATTCCAGCAATGTGGTAACTTGAGTTGAGAAAGAGAGACAGATTTGCAAAAACACTTGGAAAGTCTCCAAAAGAAAAGTTAAGGATGAGGCATCTTGTGACTCCCTGGGCTTTTAGCGCTAGAAGCAGTAGGCGGCAAGGATTCATACCACAGTCCTCAATTTTGAGAGTAGGGCACAGTTGTTCATTTGGATCCCACCTCACATTGAAGATCTAGCGACTGTCACAAGACAAATACCCCAGGGCAAGGGAGCAGGTGACAGGTTGATATGTCCTAGGGCTCCAGCATTTTGTATTTAGAGCTATTTGTGGCAATGATGCTTGGTGCCTTTTGATGAGGAAGTCATTGCGCTCTATGCTTTTATAGCTTGAGTCATTCTGGTTAATGCTACTGGGCTAAGGCATGTACCACCTGAGTATTTGGATGGACATCATTTCGTATGTTTCTCTGAGAGTGATGAAAGCAGATTGCCCTTCTTAATGATGACCTGAATGGAAGAAAAAGGCTGACCTTCCCACAACTAAGAGATTCTGCTTACAACTGCCTTCTAACTGGTACATTGTCTTTTTGTTTCTTTCTTTCTTCCTTTTTTGAGATAGGGGCTTACTATGTAGGCTTGGTCTCTTAGTTAGGGTTTCTATTGCTGTAAAGAGATACCATGACCATGGTAACTCATATAAAGAAAAACATTTAATTTGGGCTGACTTACAATTTTAGAGGTTTAGTTCATTATCATCATGGTCAGAAGTATGGCAGTATGCAGGCAGACTCGTTGGAGGAGCTGATTATTCCACATCTGGATCTTCAGGCATCAGGCAGAGCACTGGCTTGAGCTTTGGAAACCTCAGAGCTTACCTCTAGCACACACTTCCTTCAACAAGACCACACCTACTCCAACAAGGCCACATTTCCCATAGTGCCACTCTCTATGGATCAAGTATTCAAATACTTAAGTCTATGGGAGATATTACTGCTCAAGTCACCACATTCCACTCCTTGGCCCCCATAGGCTTGTAGCCATAACAAATGCATTTAGTTCAACTTCCAAAGTCCCCATAGTATTTAACAGTCTCCAACTTGTTTAAAAGATGAAAGTTCAAAGTCTCTTCTGAGATTCATGCAACCTCTTAACTGGGATCCCCTGTAAAATGAGATGAAAAATCAGATCACACACTTCCAAAATATAACGGCACAGACAATCCATTGCTGTCCCAAAAGGAAGGAAAAAGAGCATAATGAGAAAATATTGAACTAAAGCAAGAAAGAAACCCAGTTGGCAAACTCTAAATTCTGCAACTCCCTGTCTGATGTCAAGGCACTCTTCGGTTCTCCAGCTCCTTTCAGTTTTGTTAACTGTAACACACTTCTTTCTCTTTGGCTGATTCCGCTCCCCATTAACAGCTCTGGCATCTGCCACATCTTGGGGTCTCCAACTCAATCCAGGCTTCACATTCACAGCTTTCCTCAATGGCCTCCCTAGGCCTCCATGCAGGGACACCACTGTCACATGCCTGCCTCAATGGCTTTCTTCAGTCATGGAGGGGTTATGAAAGTCATAACCCTTTCCTTGTGTCCTTGACCCTAAAGCCAGAACCATGTGACCAAAGCTACCAAGCTCTGCTCCTTGCAGGGTCTAGAATATGGTCCCCTCATTCAATTACATCTTCATTAACTTTCTGTTTTTGATGGTTTCCTTCACTGCCTACCCTTGGCTGACATGACACTTGATGTGTAGACTAGGCTAGCCTTAAACTTAGAGATCCACTTGCCTCTGTCTCCAGAGTGCTTGGAGTACAGGCATGTACCACCACACCTGGATCTAAGCTATTCTTTAGTTCCTTTTCACAAGTTGGAAGCTGGATGGGGTCTTGCCCTGAGGTCCCTACTCCTTTTATTCCATTTAATATCATCTGTTTTTAATCTGCTCTTCTCCTTCAACACAGGACTAAGCTCCATTTCATTTTTCTCCTCAAAATGTACATTTTGTGTCTTTCTTTGTTCAACTTGTTTCTTTTCATTATAGATAGGCATATGAGTGACCAGTAATAACCACAAGTCAGAGTCAATACTAGGCTGTTTTGAGATTTCTTCTACCAACTCAATTAACCCTAAAGTCTTCAATATAACCTCAGGCAGATTTTTCAGATAAAGGAAAAAGGCAACCATATTCTTCACCAAAATATCACAATAACAGTCTCTAGACCACATACTACAATTCTTTTCCTCTTCCAAGTTCCTACTAGTATGGGCCACTAAGTCCTATTTAAAGCATTCCACTGTTTTCTTAACCCAAAGTCCCAAAGTTCTAAAGTCCACATTCCTCCAAACAAAACCACGGTTCAGCCTGTCACAGTGATACCCCAGGCCCTTATACCAACTTTCGTCTTAGTTAGGGTTTCTATTACCATGAAGACACACTATGACCACAGCAACTCTTATAAAGGAAAATATTTAATTGGGGCTGGCTTATAGCTCAGAGGTTTCATTCATTTTCATCATGACAGGAATCATGGGACTGTGGAGATAGACACACTGCTGGAGAAGGAGCTGAGAGTTCTACATCTTGATCTGTAGGCAACAGAAGGAAGACTGTGAGCTACACTAGGCATAGCTTGAACATATGGGATCTCAAACTATGCCCCGACAGTGACATACTTCCTCCAAAAAGGCTACGTCTCCTAATAGTGCTACTACCTATGAGCCAAGAATTCAAACACATAAGTAAATGGGGACCATTTCTGTTCAAAATCCCATACTTGGTTGACATCAGACTCACAAAAAACCACTTTGTGAATAATTCAACTAGAAAGACAAGATAATAAAGGCCCACCTTTCTCCCGAAATTCACATAACTGCAGGGACAGTAACACCCATGGAGTACACTGAGATGTGCCTAGAAGACAGCATGTTCCAGGGAGATGCAGAATAAATAGCCTGCAGCTGGTTCTTTAGACACCAATTATGAGATACAGTCTAATAACAGATGCTTTTGAATGTGGAGAAAATCAACTACCATTTTATTAGAGAAGTGGAAGACAAAGAAGTATTTGAAACCACTCCAGATAGAAGCAATCATTGCTGTTAAAACCACACAAATTGCAGTACTGTTTAATACGCTGAGAATATTTAGGCCAAAGCATTCAAAATCAATTTCTTAAAACAATGGTCTAATCCCCTCTGCATATAAGCAAGTCTTCTTTCATAAATAATACAAAGCAATCACAAACAGAATGGCTATTACTGACATCTACTCTTCAGATTCAACCTGAGGTTGACCAATTATCCCCCAAATGGTATTTGTAATGATTGGACCTAGAGCTGCATGTGACATTTGACTGTCATCTCTTCAGTCTTCAATTTTTCCTTGGCTTTGATAACCTTGGCACTTCTGAAAATTCTGCACACCCTCAGTGCAGGATCATTCCTCATTAGCCTAGAAGTGAGGCTTCCTCTGCATTTTCAGAACAGAAGTTATATGAGATTCATCTTCAGAAAAAAGACGAGGAGGTGGAAGGGATTGGCACAATGGTGGAGGTGTTCCCAATTATAGGAAATTTACAGAAACTTTTACGTATAGGAAATTCAGAGCTGTAAACTTGTTTGTTTCTTTTTTTTGTTAAATTAAAGTGCTTAGAATTCTATTGGCTTTGTTAAATTATATTTTTTCAAAATATTAAGCTCTACATTCCTACTGTACAGGAGGCTACACTGGTACTAGAAACCCCAGTAATCCCCAGCAGCACCTCCTCCTCTAGGCTCCATACCCTGACCACAACTCTATCAGAAGATTCCTGCTCTATTGGAGTCTATCCCTCTCCTTGGTTCCATATCCCAGCTTACAACTCCAGCAGCATACCCTTTTTCTACCAGAGGCCACTCCAGTACCAGGAACCCCAGGTACCTGGAGCTTCAGAAGCCTTACCAGTATCTAGAACCTCAGAGATCACTCCAGTTCCCAGACCCCCAGAGGCAATGCAAGCACCCCAAAACCCAGAAGTCATACAGAGATGGACTGACAGACCTAAATACTCACTGGTCACCAGAACCATAGGCTACTTAGGGAAGAAGAACAGAGAGGAAACAGAAGGAAAGAGAAAACAATCAAGAAATATCCATCCAACAAAGATATACTCAGAAATCAGCACCTAAACCTAATAACACTAAATATAGATGACTAGAGGCCAGCATAAGAATACAATCAACAATACCCAGGGCAATATGGCACCACTGGAGCCCAGCTATCGTATTACAGCAAACGTTTTCAACAAAATCATAGAAGAAAATTTTTTCTAACCTAAATAATGAAATGCCCATAAAGGTACAAGAAGTTTAGAGAAAACCAAATAGATTGGACCAGAAAAAGCAGTCTCCCCAACACATAATAATCATAACACTGTACTTACAGAACAAAGAAAGAATATTAAAAAGCATCAAGGAAAAAAGATCAAGTGACATAGAAAGACAAGCTTATTAGAATTACACCTGACTTATAAATAGAGACGCCAAGATCCAGAAGTGCATGGACAGATGTTTTACAGACTTCAAGAGACTACAGATGCCTTCCCAGACTAATATACCCAATACAACTTTCAATCACCATAAATGGGGAAAATAAGATATTCCATGACAAAGTCAAATTTAAACAATATCAGCCTACAAATCCAGTCCTACAGAAGGTACTTAGAAGGAAAATTCCAACCAAAGGAGGTTAACTACAGCCAAAAAAACCCACAGGAAATAAATAATTTCATAATTGTAAAAACAAAAGGAAGGAGGCACCACACACACACATACACACACACACACACACACACACACACACACCCCACTGCAACCACTACCACCACCACCAACAACAATAACAACCATCACTACAAAATAGTCGGAATTAGCAATCATTGATCATTAATATCACATACAACAATAACCACAAAATAGTAGGAATTAGCAATCTTTGATCACTAATACCTCTCAACGTTAATTACTCAATTTCAAAATAAAAAGAAACAGGCTAACAAAGCAGATACAAAAACAGGATTCATCTTTTAGCTGCATACAAGAAAAACACCTCAACATCAAAGATAGATATTACTTCAGAGTAAAGAGCTGGAAAACGTTTTTTCCAAGAAAAAGGATCCAAAAAGAAAAAGTGGTGTAACTATCCTAATATCTAAAATAGACTTCTAACAAACATTTAACAAAAGAGATAGAAAAGGACATTTCATAGTTATCAAAGGAAAATCTGAAGACAGAAGTTTCTGTCCTGCCTGGTCCTGTAACTGTTTAGTCCCAAAATCAATACTCAGAGGCTTATATTAATTATAAACTGTTTGACCTATTGCTCAGGCTTATTACTAACTAGCTCTTACAACTTAAATTAGCCCACAGTTCTAACCTATGTTTAGCCATGTACAGAAGGTACCTTGGTACTTTTTCTCAGTAAGGCATTCTCATCTTTCTTCCTCTGCATCTGGTTGGCAACTGCATTTCTGCCTTTATTCTTCTCAAAATTCTCCTAGTCTTGTCATCCAGCCTACATTTCCTGCCTAGCTACTGGCCAACCAGCATTTTATTAAATCAATATGAATGACAAATCTTTACAGTGTACAAAACACTATCCCAAAAACCCACCAGGAAGATGTATCAGTTCTGAACATCAATGCCCCAAATGATGTTTGAAAGGGCACCTACATTTGTTAAAAACAAAACAAAACAAACAAACAACAACAACAACAACAAAATGTTACAAAAGCTTAAATCACACATTGAAATTCACACATTAATAGTAGGAGGTAGCAATACTCCACTTCCACCAATGTACAAATCATCCAAACAAAAATTAAACTGTTGTAGGAGGCCACTGTAGCTGAATGGCCAATAGCTTAAGCATATTTCTGGCTACCTCTTATATCCTAAACTAACCCATCTCCATTAATCTGTGTATCGCCATGTGGCTGTAGCTTACCAGGTAAAGTTCCATCCTGAGTGTCTATCTCTAGTGGGGCTACATGACAGCTCTCAACTTTGCCTTCTTTCTCTCAGCATCTAGTTTAGTTTTCCCTGCCTACCTCTATTTTGCCCTATCAACAGCCCAAGGCAGTTTCTTTATTCACTAACCAATAAAAGCAACACATATACAGAAGGACTTATTACATCATTTCCCCTTTTCTGTTTAAATAAAAAGGAAGGTTTTTTTTAAACTTTAACATAGTAAAATTACATATAACAAAACAGAGATCAAGCAAGAATTACAGTTACAATATTTATATCTACTTTATCTTTTATCAATACTAAGGAAAATTATAACTATCAATTCTTAAATGTCATCAAAGACTCCAGAAAGATGTATTACCTAAGTAAACAGGAAGTGTACTGTAAGCAACTTCCAAAACTCTAGAATTGACAGAGACATTTTGCTGCCTAGACAGTCACTCAAAGTTCTTCTATATCGTTGGGGTATCCATCTTTAGCCCAGAGGGTCAGAGTATCCAGCAGACTTTTTGATGAAGCAGGAAATTTCAAAGACAGTTATTGGCAGTTTGTCAGTCACTTTCTTCTGTGTCCTGAAGAATGCCTTGCAGACATTTTCATGAAGCAAGAACCCCAAAGAACTGTCTCACCCTCTTTAGGCAGCTGCAACAGTCATTTCTCTGTGAGTCCTGTATGTTGTAAAAGGAGCAAGCAGGCCACTTTCTGCACCCAGCTCATGGCTAGCTTTACCCAAAATAATTACATGGAAACTGTATTCTTTTAGACACTGGCTGGCCTATTAGTTCTAACCTCTTATTGGCTAACTCTTACATATTCTTTTAACCCATTTCTAATAACCTGTATCACCACTTGACTGTGGTTTACCGGCATGAGTTTAACCAGAGTCTATCTCGGAGAGGAGCTCATGGCGTCTGCCTGACTCTGCTTTTTTCTCCCAGCATTCTGTTCAGTCTTCTCCACCTATCTAAATCCTGCCCTATCAAAGGCCAAGTCAGTCTCTTTATTTGACTAATGAAAGTAACACATAAACAAAAGACCCACCTACATCATTTCCCCTTTTTCTGTTGAAACAAAAAGAAAGGCTTTCACTTTAACATAGTAAATTACATATAACAAAACAATTTTCAAGCAAAAATTACACTTTCAATATTTATATCTACTTTATCTTTTATCATAGCTAAGGAAAACTATAACTATCTATTTATCCTTCAACTCCATCAAAGACTCCAGAAGGATATAATACTACCTAAGTAAAGGATATAATACTACCTAAGTAAACAAGAAATAAGCATCTTCCAAACCTACATCACCTGTATGTCCAGTTCATGAAGCATAAAATCAAGCAGTCCAGGCAAGAGCCGTTTCTTGCCCAAATGGCTAACAAACTCCATAAGGAGCCTCTTTGGTGTCCATCTTCTTCTTGAAGTTATTGGTGCTGCCAGAGGGGAAAAACGTAGCTGCCAGCTGGAACCTTGCCAGTAGACCACAAGCCTCATGGTAAATATAAAATAATATAAATAGGTTAATTTAATATGCAATAACTTGCTAGGAATATGCTAGAGTCATTGACCAAGCAGTGATTTAAATAATATAGTTTCTGTATGATTATTTTGGGAGTCTGGTTGGCTGGGAAGTGAGTAAGCAGTCTCCTATAAAATAAACAGAGAAACAATGGAATTAACAGGCATTTTACTTAAACGGACCTAACAGATTTCTACAGAACATTTCCTCCAAACACAAAAGAATACACTTTATTCTCAGTACCTCATAGAACTGTCTCTAAAATTGACCACAGACTCAGTTTCAAAGGAAGTCTCAACAGATACAAGGAAATTGAAATAACCCCCTGTATCTTATCAGTCCACCACTGATTAAAGTTGGAATTCAACAATAACAGAAACAACAGGAAGCCTACACACTCATGGAAACTGAATAACACTCTACTGAATTACCACTGGGTCAAGGAAGAAATTAAGAAAGAAATTAAAGACTTCCTAGAGTGTGTTGAAAATGAATACACAACATACCCAAACTTATGGAACACAATAAAAGCAATGCTAAGAAGAAAGATCATAGCACTAAGTGCCTACATAAAGAAATTAGAGAGATATCATAATAGCAACTTCACAGCACAACTGAAAGCTCTAGAGAACAAAAAGAAACTAACATACACAAGAGGAGTAGATGTCAGGAAATAATCAAACTCAGTCCTGAAATCAACAAAATAGAAATAAAGAGTACAATATAAAGAATCAATGAAATAAAGAGTTGGTTCTTTGAGAAAATCAACAAGGTAGACAAACCCTCATCCAAAGTAACTAAAAAGCAGAGAGAGAGAATATCCAAACTGACAAAATCAAAACTTAAAAGGGGACTATAGCAACCAACATTGAGAAATTTCAAAGAATCATTAGGTCATACTTAAAAAACCTGTAATTTGTAACATAGGGAAATTGAAAAGAAATGGAGAGATTTCTTCATAGATACCACTTACTACCATTAAATTTAGATTAGACAAACAATTTAAATAGACCCATAACCCCTAAAGAAATATAAACAGACTTTAAAAGCCTCCCAACCCTCCCCACCCTCTGCCAAGAGCTCAGGGACAGATGATTTTAACACAGAATTCTACCAAACTATCGAAGACGAGCTAATACCAATACTCCTCAAACTATTCCACAATATAGAAGCAGATGGAACATTGCCAAATTCATTTAATGAGGCAACAGTCACCATGATGCCAAAGCCACAAAAATATAACAAGAAAGAGAATGGCAGACCAACATCCACCATGAATATTGACGCAAAAACATGCAATAAAATACTGGCAAATCAAATCCAAGAACACATCCAAAAGATCATCCACCATCACCAAGTAGGCTTCATCCCAGAGATGCAAGGATGGTTCAATATACAAAGATCTGTCAGTGTAATCTACGATATAAACAAATTGAAAGAGATAAATCACATGATCATCTCAGACGCTGGAAAAGCCTTTGACAAAATGCAACACCCCTTCATGATAAAGTCTTGGAGCAATCAGGGATACAAGGAACATACCCAAATATAACAAAGGCAATATACAACAAGCCTACAGTCACATCAAATTAAATACAAGGAAACTCAAAGCAATTCCACTCAATCAGGAACAAGACAAGGCTGAATACTCTCTCCATATCTATTCAAAATAGCACTTGAAGTTCTAGCTAGAGCAATAAGACCACTGAAGGAAATCAAGAGGATACAAATCGGAAGGGAAGAAGCTAAGATATTGGTGTTTGCAAATGCTATGATGGTATATATATATACCATCATATATATATATGATGAGCACAATATATATATGAGCACGAAAATTCTACCAGAGAACTGTAACAACCAATAAACACCTCCAGTAAAGTAGCTGGATAGATTAGCTACAAAAAAAAAATCAGCATTCCTCCTACATACAAAGGATAAACAGGCTGAGAAAGAAATCAGAGAAACAACACCTTTCACAGTAGCCACAAATAATGTAAAATATCTTGGCGTAGCTCAGATCAAGTAAGTGAAAGACCTGTATGACAAGAACTTCAGATTTTTGAAAAAAGAAATTGGAGAAGATAGAAGATGGAAAGATAACCCCTGCTCATAGATCGGTAGGATTAACATAGTAAAAATGACCATGTTTTTAAAAGCAATCTACAGATTCAACCCATTCCTCACCAAAATTCTAATAATTCTTTACAGACCTTGAAAGAACAATACACAACTTTGTATGGAAAAATAAAAAAATTAGGATAGCTAGAAACAATCCTGTACAATAAAAGAACTTTCAAAGGCATCATCATCCCTGACATCAAGCTCTATTACAGAACTATAGTAATGCCAGATGGTGGTGATAACCAAACCCTTAATCCCACACTCGGGAGGCAGAGACACATAGATCTCTATGAGTGTGAGGCTAGCCTGGTTTACTAATCAAGTTCCAAAACAACCAGGGCTGTTGCACAAGGAAACCCTGTCTCAAACAAACAAAGAAAAAAGAAAATGATTAACAAGTGGATATCAGATAAAGAAGCACAAAAAAAAAGACAGGCTATTGTTCACTAAAATAAATAGAATTTTCAAAGCCTAAATGCTTTCTTTGAATGGAACATTTTAATTATGAGCCTTGGTTTTGCAAGGACATTAGGACTGAATGGAAGTGCCCACTCAGAGCCCGCCAACTGTGTTGTGCTTCAGATGGGTGAGGTAAAGAGACATATTTCATTTTGACAAAGTAGCTAAGAAACAACCAAATCTGATCTTCCAGTGAGTTTTAAATTTTGAGCAAATAGATCACCGCAAAGGCAGAAAAAAGGTGAGCAATGGGTTCTAGAAAGGGTATTTATATAAGAAAATTTCAAAGCATCTTCCGTAATAATTCATGAGGTCTGACTTGCTACACAGCCATTCTCTGACCTCAGCACTCTCTGACCTCAGAACAAATTAAGAGTTCAGCTTCAGGAGCTCGAGCTTGAGAGAGTAGATTCTTTGTAACGTCAAGGATTAACTCAGTGCTCTTCCTAAGAAGAAGATGGGCTGAAGAGTTAAAGGAAAAACAAAGAACAATAAAAATCAATTCCTCTTACATTTTCCCATTAGAATTTATTTGAACAAGAAGATGAACTAAATATCCTTTATAGTAAGAAAAAGCCACTCAATATTGTAAAACATTTATATTTAAAATTTGTCTATTAAAAGAACAGCTCTAAGTTGTGCCTTACTGGTCAATTTAAACTTTTTAAGATTCTTTTTAGAGCTGGCAAGATGGCTCAATGGGTAAAGGAACTTGACAATCTGACAACCTGATTCAGGGATGGGCATGGTGGAAGGAGAAGACCCTACCACAGGTTGACCTCTGACCTCTGCATAGGTATTGTGACACATGTGTGTGCACAGACAGAATAAATACAATGTAACACAAAAACATTCAAGATTTTAAATTTTGAAATAAAGATTCAGAGGAAGTTGCAAAAAGAATGACGCTAGGGTGTAGCTTCACTTATTAGAGACCGAAAACAGGCCTCGTATATAATGCAGAGTTGATGAGTGCTTCCTCACTTCCTAATGTGCTCCTTTGTACATACACCTGTATCATTTTATGTCTTTTATTATATAAGAGGTTTGCTTAAATACCAATTCAGGCCTAGTACTGGTTCATCACAAGACTCCCTTATATATTTCTTTATAGTTATGCATATTCATAAAAATATAATTTTTGTATATTGTATGCTAGATACTGTTCTGGGCACTAGGAATAAGAAGAAATAAGGTTTAACGATGGTCATGAAGAATTGAGCATGTCTACAGCTGTTACTTTTGTTCCTATAGCCAGATGAGGCAAGTACTGTGGTCTACATTTTAGATAATAAATAAAGGCTTATAGTGATTAAATGATCTCTTCAGGGTTATAAAACAAAGAAACTATTTATATATATAGTTGACAATTTTATAAACATCACAACAAAAGTATTGTTCTATGTCCACACTATTACCAGGTCTTCTTTAACGTTACTCTTAATTTCTGCATAGCAGTTTGTGGTGACAGTCTAGGACACAAACTAAGCAAGGTAACTCATGTCTTACAGATTTATGGCAGGGCCTGCAGTGCTATTCTGCGAAGTCTATGATATTTATTAGCCTCTCCTTTGTTTCTCCCCCATGAAATTGTTCATAGTATCCTGTCTTTTTGTATATTTGGTTGCTACATCACTGTGATTTTTATTGGTTTCAGTGCTGGACAGTTTTTAATCTATTACATTACTCTGAGCTTTGCTCCAGCTTGCAAGGAATTAATTTGATCTTTTTGGATCTTGCTTTTTAAGTTTATTAGGCAAGGCCCGAGTAGCATTTGTTTTGCTTGCTTATTAACCTAATTATTCAACACTATCAGAGACAGATGAGTCTTGTGACCCTTTGCTGCGAAGTCATCCTGCTGTTTCCAGGAACTTCTACAACCATGGATCTCAACCCATAAGGCTTGAGAGTATTTGGGAAAAGGTTCATCTATACAAACATTTACAGAGTGTCTTTGATACCATTGCTCTCAAGCAATGTGGCAGTAACGGATACAGTGCTGCCATTGCATTAGTTCCTATAAGTATTCTAGACATGCTGAAAGCAGGGCAGAGGGTGTATATCGATCACATCAAATGCTACCCTGTACTGAGTTACGTAGGTTGAATGTCTGCAGAGTTTGGCATCATATAGTCTGGGAACTAGTTCCCATCAGATAACCAACCATGACAGTGATTTTCTTTTGACTGTGTTTTTTGGCCCTTGTTGTTCATTTTGTTTTGTTTTTCTCAGGTGCTGGAGATTGAACCCCGGGGCCTGAGCCCAATAAGAAAGCAGTCTGCCACAGGGTTATACACCCTTCTATGCCTTGTAATAATTCAAGACATCCAAAATTCACTTGAAAAAGAATAATCAGTTAGGAAAATTTGTACTTTATGCATATGTAAATTATAAGAAAGTATTGGGTCTGTAAAACAGCCAACAGAGTTACCACGTGTTTCTCTAGTGACTGTTCCTGACTGTTCCTGACTCCCACTGGGTTTGAATGGTTTTCTACAAAACCCTCTTCCTACCCTAACCCTCTTTTATTGAGGTCTATGAGTTTGTGCTTCAAAAAAAAAAAAAGAGTGAAAAAAGGGAAAAACACACAGGTTGTGAAAAAAACTGGGTATGTGTCTTAGTGTTTTTAGGAATTGTATATAATTTGATAAACAAAGAAACTTCCCTATGGAAGTAGGAGAGGAGAAAGATCAAGGAAACTGAGAAAGGATGATATTGAGAATTTCTTGGAGAATACCAATAGCCATAAAAGCAATCTAAACACATCTCTATAAGTTAGTGCTAAGTGCATAAGATACAGACAGAAGTCTGACTTGGAAAGCTGTCTCAGACGCCGTGGCTGGCAGCCTGGGAGGCCTTATCCAGCTTATCTGAGTGAATCATCTTCTCTAGGACAAGGCTGATGCAAATAGGCAGCTGCAATTGCAAAAAGCTGAGCTTGAGGCCTAGAAAGTTCAAGGGCTGTTATGCAGTTGTCATCCGAAAGTTTCCTTATGGTTATAGCTTGCGCTACACTTTCAAATAAAATTCAGATAAACAAATAAAAAATAAATAAACAAAATCGAAGTTCTCTTTCTTAACTTGTGTCATGATGGCTCAACATATAAAAAGGAAAAGGAAAAGCTCACCAGACTTGTTTGCTCTCCGCATATCCATCACTCATCATTGCCCCCCCCCCTTGAAGAGCCACGGAAGCACACATGGGCTAATCTAAGCAGAAAACACATTCCTAAGAGGTATTAACACTGACGTATTAGCCTCAGAGTTGACCAATGCTGGAAAAATGTACAAAACTTATTTTGTACTGTTGATTCTATGGCGACACCCACTGTAGGATCCCCTGGCTCTCAATTTCATAGTGTAATAGAACCTCCTTGCTACCCTGGCCATGTTCAGACCTAGCATCCTTACCAAATCTGGAAACTAAACTGTCTGCTGCCTCTAGTACCAGTCTCACCCCAGTTTCATGCTGAGCATTTGCTCTGGAGTATTTCCAAGGCCTTGTGCCAAATTCTGACAGAAGAGGACTTGAGTGACAGAGACTAGATGAGCCTGTGCACCTCTATAAGCAGTGCTGAGAGCATCCAGCCTCTCCTAAGAATTAGAGTTCCAAATGCAAAGGGATTTGGAGACACTGGCAAGGAAATAGGATCATGACAGACATCTCAACAACTCACACTGTTGACTATATCTAACCTGCATATTTATTTTCTCCATGTTAACATCCCCTTTCAGAATTTTATTTATTTATTTGTGTGTGTGTTGTGCCTCTCTCTCTCTCTCTCTCTCTCTCTCTCTCTGTGTGTGTGTGTGTGTGTGTGTGTATTCATGTGCACATGAATGCAAGTGTCCACAAAGGCTAGAAGAGGTCTTCAGATCTGGAACTGGAGCTACAAGTGACTGTGAACCACCACGTGGGTGCTGGAAACTGAACTCATATTCTCTGAAAGAGAAGATATTGCTCTTAGCTGATGAATCACCTCCGTAGCCCTCCAATTAATCTGTTGTCAAAAAAAAACCCCAGAAGTCTCACTATGTAACACTTGTTAGCCTGGAACTCATTATACAGACTGGGCTGGATTTGAACTCAGATCCTCTCCTTCTGTGTCTTAAGCACTAGGATTAAAGGAATGTACCACCATGTTCACCCCAACTCTTAATCTTTAACAAAATCTCACAGCTAAAACAAAGCACTGATGGAAATCAGTAGCTGTCCTTGCATAGGCATCAAAGACTTATTTGTTGTTTCTCCAAGATTAGATCTTGTAAATAGATATCAAACCCTTTATGGATGCTCTATAACCTGTGGACCAATCTAAAAAATGCACCATGATAGACAAACAGACTTAAAGAAGCTAGTAAAGAAAGGAAGCAAAAGAAGGGCTTAATAAAAATGTAAATAAATATATGCAGGGCACACTAAGAAGGGACAGACACATCTTCCTGCAGCATTCTGATTGTTGTCATCATTAACTTATACCCATTCTCATGCTTTATTCTTCAGCAATGAATCCATGGTCCCTTCTCTCTAATCTATCCCCTCAGCACAGTTGGATTCTTCATTTGAGGGCTAGCCATATCTTCTTTCCAAGGAAGCAGAAATATTGAGAGTGGGCACAGAGTGTGTAGAAACCGAATGTCATGTACTTCATAATCTACTCAAGTTCCTTTTTCTCTTGTTCGCTTTGGAGTTTGTCCCCCTCTTTCCCAACAGGACAACATTTTCTACACCAGTGCTAGTAAACCAAATTCTCGTGACTACCCTGAGACTATAGACATTCCTGAGGAGCCATCTGTGGGAAATACTATGGCCCATACGAGGGGGCAAAAAGACCTTGAGAAAGGAAACATCAGCTGAAATTCCAACCAATAAAACCAGCCAGAAAATAATTGTTTTGTCAGTTGGACACTGACAAAAATTTAAAATAAAAATCTAGTTCAACACTTAATAGCATAAAGGCATCCTTGATGGTTGTGCATGTTAAAGGCCCTTTAAGGTCTTTGGAATTTTATTGCTTGGCTTGATTATTTTGATCTGCATAGGCCTTTGTGAAAATTGATCACCATGATGAGCAATATCCAATGTGCATGGTTTTAAAGCACCTAAAAACTATCCTGAATTGCTCATTTTTCTCTCACACATCAAAGTAAGTTAAGGATGCAGAGAGAGACTACTTATGCTGAAATTGATCAATTTTTTGATATGATAGGTATAACTGAAAAAAGCTATCAACAAACATTTTTTTTAGAACGTGATCTAGCTGTTTCTCTGGATCTGGACAAGTCACAGGTGGATGACAGAATAGAACCCTTTCTCCTTTTGGATGCTATTGGCATTGGGAACCAATACTTTGTTCCAGTGAATGGTCCTACAATGTGTTCAGCTCTACCCATCAGACACTGGGAATGTCTCCAAATACAACCTAATGTTGCCTTGGAGACAAAAGCACCTCCAGATGCAGCCACTCGGCTGCTTGCACAACAAAGCGGCTCTGAAAGCATTGATTTCTATGAATATTACACTAATTACTCAATCAATCATACCACCTGGGGAATGGATTCTTTGGCAAAATTTGTTAGCTTCCGACATATTAGACAATTGCTTAGTTTT
This sequence comes from Myodes glareolus, assembly GCF_982192425.1. Taxonomy (NCBI): domain Eukaryota; kingdom Metazoa; phylum Chordata; class Mammalia; order Rodentia; family Cricetidae; genus Myodes; species Myodes glareolus. The sequence goes on from NC_142050.1 coordinate 40,738,423, forward strand.
TGATCAAAACTAGTAAAGCAGTGGCTTTCTTTACTAGTTTTACAAGGCATGGCTAACATGTTAACTCCACATGTTAACTCCAGCAGGAAGCATTACGCTGTGGGAAAGGCACTACTACTATCCCCAGTTTTACAGAAGTGCCTAAGTTGCATAGAGAGATTAAGAAATTGCCTTAATGCAACTTCTTAGCAGAGATGGAACAAAGATATTGGAAAACAGAGACTTTTGAATTAACTGCCTGGCAAAACTTGTGAACAGTAACTCTAAATCTCCTTCACATAGCTACTGTGTTTCTTCCTGAACGATGAACCACAAGCCTATTCTTTTTATACAGTTGGTACTCCAGCAGTCAAACGCTTTGTGGCTGTTTAAAGAACAAACAAACAAACAACAGCAACAACAGAACATTCTTCAACACCTCATAGAACCTATTCATTTTCACTACTAGATAAAAGAGTAGTACAACTCTGGTGTTTACATTAATATAAACTGTTCCTGATTAAAGAAACACAAAGAAGAAATTATAGTGAATCTCCACGTATACAAGGCTATGTTAGTCAATTTAAACAGCCACAACTCAGTGTCTGCCTCTCTTTCTCCAACCTCCCTCTTGCCTCCTCTCTCCCTTCTTTGTTTTTCAACTTTATTGAGATCTGCTTGATAGAAATCTATACATTTAATGTGTAGAACATGGATGTTTGACACACCTATGGACTGTGAAATTATTTTTTGAACCCAGCTGATATTATATCTTTCTTATCACACAGTTGCCATTTATTTTGAGTGTGAACACCCTAGTCTCATAAATTACAATTACACACTACATTATTGTTAACTACCATCACAATGTGTAAAGATCTACAGAATTTACTCTTCTATTAATTACAAGTTTGTGCCTTTTAACCACTGTCTCCTTCCCCTCACCATCAATACCTGGAAGGGATTATTTTAAACTCTTACATGGCTGTTTATTAAGTCTTCCACATGTAATAGGAATTACGGGTTATTTTTCTCAGTATATCATGAGGTTCATCCTTGTTGTTAGATATGGCAAGATGACTTCTTTCTCTCCTAAAGTTGAGAAACACACATTGTATGTTTTCTACACACATGTACATAACATTTTGCTTACTTTTATGCATCTGCAGACACATTTTTATGACTGAGCTATTATGAAGAAATTGTAATAAACATGATATATATAATCTCTTTTATATAATGATTTCATTTCCTTTGGTTACACATGAAAGAGTAACACTGATAGGTTGCACTGTCTTATCTATCTATCTATCTATCTATCTATCTATCTATCTATCTATCTATCTATCTATCTGCATCTATATCTATATCTATCTATCTATCTATCTATCTATCTATCTACATATTCATAATTTTGAGGAAAGTCAATGCTGTTTCCCATAAAGACTGTAACTTATGATCCCAACCACACAATATTTCCATTACACTGTACCCTCCTAAATATTGTGATCTGCTAGCCTTTGAAAACATCACTTTCACAGATTACAGGTCATATTTTATTGTGCCGTTGAGTTGTATTTTCTTAACTATTGGTATTGGGCATGTGTGTGTGTGTGTGTGTGTGTATACATACACCTATACAATGTACACATTGGCCACTTGTAAAGCATTTTGGAATCTCTCCCAATTTTTAAACAGGATAAATTTTTGTTACTGATTTGCTCAGGTTTCTGTGCGTTTTTGGTATTAGCCTCTTATTAGCTGGAAATAATGCCTTTAGATCCCTCCCCCTATTCTGTTACTTGCCTTTTCCTTTTGCCGACTGTTTTCCTTGGCTGCACAGCACCTTTGTGAGGTGTTGATATCTGACTTGTCTAGTGTTCCTTCTGTTCTTTATGCTTTTGGTGTCACATCCAAAGGGCAGCTCCCAAGATACATGCTAAGGATATCTCTCTCTTGTTTTCTCAGGGACTCTTTAAATCTCGTGTTTTAGCCTGCAGTCCATTTGGAGTTAACCAAATTTTATTTTTTTTTTGTATGTGGATATTCAATTTTCCTGACACCATTTGAAGATAAAAATTTCTCCACTGCCTGATGCAGGCCGCTTACTCTGAGCAGTAATGAGCTTCCCCAGGGAACTCCCCTGAGGAAATTGATTGCTTCATTTGCAAGTGGTTATCATTTGGAGATAGCTTCTGGGTTAGGAATAGGGTGTATTTTCACTTCTGCTTTCAACTCTGGGCCCCACTGGTGCACTGTCTTCGTGGGTCTCATGAAGGCTCTGTGCATGCTGCCTCCGTCTTTTGTGAGTTCATGTGTGTGTTGGTCTTGGTGTGATTAGAAGGCCTTCTCCTTCCCCACTTTTCTTCCTCCACTTCTGCAGGGTTCCCTGAAAACTGAGAGGAGGGATTTAATTGAGACATCTTGTTTAGAAGTGAGTGTCCTGAGGTAGCTTCACTTTCTAGGTATTGACTGGCTGTGGATTTCTGTATTTGTTCCCATCATCAACAGGAAGCTTCTCTGACAACGACTGAGCAAGGCATTTATTTATGGGTATAGCAGAATGACGTTAGGAGTCATTTCACTACAGTCCTTTAGTAGAACAGTAGCATTTTCTTTTCCCACAGGTCCTTGGCTCTCTAGTCTCAGGCTCTTGGTCACACAAGCAGCTTTTGTGTGGATTCCATCTCATGAAGGGGACCTTAAATTAAATCAGATATTGGTGGAGATAACTTTTTGCCTCCATTTCACTAACATTTCTCTCAGGCATGACCCCATTGTAGATCAAAGGGTTGGAAGCTAGCTGGGTTGGTGTTTACAGTTCTCTTTTTCATAGTGTGTAGAGTACTTTCAAGTTCCAAGAACACTAGGTGTTGGGGTGAAGACTCTACGTAGGCACCAGCTCAACTTCTCTGTTTTCAATACATTGTGCAGGTGTTATTTTTAGCAGTGAAGCCTTTTGCTCAGTTTTTGGAGAGCAACTTATTTTGTTGGCCACAGCCTGCGTTGTTGGGGGATTCCCATAGGGCCTCTTTGACTGACAACTCAATTACATGCAGCCCACTTTTAATGCTAAAGCTTCATTTGGGGAAGAGAGATATCCAATTGGTCCCCAGTCTCCTATAATTTGGCAATTTCATTTAGATAACCTTCATATATGTATGTAATTTAGGTAGCTTCTATTTTATTAGATTTCCATATGACCACTGAAATGTCCCTTAATTTTTGCGGTCTCTCCCCATATTCCCTCCCTCATTTCCCTTTTTCCTCCCCCTTTCCCACTTGATCCTCTCATTTTAGCTCAAACCTGCCTATCCATAACTATCTATTATCATTCCCCTTCCTAGGTAGACCGGTTCCTTTCCCCTAGACACTCACTCTATACCTAAACTCTGCGGTTCTACAGATTGGAGCTTGCTTATCTTTGACTTAACAAGTAATGTCCACCACAAGCAAACACATACCATATTTGTCTTTCTGAATCTGGTCATATCACTCAGGATAATTTCTTCTAGTTCCATACATTTGCTTGTGAATTTCTTGATTTCATTTTTGACAATGGAGTAATATTCCAATGTGAAAGTGTACTACATTGCCATTATCCAATCATCTCTTGATGGACATCTAGGTTGCTTTTTAATATCTGCCTATTATGAATAGAGATGCAATAAATATGATAGAATAAGTGTCCCTGTAGTAGGATGAAGAGTCCTTTGGGTATATTCCCAAGATTGGTATAGCTGAATCTTCAGGTACATCAGTTTGATTCCCATCTTCCTGAGGAAATGCCCTATTAATTTCTTTCTTCCATTTTTATTTTCTTTTTGATTTTTTAAATTTTTGTTTTTTGATACAGAGTTTCTTTGAATAGGCCTAGCTGTCCTGAAACTCACTCTCTTCAATGTCTGAGAGTCTCTCTTCCATCTTTTGTATTCTGTTGGCTAAGCTTGCCTCTGAGGTTCCTATTCACATTCTTAAATTTTTCATTCCCACATTTCTCTCAATTTGAATTTTCTTTATTGCGTCTATTTCCACTTTTGAGTCTCAAACAGTTACATTTATTTACTTCCACTATGAGTTTCTGTGTGTTTGTTGTGTGTCTCTCATATATTTCTTGAAGGGACTGTTCATTTCTCCTTTAATGCTTTGTTATTCATAAAGGGTATGACAAGGTTTTCACCTTGGGCTTTAGCTATGTGGCAATTCTCTGTGCCTACTGTATTAGGGTTGCTGGATTCTAGTGGGGACATCTTGTCCTGATTATTATTGACTGTGTTTTTATACTGATGCCTGAGTATCTGGATTTGAGGATATTGTAATTCTAGGTACTGATATATGATCTTGTACTTACTGGGTGGGTATTTTGTTCCCTGGTTTCTGCTGCTGTTTTCTGGTTCATAGGGATGGTGGCTGTTTATTGTCTTCTTGGGAATGCTTCCAGGATCCTGCTAGGCATGGCCACTTGAGCTCTCATGTGCAATCTGGTTCTTGGTATTAGGAGCTGATACTTAGAAGCAGAGATGAGCTGGAATGAGAGGTTGTTGAGAGGGTTCACAGGAGGAAAGAAAAAGAGTGGTCCACCAGAATTTGAGTAGTCTTCTGGGGATGGAGGCAGACAATGAGGAGAAACAACAGCAGACAGTTTGCTCAGAACTGAGGATGAGACCGGGGGATTGGATTTGAAGGGAAGAGGAGAGAATGACAAGCTAAAACCTTACTGGCCTACTTTTATCTCTGGCTGGATTTGCGAGCAGGCTTCCAGGGAATGCCTGAGGAGTTGGGGACTGAGACAAGAGGATGAATAGAGAAGGAGGTGGAAGGAAATAATATATGTGATCTGTTGGAGATGGGACAGAGAAGGAGGCGAGGTCGCAGCAGCTTGTCTGTCACAGAATTCAGGGCAAGACTGGGGCATTGGATTTGGAAGAGAAGAAGGAAAAGTGAAGATATACAGGGAGCCTGCCTGCTTCCATAGCCAAAGTGGCCAATGGGATTCTAGGTCATGTCTTGCTGCGGATGTGGGTTAAGATAAGGGGATGAGAGGGGCTGGGAAGGAAGGTTGGAGAAGCAGATCTGCATGATCCACTGGCCATGGGAGCAGAGAGGGAAAAGAGACCACAGCAGGTGGTCTGATAATGGAGCTGGAGCTCAGATTCTGGGTTTTCTTGCAAAAAGTATTTATCAGGCTGAAAAAATTCATCTCAAATCATTTAGTGATGTGCTTATTATGACTAGATGCTGAATATAAAAAGTGTTTTTTCTGTCTCTATTGAACCAATTTTATGGTCTTTCCTTAGTCTGTTGATATGATGAATCCTCCTGATTAGTTCACATGTATTTATCTAACTTTTTTAAAAATCATGCTGTATTATCTTTCTCACACAATCCATGATTGAATTCATTGGCATGTTGTTAAGAATTTTGGCTCTGTGTTTAGCAGGGATATGGTCTTACAGCTTTTCTTTCCATAACATTAGCTTTTCTTTTTTGGGTGTGAAAGTAATGCTGGCCTATGAAATCAGTGTGCAATTGTTTTCTTTTCAGTTATGGAAGTATGCTTGTAAAATTACTTTTCCCTCTGTATACTTGTTTGAGTTAAATTTGTTCTTTTTCTTATTTCTTAAACTAGAGGTTGTAATCATTGCTAAGCATGGCAATCAGGGAGGGCGTGGGAGAGAAATTTAATTTGCATCATGGCATCCTAGGAAGCAGAGACAAGGGAATGCCTACATTTAACTCTTTTTTTTCTTTGCCATGTTTACTTTGTTCAGGTCCCCAAGGCTTCATGGCTCTGACACTCAGGGTGGGCCATTTACTTGCGACCTGTCTTCTGTAGAAATGCCCCGATAGATACTCCAATGGTATGTCTCATTCTCCTAGCTGATTCAAACACAGCCAAGCTGGTAATTAGGTTGCCGAGTATAGACAAAGTGTGCATGGGTGAATGTTCTGTACATTTGAAAGTAAGATGTACTTTCTTGTTGAGCAGCTCAGTCTACTAGTGGCCATTGAAGCAGACTGTTTGACAGTGAAGTTTAAGTGTTTCATACCCTCACAGATTTTCTTTCCACTAAAAGAAGAGGGTTCATGCCTTCAATTTCAAAACTAGATGTGTCTGCTTTCCTTTTCAGTCATTTTGATCAGCATAAAAGAAACATTTGTCTTCATGTACTCTGCTTGGGTATTTAGGACTCTCACTTCCCTAGACCAACAATGTTTATAAACCCACTGTGAATCTCAAATAAATTTGAGGCTACACAGGTCTGAACAAAAAATTATAACTAACAAAATTAAATGTTTGAGTATCTGTGTTAAGTTATGTGAAAAGTTTTATATTATGAATACATTTTTTCTATTTCTTTGTCATAGAAGGAAAGCATTTTGTTTCAGTTCTCTGCAATGACCACTGACTGGACAGGGTAAGGAATCTTGAGATACTTTTTTTTTCCCTTTAGACTTGTTTATTCAAGTATCCGAAAACACTCTTTCCACTTCCTCCCCTCCTCCCAATACCCTCCCGCTCCCCCCACTCCCTCTCCTCCTCCCTCACCATTCCCAAGAGCAGTCAGGGTTTCCTGCCCTATGGGAAATCCAAGTTCCTCCCCCCTCCCTCCAGGTCCAGGAAGGTGAGCATCCAAACAGGCCAGGATCCCAAAAAGCCAGTCCATGCAGACAAAACAAGACCCAGTGCCATTGTCAATGGCTTCTCACTCTTCATTTGGACCTTGGGGGCTCAGTCAGCCCCCATGTCAGCCACATTCAGAGAATCCGGTTTGATCACATGCTCGTTCAGTCCCAGTCCAGCTGGCCTTGGTGAGCTCTCATTCGATCAGTCCCCTTGTATCAGTGGGTGAACGCACCCTTCGCGGTCCTGACTTCCAGTGCTCTTGAGATACTTTAAATATGAGTCAACAGAAATAATCTTTTGACACTGAAGAGATGGTCTCTAATGTCAGCAGCATATACCTAATTTCCTTATAATGTTAAGGATTTCAGTTTTCTACTTTTGTCTAATCTAATGGAAAAGATCAAAATAAGGTCAAAATAAGGTCAAGATAATAGTTTTTAAATACACTTAAGAATAATTATATCTCCAACTCTCAAAGAAGAAAATATCTACATAGATGTAATAAAATAGTAGTATTGAATTTTCAGAAATCAATAGCTGGTTACTAATTTATTATAGAATAGTAGTTTATAGTGTTACATTTCAATGACATCTTTCATGTAATTCATGTTTTCTATGGTTACATTATTTCCCCTATGCCAACCACAATTCATAAAGCATAGGTGTGAGACTCTTTCCGTTTCGGTACTTACATCTAAAGGAGAGTCAAAGAGAAGTGTCATTTTTCAGAACCATGTTCAGAATGATTAATATAGATGATCTACTTATGAATAAACAAAGAAAGCTTAAATTATATTGAGAATGTGATTTGAGGTTTGCTCTGTGTAAGGATGCAGAAAGATAAACAATACAAACAAGGTTTTTGTTTGTTTGTTTATAGAGGAACATTAGATATCTGCCAAAAGAAAAGAGTAGACTCAGGATGATACAGAGAAGAACCAAAATAGGGCTGACTGTTGCTATGTTCGTTTTTCAAAACTGGTTACTTCTGCTAGTAGAATTCTGACATCTCTATTTCATTGAGAGGATGTAAAAACTATCCCCAGAACTCTGTCATTTTTATGTTGAAATTATGAATGTGTATATCAATCAAAATAAATCTGAGAATAGCTTCAGGAGCATTAAACACTAGAGTGGGGGATGATCAAGACTTAGCTTTTGAATATCTAGCATTCAGATAAACAGAGTACTAGCAAGTACTGTTTTATTCTGCATCCCGAAGTCTCTGTACATGATTTGCCCTAGTCATAGGAGACAATTAATTACTATCAGTCACTGAAAGTGGAATGCAAATTTTCAGGGCTTAAATGGTCGATGTTAGGAGGACATAAACTCAGAAAGTGAATGTGAAACAATGGGCAATGTTGTGTGCAAGAGGAAGTGAGAATTAGAAAGATAATTGGACACAAAGGTTCCTTGTCCCAAAATGCCCATGTGCCTGCTATAATGAAGGGATGGATAAAAGCCAAAAGAATGGCAGACAAGAGAAATAAACAAAGGTGAACATGACCAACATGGGGTTAACAGGCAGCCAATAATCATCAATAAAGGATAAGCAGTTGACCTGGTTCAGTCACTAGTTCAAGAATTTAGGGTCTCCAGTTAATGTGAACTCATTAACAGCCCGTTCAAGAGACAGAGAGCTTTTGTATTCTACAGATAAAACAAGAAACTCAAAGAGACCAAGTAGATTCTTTGACATCCTAGAGAAAAAAAAAATGTAGATCAGGCAAGAACTACTAAGCACTGAAGCTCATGCCCCTGTCACTCATTCCTGATAAGACAGGGTTGTGATACAGAAGGAAAGGTGTGTAAGAGGAACATGGGAAGTCAGGACTTGAATGATTAAATGAGTCTTTTCTCGGTATTGAACGTTTGTCTCTGTTTTTTCTTATAGCTTTTGACTTAGTCTTTTTGATCTGGTATAAACAATGCAATGTGGAATATCTTTTCCCAAATCTGTTTTAGTCATTGTGTGGTCCTTTATTTAAAGTTAACTTGCTTCATATAAATAGCATATTGTTGGGTCTTTTTACATTGGTTCCTTTATTTAAAGCTAATTTGTTTCATATAATAGTATATTGTTGGGTCATCCCACCTATTTTTTTCAGATTTGAATGAGTGAATTTATTGATTATATATCAAGCAAAAGAATAAATATAAGATAGACAGCAGTAGGTTGATAGCAGTATATCATCAAATCAGGTGCTTAGAGCATCCAGCATGATTGAGAGAGCAAACAAAAGTAATATCATCACATGGGGATTAGCAAATATCCACCAAAAATTAACTAGGGAGTCTATTTGTAAAAGAGAATTAAATATACTGTCATTCAAAGTAATTATTGATGGATTAAAAACCTCATTACTGTCAATTTTTCCAATGTTGCAGATCACTGGTTTGATAGCTTCCCTCTGATGTCTTTGAATCCTTTCTGGTTTTGATCATGCTTCCAAAAGAGGATCTTATTTCTTTTGTTTTGTTTTTGGTTACTTTGTTTTGAATTGTGGTTGTATAGAATGCTTTATAACGTTATACTTCAAGACAGCCTACTTCAAGCTGATAATAACTTAGCACTCATTGTATATAAATCTCTACATTTTTACACATTTCTATGTTCTTTTGAAAACAGAATTTTTTCATTTTAAATTTTATACTTTAATTTATTATAAATTTCATTGCTTTGTGTCTTAGTTTTTATAACAATTACAAGGAATAAAATTGTCCTCAATTCTGTATTACAACACTAAGTTGTTCTGATTTTGGCTCTATTTAACTTATACAGGATGAAACAAACCTGTTTTTTCATCATGAGCCAGAGAACAAAGAGGGAAAGGATGAGGCTGTGATCCCATATTCCTTTCAGGGACCCACCCTCACCAATCTGGGGATCTTCTACTGTGTTTCAACCACTAAAGTTCCATCATTTCCCTTATGGAGCGAGTCTTTATTGCACATATCCTTAGGGAAGGGCATTTAGGTATAAAATACAGGAGAATTGAACCTTGAGTTCTTGTTCATCATCTCTCTGACATCCCCAGACACAAATCTCTGTCTTAGACACCAAGGTAGGGCAGTGAAGATATGAAGCTTCCAAAAATTGGCTTCCATTTTCTATAGTTGTAATTCAGCCACTATGAGAACACACATATGCTCAGAATTCTGGCTGATTCTCTTATCCTACATCCAGGTCATCTCCACCATCCTAAAGATCCAGTCGAAAGAGAGAAAAGGAAAGCCTTCCATACGTATGCCTCCCACCTCACTGCGGTTGCCCTGTGCTACAGTATGGCTGTTTTCCCCTACATGCAGCCCTGATCCAGCCCCTCTATTCTTCAGGAGAAGTTGATTTCTCTGTTCTGTGAAATTTTGACACCCATGTTGAACCCCATGATTTACAATTCAAGGAAGAAAGAGGTGAAGGGGGCTTGGCAGGAACTACTAGCACAATTCCTTGGGTTTGCATCAAGACAGAAAAACCTGAACAATCATGAGCATCACTGGAGAAAGCTGCTTTGCTTCTGTGTTCTGCTCCCAACTCAGATATGACAGTCATTGCCATGGAGACAAAGGTGGAGCTGGTGTCTCTCGACTGGTGATGCTTTGCAGGAGGCTGAGTGACTGCGCTGGGGTGTGGGTGTATTTTTATGTCACAGCAGAGTGTACGGCAGAGATAATCACCGCTGAGATATGACTTCCTGCACTTCATCTCCACTTTATGACTGATAGCAATTGATGCATTCTATTGTCTGCAATTACGCACCTGATTAGTACTATGTAGGATGAGACCTCCTTTTGTTAAAAATAACGTTTACTCAATTATGGAAAAATAATTTTGGTGTTTCAATTGAGAACAAAATCAAACTGTACTTTTACATTTTAAGACTTCTTTGAAAATACCATGGAAGTCACATGCAATTGCATGAGTCAATATGGCGAAAAGGGTATTTTTATCAAGCTGACTAAAATGTTTTTGTGTGGTTCCCATTACTTATGTGCTGCTTGAGAACACAAAAAAGTAAATGGAGAAGGGTCCAGTGAGGTCTTATTTCATTCTGATAAGGAGCTAAGTAAAGGGTGTTTGCATACAGAGTTATTACTGCCCACAGAGAGTCTTGTGTTTCAGATAATATCACACAGCATTCAGTTTGAGAAGAATTTTACTGAATATATAAGAGTTGTCACATACATTCATAAGAATGGCACATTGTCCTCCATAAATATGTATAGTTATTATTTATCAATTGGAGATGAAGTAAAAATTATCAAACAATTTTTGATGTCTGAAATGTTCACCTTTTTCAGAAACTTAGGAAATAATATCAGCTACCTTAGACACTAGATGATATCTAGAAAATCAGAAATGTTATTGATCTAAGAAAACACAAGGTAAGTGTCTTGACACAGAACTCTAGTGTGAAAAATTTAAACTTCATGTAATTCAAAGACCATCTGACATTTGAATTTTCCCTGTGATCCTTTTCTAAGTTTCGCAAGATAGGCAGATATCTCACAAGACCAAGAGACTAAATTTTGTTGACTTGAGTTCATGCAATACCAGTAGACCATCTACTGTATGTTGCTCACACTGAATGGTTTAGGGGACTCAATAGTTAGTAATTACTGATGATTAGGAGTATGGTCCCAACAGCAGTGATGGCAGACGATGAAGTGATTATTTAGCGATGTTGCAAGTGTTGCAGAGTGTTTCCACAGTGTAAGAATCCTCCTGTTTAAAAGAACCTAAGAATCAGGATGATGACTTTTAGTCCAAGAAATTGAAAGGCTGGGACAAAAGAATCATGGATTTGAGGCTTGTAGAGGTTTTAACGAGAACTATCACGCATACTTATGTGTGTTAACAATTGATCTGGTGGTGGTGCAGTGGTGCAATTTGGAGAGGTTATGGAACCTTTCGGAGGGACAGCCTTGCCAGAGAAAGTATCTTACCCAGGGAGGGCTTTGATAACTTAGAGGTAGAGCCTCACCCTACTTCCAGTCATGGTTTGATGAAGTTTAACATTTGAAATATCACCCTGGCAAAAGAGCTAAAGGGGAAATCATCAGAATAAGGACTAAATCTAGTGAATTGCTGCTTCAACAGCAGTCCTAAGATAGTAGACAAATCTGAACTGAAGTGTGGGAATGGAGCTGGGATGAGCAGCTTAGCATAGCCAGATCTTCTGAGAGGGAATTCCCACATGGACAAATTATTTTGTCTCAATAAATTGAGGAGGCATTGAATTGTAATCACAGATACAGGTGAAAGGCTTGCAACAAAATGATCAGAATAAGGAAAGAAAAAAGCACCAAGCCAACCTTCTAAATTAATAATGGGTATTGAATAAAGGAATAGATATGGATGGGGAGGAAGAGAAGGAGAGAGAGAGAGAGAGAGAGAGAGAGAGAGAGAGAGAGAGAGAGAGACCCCAGCTGTAATTAGATTACTAGATTTGCTTGGGAATCTCTCTGTTTCTCCCTTGATTCCTAGAGGCTGACCTCACCACCAGGATAATAACTGAGGACTGAGTATACAAAGTGAGGTATATAGATGATGGGACTCAGCAATGGGTGCATGAGCAGGGGGGATATATGCGCATGTAAATATTGAGATGACAGACAGTTGGCTACCAGCATGGCCAGGGAGATGGAGCTGCTGCTGAACACTGACTATTGATTTTGAAATGTAAACAGTATTATGAAAATGCACTTAGCTGTTCATTGACAAAATTCTCTCTTACACACACACATAACTTTAGAGTGTGAGGAACAGCTCTATGGTCTGTGAGACGATAAATAAAAGCATCCTAGCACCAAGGATGAGAGCTGACCTGACTCACCAGGCAGGTATGCAGGGCGATTGCTCATCAGACCTTCACATGGGGACTAAAGTTCAAACTTGGACTGTCAGAGAACACCATAAAACCCCACGGGTCAAGCTTCTGTGACCCTGAAGGAAAAAAAAAAAAAACGTTTTCAATGGTGGGGTAGAGGTGAATATCTTTCCACAGAGACAAAGCAACATGGAAGTCTTCCTCTTGAGGGTTAGGAGTGGTGACAGTAATTAAGACTAATGGGGTTCCTGGGGAGGGAGACTCTGACTGCCTCACATTGTTAATGTAGCCACTCCATTATTTTCTGAGATCTGGGGGTGAGCCAATTTGAAGAAACTTGTGAACTTTCTCTCCAAAGGTTTCATCAAAATTTAGATAAGTCTCCAATGATTTCAGAACCCCAGAGCTCAAGGAGTCAAGGACTCTTAAACTCTATCATATAAAATTGTATGGTAAAATAGAGATTAAGTTTCTCTGTCTTTATTTTTTCTTTTTGACAGAAAAAGGGGTTGAGGACATTCCTTCTGAAATTGGCATATTTTCTCTTTATTGAAAATAGATTTTTTTTCCCTCACATAATATATCCTCATTACAGTTTCCCCTCCCTTTACTTTTCCTAATTCCTCCCTATCTTCCCTCTCATCTAGATCCACCCCTTCTATCTCTCATTAGAAAGCAAATAGGCACTTGGGCCTGTGACTCAGCAAGACAGGCAAGTGTCCTGGTCTGTGTACTGTCAAGAAGCTCTGTAGTCTCAGATGCGACCAGAAAAGGCATGAGGAACAACACAAGAAAGCCTTGAAGATAAACCCTTTGGAGGTGTTTCTCACGCAAAGAGAACTGTACTGGGACGCCAAACAGATGAATTCCACTGTCAGGAAGTGCGTCAGGGTGCAGCTTATCAGGAACAGAAAGGTCACAGAGTTTGAGCCCAAGGGTGGTTGCTTAAACATTGCTGAGGAAAACCATGAGATTCTGGTTGCTGGATTTAGTCCAAAAGGTCATGCTGCAGGTGATCTTGCTGAAGCTCAATTTCAGTTTGTTAAAGTAACCAGTGTGTCTCTTTTGTCCCTGTACAAAGGCAACAAGGAAAGATCAAGATCATAAATTTTGGTCATGGAAACACAGTAATAAATTTTCATATTCTGAAAGGAAAGAAAACAAACAGTCTTCTAATGAATAAAATAAATCAAAATAAAATAAAACAAATCTAACCTACCTGAATTGGACAAAATAAACAAACAGAATGAAAAGAGTCCATGTAAACGCAGAATAAACAAACTCACTCATTTGCAAACTTGGGAATCCCATAAAAACATCAAATAGAAAGGCACACACACATACACACACACACATATGATTTACACACATATAAGCTCTCTCTATATATGTGTATGTGATCTATAGATGTATGATCCACCATGATCAACTAGGCTTCATTCCAGAGATGCAGGGTTAGTTAAACATACAAAAATCAGTCAATATAATCCACCATATAAACAAATTGAAGGATAAAAACAACATGATCATCTCATTAGATGACAAAAAGCCTTTGACAGAATCCAACACCCCTTCATGATAAAAGTTTTGGAGAGGTCAGGAATACAAGGGACATACTTAAGCATAATAAAAAGCAATGTACAACAAGCCAATGGCCAACATCAAATTAAATGGAGAGAAACCCAAAGAAATTCCACTAAAATCAGGAACAAGACAAGGTTGTCTACTGTCTCCATGTCTAGTCAATATAGTACTTGAAGTACTAGCTAGAACAATAAGACAACTAAAGGAAATCAAAGGGATATAAATTGGAAAAGAAGAAGCCAAAGAATCATTACTTACAGACGATATGATATACATAAGTAACTCCAAACTCTCTACCAGGCTACCAGGAAACTTTTACAACTGATAAATACCTTTAGTCAAGTGGCTAGATACAAGATTACCTTAAAAAAATCAGTAGCCCTCCTATAAACGAACAATAAAGAAATGTATTTCTGAGAAAGAAATAAGAAAACCAACACCTATAGCCTCAAATAATAAAAAATATTTTTGGTGCAATGTTAAATAAGCAAGTGAAATGCCTGTAGAACAGGAACTTCCAGTCTTTGAAGAAAGAAATCAAAGAAACTATCAGAAGATAGGAGTGTCTCCCATGCTCATGGATCAGTAGGATTAATAAGTCAAAATCAACCATTTTATCAAAAGCAATCTGTAGATTCAATTTGATCCCTATTAAAATCCCAACACAATTCTTTTCAGATCTTGAAAGAGCAATACTCAACTTTATATTCAAACACAGAATCCCAGGATAACTAAAACAATCCTTTACAATAGAAACTGTCCGGCGGCATCACCACTGATTTCATTTTCCACTATAGAGCTATAGAACTAAAAACTGCATGGTATTGGCATTAAAACAGAAATGCGTGCCGTGGGACAACGGCTTTACCCTGTAAAGATTTATTTCTTGTACTTCTTTAATAAAATGCTAATTGGCCAGTAGCCAGGCAGGAGGTATAGGTGGAGCGATCAGGCAGAAAGTAGAGGTGCGGCAATGAGAACAGGAGAATTCTTGGAAAAAAGGTCAGTCTGCAGTCATGACCCAGCCATAGAGGAAGCAAGACAGCAAGATGTGACTGCCTTGACAATAAAGGTACCAAGTCACGCGGCTAACACAGGTAAGAATTATGGGCTAATATAAGTTATAAGAATTAATAAGAAGCATGAGCTAGTAGGCCAATCAGTTTATAATTAATGTAAACCTCTGTGTGTTTTCTTTGTGGCTGAATGACTGCAGGACTGGGTGGGACAGAAACCTTAGTCAACAGTTAAACAATTTAATAATCCAATGTCTACTGTAAAAAATCATACTGTTCTGGATGATGAAATAGATCTGGGGGATGAGTCAAAAACTCCAGTAGGAAATAGAAAATGTATAATTTGGAAGACTTCTAGAAATGATCAAAGACCAAAGCTAAGAGTGTGTATAAATGACATTGTAATTGAGGGATTACTAGATACAGGTAAGAATGTGACTATCATTACTTCAGAATCTTGATATCCAGATTGTCCTCTTCAAGAGGCAGATATTCAGTTCCTAGGAATTGGAACCCTGTCTCAAGTAAAACAAAGTACAAAGTGGGTTGAATGTCTAAGGCCAGAAGGACAGAAAGGAAGGCTAAGGCCATATGTAGCTAATATTGCAGTGAATTTATGGGGCCATGACCTATTGCAGCAATGGAATATTCAGGTTAACATTCCTGCAGTGCCCAAAACTTATGTTTCTGGGAAAAATATTATAAAATATTGTAAACAAAGGTCAACAGCTATTCAGGCTGTACAAGAACACAAAGCAACTAGCAAACTTTTAGAGGTACTAGCAGCATTGCCTTTAAAATGGTTAACTGAGAAACCCATATGAGTTAAACAATGACTTTTAATGGAAGACAAACTGCAAACTTTAGAACTGCTGGTACAGGAGCAATTAGATGCTCAGCATATTGAAGAATCAACCAGCCCTTGGAATTCTCCTGTATTTGTTGTTAAAAAGAAATCTGGAAGATGGAGAATGGTGACAGATTTAAGAGCTGTCAACAAGGATATCCAACCTATGGGCCCTCTACAGGTTGGAATTCCTCTGTCTTATCTATTACCAAAAGTATGGCCTTTTATAATTATTGATTTAAAGGATTGTTTTTTCACTACACCTTTGGAAGAAAAGGATTAAGAAAAATTTGCTTTAACAATACCTACTTATAATAATTCTCAGCCTACTAGGAGATATCAATGACTCATCCTCCCACAGGAAATGTTCGATAGTCTCTCCCTGTGCCAACATTTGATAAATCAGCCATTGGAAATAATGTTAAGCAATTTCCTAAGTCTATAATTTACCATTATATAGATGACATTTTGTTATCTGACTCAAATGCAGATACTTTAAAAAGCACGTTTGAAGAAGTAAAAAACATTTTGCCTAAATAGGAATTACAAATTGCTCCTGAAAAAAAATACAAACATGAGTATTCTGGGAAAAGGAAAGATTCAGTCTACAGTTGTTACCCAGATGCAGAGGATGCAAGATGTGATTGCCTCACCGCAAAGGTACCAAGCCATGTGGCTAACACAGACAAGAAAAATAGGTTAATGTAAGATGTAAAAATTAATTAATAAGAAGCCTGAGCTACTAAGTCAACCAGTATATGATTAATGTAGACCTCTGTGTGTTTCTTTGCGACTGAACAACTGTGGTACTGGGCAGTACAGAAATCTTGATCAACAAATGTGGATCAATGGAATTGAATAAAAGACCCAGACATAAATCCACACATCTATGGACACATGATTTTTGACAAAAAGCCAAAATTATACAATGGAAAAAAGAAAGCATCTTCAAGAAATGGTGCTGGTCTAACCGAATGTCAGCATGTAGAAGAGTGTAAATAGATCCTTGTCTATGACCCTACACAAAACTCAAATTCAAGTGCATCAAAGATCTCAACATAAATCCAGATGCACCGAACCCGACAGAAGAAAATATGGAAAATAATCTTGAATGCATTGTCACAGGAGATAATTTCCTGAACAGAACACCAATAGCACAGACACTAAGATCAACAATTATTACATGGGACCTCATGAAATTGAAAAGTTTCAATGAGCAAAGAATACTGCCAATAGGACAAAATGGCAACTTAGAGAATGGGAAAAAAACTTCACTAATCCCACATTTGGTGAAAAGTTGATTTTCAAAATATATAAAGAACTCAAGAAACTAGATATCAACAAATAATCCAATTAAAAACAGGATAAAGATCTAAACAGAGAATTCTCAGCAGAAGAATCTCAAATGGTCCAGAAATATTTAAGGAGATGTTCAACATTTTTAGACGTCCGTGAAATGCAAATCAAAATGACTCTGAGATTCCATCTTATCCCCTGTCAGAATGTCTAAGAGAAAAAAACACAAATGACAGCTCATGCTGGAGGGGATGTGGAGCAAGGAGAACACTCCTCCATTGCTGGTGGGAGTGCAAACTTGTGCAGCTACTTTGGAAGTTGTGTGGTGGTTCCTCAGAAAAATGGGAATCAACCTACTACCAGATTCAGCTACACCACTGTTAGGCATACACCCAAAGGATGCTCAATCATACCACAAGAACACTTGCTCAACTATGTTCATAGCAGCTTTGTTTGTAATAGTCAGAATCTGGAAACAACCTAGATGTCATTCTACATAGGAATGGATAAAGAAAATGGTGCATTTGCGCAATGGAGCACTAGTCAGCTGTTCAAAACAAGGATGCCAAGAATTTTAAGATAAATGAATGGGAGTAGAAAAAAATCATTTTGGAACTAGAAATCTCATCCAGAGTGAGATAACCCAGACCCAGAAAAACAAACATGGCATGTACTCATTTATAAGTGGACACTAGACATAAAGGAAAAGATAACCTGCCTGCAGTCACAACCCAAGGGAAGCTAGGTAGCAAAGAGGACCATGAGAGAGACATATATGGATCCCCCAGGGAAGGGGAAATAGACAAGATCTCCTGAATAAATTGAGAGCATAGCAAAGAGGTGGAAGGGGAGAAGGCAAGTAGGGAGAACATGAGGGAATGAGAAGGTACAGTTGGGGTAAGGATAGAGAGAAAGCACAAGAAAAGAGATATCATAGTAGATGGAGTCTTTATGGGGTTAGAAAGAAACCTGGCACTGGGGAAACTCCCAAGAAATCCACAAGGATCACCCCAGATAAGACTCTAAGCAATAGTAAAGAGGGTGCCTGAACTGGCTGTGCCCTGTAGTAAGATTGATAACTACATTAATTGTCATCATAGAACCAGTAACTGATTAAAGCAGATGCAGAAATAAACATTTAACAACTGGGCTGAGCTCCAGGATTCAAGTTGAAGAGAGCGAGGAGTGATAATATGAGCAAAGGAGTCAAGGTTATGTGGGGGAAACCCACAGAAACAGCTGACCTAAGCTACTGGGAGCTTGACTCTGGACTGACAACTGGGGAACCTGTATAGAAATGAACTAGGCCCTCTGAATGTGAATGACAGTTGTGTGGCTTGGGTAGTTTGTGGGGCCATTGACAGTGGAACCAGGATTTATCCTTAGTGCACGAACTGGCTTTTTGGAGCCCATTTCCTATGGAGGGATACCTTGCTCAGACTAGTTACAGAGAGGTGGGCCTTGGTCCTGCCTTTGTGATGTAATAGATTTTGTTGACTCCCATGGGGGACCTCATGCTCTCTGAGGGATGCATGAGGGTTGGGGTGGGCAAGTAGGTGAAGGGGAGGGAAGGGGAACTGGAGTTGGTATGTAAAATAAAAAAAGATTATTTAAAAAGTTCATCTTGAGTGAGGAAACCCAGAACAATAAACATGCTAAACAGAAAGTGGATATTAGTTGTAAAATAAAGGATTTTAAGTGGACCAAGAGCAGGTGGTGATCAGGTGTGGGGCATGGAGGAGGAGAGTGCTGAGGGGAACTCCATGGGGGGCATTTCCAGGTCATGCAGAAGCTTGGTGCAGGGGAATCGCTCAGAAGTGTATGGGGAAGACCCTAGCTTAGACTCCTAGCAATAGTGTATAAGTAGCCTGAAGTGCCCTTCTCCTGTGACAAGATTGGTGGCTGGCTAAATTGCCACCAGATAGGCATCATCCAGCAACTTATGGGAACAGATGCAGAGACCCATAGCCAAGAACTGGGAGGAGTTCGGGAGTCCCGTTGGGAATGGGTGAAAGGGGTGTAGGAGTCAGAGAGGCCAAGAACACCACAGGAAGGCTCATAGGGACTCACAAAGACTGAACTCACAACCAGTGAGCATGCATGAGACTGACCTATAATATCTTGGTCCTCTTACAGGACACCTAACAGTGGGGATAGGGGCTGTCTCTGACTCTTTTATTGGCTTTTGGGAACCTACTTGTCCTATGGGGTTGCCTGGCCAAGCCTTAATACCTTGGGGAGGTGCTTAGTCTTATCGTCACTTGATATGACATGTTTTATTGTTGCTCATAAGAGACCTGATTTTTCTTGGATGGAGACGGAAGAAAAGGGAATTTAGGAGCTGAAGAGGCGGAATTGAAGAGAAAGACTGGGTGGAGAGGAGGGGGGGAGAGGAGGCTGCAGCTGGATTGTAAAATAAATAAAAGAATAAAAATTGTGTGTATTCAAATAAAAAACTCATGAAACTAGAAGGTATACTACATATATACATATATATGAACTACACATGTATGCATGTTATCTATTGTGGATTTTTTGGGGGGGTTTTTTGAGACAGGGTTTCTCTGTTGCTTTGGAGCCTGTCCTGGAACTAGCTCTTGTAGACCAGGCTGGCCTCGTACTCACAGAGATCCACCTGCTTTTGCCTCCCAAGTGCTGGGATTAAAGGTGTGCGCCACCACTGCCCGGCTATCTATTGTGGAAAAGGAGAGAAGAAAATAAATATAAAGAGAATAAAATAAGTATAAAAATAAAAGGTTTTTTTTTTGAAATGGAAAACCCCTGGCACAATGTTGTGAGTCAAGGTACCTCCAAAGATACTACTGAATTCATTTTCTTTTGAATTCATCTGCTCCCGAGCATTTAGATTATCCAATAGAGAAGTTTGTTTTTTCAGAGAGACTCCCTTTGGGGAAACTACATTTTTCTTTGCATGTTGTTATTAATTGGAGAGAAATTCTGGGTTAGGGATGGGGCATATATTCACTTCTCCTCTCGTCTCTAGGGTCCCGTCTGGTGCAGACCTATGTAGACCCTGTGCATGTGTTCCAGTATCTGAGCATATATGCACCGGCCATGTTGGTTTCAACTGCCTTGTTTTCTTGCTATACTCCATCCTCTCTGACTCCTTCCTGCAGGGTTCCCTGAACCCTGATGGGAGGGATATAGGGTTGAGTGTTCCAAGGTCTCTCACTCTCTGCATAATATCTGGCTGTGGGTCTCTGTATTTGCTACCATCTGCTGCAAGAAGTAGCTTCTCTATAGTAAAGATCTTTTCCCATTCTGTATATTTGAATAAATTTCAATAAACTAAGTGATGTCTGAATTCCTGACTTTAAGACACCAAACATTAATAGCAAATATAATCAAACCATTGTCTGAGATTTAGCATCAGAAATATGGTTATTGGACTTAAATCTTTGAGTTTCTATATTATATTTTTAAAAAGAAATCAAACGATCTTATTTTTCATTTTACAAATCTCAGTTCCTAGCCCCTCTCCTCCTCCCATTTCCTAGACCTCCCCCCCACCCCAACCACTCTTCAGAGATGATAAGGCACATGCTTTGAGGAAGGTTCAAGGTCCCTCTTCTATATCTAGGCCAAGCAAGGTATTCATCCAAAGAGAATGGATTCCTAAAAGCCAGTAGAAGCAGTAGGGATAAATCCTGGTGCCACTGCCAGTGTCCCCTCAGTCTGCCCCAGTCATACAACTGTCACCCATATTCTGAGGGTCTAGTTTGGTACTATGCTGATTCCTTTCCTGTCTGACTGAAGTTGGTGAGCTCCCATTAACTCAGGTAAGCTGTATCAGTGGGTGTTCCCATAATAGTCTTGACCTCTTTGCTCATATTCTCATTCCTCCCACTCTTCAACTGGATTTTGGGAGCTCAGCCCAGTGCTCAGCTAAGGGTTTCTACCCCTGTTTCCATCAGTTGCTGGATGAAGGTTCTATGGTGATATTTAAGATATTCACCAATCTGACGCCAAGGTCCATTTGGGCACACTCTGCTCTATTGCTTAAAGTCTTAGCTGCTGTCATCCTTGTGTATTCCTGGGAATTTGTCTAGTGCCAGGTTTCTTGCTAGCCCCCTAATGGCTCCCTCAATAAAAATCTCTTTCTTTGCTCTCATCTCTGTCCTTCCTCGATCTTGACTATTCCATTCCTGCAAGTTCTCCACCCTCACTCTTTCTCCTCTCTTCAGGCACTTCCACCCTCCTTCTCCCCCACACTCATGCTTCCAGTTTTGTTGGGCAATTTTGTCTATTTTGACTTTCCAGGTGGATCTTTATTTGTTTTTCCTAGGGTTCACCTTGATACTTAGCTTTTCTAGGGTCATGGACTACAGGCTTGTTATCCTTTACTTTACAGCTAGCATCCACTTATGAGTGAGTAATTCCATATTCATGTTTCTGAGTCTGGATTACCTAACTCAGGGTGTTTTTTTCTAGTTCCATTCATTTGCACGCAAATTTCAAAATGTCATTTTTTTTAACCACTGTGTAGTACTCCATTGTGTAAATGTACCACATTTTCTTTACCCATTCTTCCATTGAGAGACATCTAGGTTGTTTCCAGGTTCTGGCTATTACAAATACTGTTGCTATGAACATAGTTGAACAAATGTCCTTGTGATATGATTGAGCATCCTTTGGGTATATGCCCAAGAGTGGTATTGCTGGGTCTTGTGGATGGTTGATGCCCAAATTTCAGAGAAGCTGCCATACTGATTTCCAGAGTGGTTGTACAAATTTGCACTCCCACCAGCAAAGGAGGAGTGTACCCTTTACTCCACATCCTCTCAAGCATAAGCTATCATTGGTGTTTTTGATTTTGGCCATTCTTACTGGTATAAGATGGTATCTCAGAGTTGTTTTGATTTACTTTTCCAAGATGACTAAGGATGCTGAACATTTCCTTTACTTTCTTTTGGTCATTTGAGATCCTTCTGTTGAGAATTCTCTGCTTAGTTCTGTACCCCATTTTTAAATTGGGTTATTTAGAATCTCAATGTCTATATTTTTGAGTTATTTATATATTTTGAAGATCAGTCCTTTGTCTGATGTGGGGTTCATAAAGATCTTTTTCCACTCTGCATTTTTGTCTTGGTGACTGTGTCCTTTGCTTTACAGAAGCACCTCACTTTCAGGAGGTTCCATTTATTTATTGTTGTTTTCTGTGACTGTGCTACTGGGGTTATATTTAGAAATTGGTCTCCTGTGCCCATGCATTGAAGGCTACATTCCACTTTCTCTTCTATTAGGTTCACTGTGGCCAGACTTATATTGAGGTCTTTAATCCATTTGAATTTGAGTTTTGTGCATGGCAATAGATATGGTTCTATTTGCATTCTCCTATATGTTGACATCCAGTTAAGCCAGCACCATTTGTTGAAGACATTTTCTTTTTTCCATTGTATAATTTTAGTTTCTTTGACAAAAATAAGTTGTTCATAGGTTTGTGAATTAATATCCAGGTCTTAAGTTAGATTACATTGATCAACATGTCTGTTTTTACACCAATACCAAACAGTCAGAGAAACAACACCCTTCATAGTAACCACAAATAACATAAAATATCTTGGGGTAACACTAACCAAAGAAGTGAAAGATCTACTCAACAAGAACTTTAAGTCTTTGAATAAAGAAATTGAAGAAGCTAGAAGAAAATGGAAAGATCTCCAATACTCTTAAATACATAGGATCAATATAATAAAAGTAGAAATCCTACCAAAAGCAATCTATAGATTCAATGCAATACCCATCAAAACCCAAACACAATTCTTCAAGGCCTGAAAGAACAATGCTCAACTTCATATAAAAAAAAACCCAAAATAATCATGTACAATAAAGGAACTTCTGGAGACATCACTATCCCTGACATCAAGATCTATTAGAGAGCTCCAATACTGAAAATCTTGACTTTTTAAATGTTCTGTTTTTAGAAGAAGAGAGGAAAGGATGCTCATGTAAGAGGAGTCGTGTCCTTTAGAAGGAGCCCTTGGGCAGAGACATGGAGAGTATTGTTTGCAATTATGCGGCATAGAGATGAAATGTTAAAAGACAATTCCAGAACAAGGGAGCAGGAGAAGCCGAAGTCAAACTTCACCTATATCATCTAGATAAATGCCAATCTGTTTTTTAAAAAGATTTATTTATGATGTATACAGTGTTCTTTTTGCAGGCCAGACTGGAAGAGGGCTCCAGATCTCATTATGGATAGTTGTGAGCCACCATGTGATTGCTGGGAGTTGAACTCAGGACCTGTGGAAGATCGGTCAGTGCTTTAATCCACCAAGTCATCTCTCCAGCCCTGTCAAGTTGGTTATTACACGAAATTTTATGGCTGTATGAATGAATTCCTTTCTTTTCATTCTTTTTTCAGATTGCAGATACTTTCAACAAAAGAAATAATAGATGGGCAGAAAATGGAAAAAGGGAAGATAAATGTAAAACAGTGAGTGAACATATATATATGTGTGTATATATGTATATATACATACATTCACACACACACATATATGGTTGAATTAGTGAAAGAAAAATATTTGAGCTGTTATAATTTAGAACTGGATTTAAATATTAGCAGAAAATATGAGAGTTTCCATATAATCAGTGAATAGATTTTCTTCACTAAAGAAAGATTTATTGAATAATTTTTAATTTCTAAATTGCCTGTATTGTGCATGAACAAGTTTGCCTAAAGGATCTTGAAAAAATTTTTTTTGGGTTTCTGTTTCTTTGTCATAGAGCACACATTTATTTCTTAATAAATTGCAGCAGTGAGTAATTACTAGATAAGTCTCAAAGGCACATGAAGGTAATTTTCACAAGGGCCAAACAAAGGTAATTATTTTGCATTCATTTACCTGACAAATAAAATGTGTGTTTTCTACAGACTCATGGCTATGGGGCAACACACTGGAGCATGGCCCACCCACCTACCAGCAGTGACATTCTTAAAGAAAACTGTCTCTCCCTCCCCTAGTGACCATCAACTGTCATGATGGAATGTTGGTTAGTGTGATCTTGGGAAGGAGTTATGGAACTTTGGTTATTGTAAATTTGTGAGTTCAGTGGTTCTGTTATGTCAAGAAGACAGTATTTTCTCTCAGGTCTCACATCTCTCTGGATCTTAGAATCTCTCTTCCCTATCACCTGTGATGTTCCCTAAGCCTTGGGAAGAGGGGTGTGATATAGATGTCAGAGGAGATCATTTTCCTTAGGATGTTTCAAGAGTCCTTTCTCTCCCATATTCTTTTTCTCCTGCATTATTTCTTCCCTTTTTTCATGCCAGGGATTAAACTGAGGGCCGCACACATGGTAAGTACATGCTTTACCCCTAAGCTATGCCCCCAGTTGCAAAGCTTTTCTTGGTGTCTCATTTACTACGTTATATTCATTGGCCACAGTGATTATACCTCCTACTATAATTTTTTAAAACACAGTAAAAGAAAGTTCTTCCTTCATGATACTCATATCTCAGTCAATGACCACAGGTGTAAGTCTTCTTTCAACATGATGTTCTGTGTGATGAGTTTGTATTTTGAGCACAGTTTAATTTTGAGCACACTGATAAATATTAAAGAAGGTCTAAAACCGTGTTATTTGAGGTATGGTGAATATGTGGATACTGTGATTCTGCACAACAGGATTTTATTATTTATCACAGGATCATGGAGGATCCCTGGCAAACAGGAAAAATGCCTGCAGTTGGACAAATACTGACCAGAAAATGAAGTGGAGTTGTGGAGGAGGGAGAGCTCAGTAAAACTGACATGGTCACCATTGTCACTGCTCAAACCCAGTGTGCTCTTGATGCCAGCTATGCGTTTAGCCTTGACTCACTGGCTTTTTTGTCTTGTTTACATAAATAGAGCAAGTATTTCTTTCATTCTATACTTTTTTAATGTCAATGGGAAAAAAATAAAAAATTTAGAGTGATTTATAGAACCTACAAATTGTCTATAGCTGTAAAGACAAAGCTCTGGCTTCCTAAATGGAATGGTTTGTCATGAAGTCAGTATTTGGACCCTCACATATTCATAGTGAAATAAAGAAACTCAACTATATCTTGATGGAAGATGAGCACAAAGTAATGGGGAGATACTATTAACTAGAGCTGTGTGAAAACATCTAGTCAACACGTTTCTACCATTTGTGTTTTCAAATGCAGGTTTTATATATACGAATGAATGAGGATAAAAAGAATATTTGTATATTAATTATTTTAAACCACAGTAAAATTCCCTTAGAAATAAATAGCAGTTATAGTAGACTAAGCAACATCATCCAAAATATTCAGAAGGTATCCAAGTGCTAGAAACTTATTTCAATAAAAATTATCTGTCTACAATGTGTAGCATCAGAAAATTAGCAAAATAAATAATAACACAGGAACAGATTATGAATTATGTAGAAATCTGTCAATGATAAACTTAATTCCAAAAACACTTAAAAAGTATAGATCTATTTACACATGGAAACTGTATCAATAAATTCATGCTTTGAATGATCAATTTAGAGTATAAGATATGGCCTTTTGACTGGGTAAAGATTACATGAAGGATATAATCAAGAAATCATGTACTCCATAAGACAGCCATGATAACATGTGAGGGTTTGAAGAGATATGCAATACATAAAAAAGAAGGGAATTCTTTTATTAATGTCAGAAATAAAACACAGCTGGGAAGGAATCCAGTGTGTGGGGAGATTAATGTCATTGGTGAGAGATTTAAAAAATATTCATTTAAGTTGTTTCATCTATTTTAGCGAAAATTCTGGGAGATTTTTGCAGAGTTCATTGAACTTAAACTATACAGTCTAGAAAATAATGATACTAAGATCAAGAGGTCTCCCAATAAATAACTGAAAAGAGAAAAGTACAAGCTCTGAGAACACAGTTTTTGGAAACACTCACTTCAGCCCAGCAAGAGAATTAAAAGAAACTATTCCAAAGAGAAAGAGGGAATTAGAATGGAAGCTGAGCACAAGAGGAACATTGGGTACAGTTGATTATTGTTTAAGAATAAAGGATTACTAAACGAACACAGAACAAAAGTCTATGGATTTAATGATTTCCTGTGAACATGAGTTTTGGATTTTTATAAGTTAATGTGTAGAATTTTGCACGGTTTAAGGGTAAAATAATAGAAAGTGAATCTGGAACGTGAATCCAATCATGAGCAACTGTTAATTGTAGCATACACAAATTAACAAATGTTCTTTTTCCAAACAAAGATTTGCATATGCATATTTTCCATAATGAGGGAGAAGTTTGAAGAGACAGTTCCTACTCCAGAGCAAAGAAACCCATGGTTGATAAAGAGAAAGGAAGGATCCTGAAGGAGGTGGAGAGCAGGAAGTCGAGATGAGTTATCATAACCAATAACTGGTACCTGCATGTCCAGGAATTCTGTGTATATGCTCACCTCCCAGTCTTTATTTCACAAGGGACCACTTCAGCCACTTAGACTGTGTATGTGTGTGTGTATGTATGTACGAACGTATGTATGTATGTGTGTATGTATAAACAGTTTGCTCCAGGCCTTAGAGAAAAGAAGCTACAAGGATACAAAGGATATGAGACTCATTAATAGTGCGACACGGCGTTAGTGCAGCTGAAAGTAGACAAAAGGAGAACATGAACTGAATGCTTGCCTGTCTCCAGACAGCAGGGCAGAGCACCAGGCACCATTCACTAGCCAATGTTCCACTTTGCCTCTGGCATTTTCCTAATGGTGAGGTGGGATTCACCCTGAAATCCCAGCTTCTGGCAGAGGTGGTGCTGAGTGATCTGTAAGATTAACAGAGGAAACGCTCCATTCAGCCCAGAATTACTACATCATCAACACTCACCTGTTGACATATTTGTTCCTGATGAACTGATTTTTGAGATTTTTTAGAATTTACGTTCGAGACTGAATGTCTTTTAAAATCAGTTAGATGTTTTCAGTCTGCTTGAGGTTTTAAAAAGCAACAAGGTAGATGCGGGTAGAAGGATCAGGACTGGGCAACAAAGGAGAAGCTGTTGAAAGCGGGTCAGGTTGTGAGGAGGACCCCAGGGAGCAGGTGGAAAACATGAGGTTGTCTGGGTCGTGTATGACAGAGATTTCTGGAACTGGCTGTTCTCTTTTGTCCTTTGTCTGATAAGAGGGTTGAAGCAGTGGCGACTTTGCCCTCCAGCTCAGAGATCTTCCGAATCTGACCAACCTTCTTTTTTCCTGTCCTCAGACTCTTCTCCTCTGCACTGATAAAGGGAATGTCAGTGAGTAGCCAGACACACAGCAATAATGAGCCAATTAAAAAAGTTCAATGTAGCATGTTTCTGGTCAGCATTCATGTTATGACATAACAGGTTTACTGGAAAGGGGCTAGCCCAGCAAAAGTAACGTGGGAATGTCTATCCAACTACACTCTCAGGAAAATCCGTTCTTTATTCTTGTCTGGGTGGTAAAGACTTAAATATTTGCTCTTTTTATTTAGATCATCTAAGCATCTACAGTCTTGTTTTCTTGGGAGCAGGATCCAAAATATAGGGCATCTGTTTTAGAAAAATTTTTATTTGGTTTATGTGTAATGTTTTGGATATAAGCATGTAAGGGCACCATAAGACTGTCATGTCTGGTGCCTGCAGACGTTGGAAGGTTTTGGAGCCCCGGGATCAGGACTTACAAATGGTTGTGAGCTACCATGTAGGTGTTGGAAACCAAGTCCTGACCCATCTCTTGAGCCCATCTTGAGGATAGATTCTCAAGAACAACACATTAAAAGGGTGGAAAAAACCAAATTTCCTTCCCCAAGTTAAATAAAAGTCGAAAAGATTGAAAGCTTTCAAAAAAGACCATTGGCCCAACTGATGACATATGGGTATATTACACAGTGAATCAAAAGTATTCTTTTCTGTGCTAATGAGCATCTGTTTGGCTTTCACTGCAGACTAACATTTTTCAATGGGAACAGACAACCAGACATGGGTGCATGAATTCATCCTCCTTGGCCTGTCCAGTAACTGGGACACTCAAGTCTCTCTCTTTGTCCTGTTCTTGCTGATGTACCTGTCGACAGTGCTGGGGAATTTCCTCATCGTTCTTCTGATCAGACTGGACAGCAGACTCCACACCCCCATGTATTTCTTTCTCACCAACCTGTCACTTGTGGATGTGTTCTATGCCACAAGCATAGTCCCTCAGCTGTTGGCTCATTTCCTTGCCACACACAAAGCAATTCCGTTTCTGAGCTGCGCGGCACAGTTATTTTTTTCTCTGGGCTTAGGAGGGATTGAATTTGTTTTACTGGCGATGATGGCCTACGACCGCTACGTGGCAGTGTGCAATCCGCTGAGATACTCTGCCATTATGCATGCAGGACTGTGTAGTAGGATGGCTCTTGTATCTTGGGTCAGTGGTTCCGTCAATTCAGTCATGCAGACTGCCATCACCTTCCAGCTGCCCATGTGCACTAATGTGTACATCGATCATATATCCTGTGAGCTCCTTGCTGTGGTGAGGCTGGCCTGTGTGGACACCTCTACCAATGAAGTTGCTATTATGGTTTCTAGCATCATCCTCCTGATGACCCCATTCTGCCTGGTTCTCCTGTCCTACATCCAGATCATCTCCACCATCCTAAAGATCCAGTCGAAAGAAGGGAGAAGGAAAGCCTTCCACACTTGTGCCTCCCACCTCACTGTGGTTGCCCTGTGCTATGGCATGGCCATTTTCACCTACATCCAACCCCGCTCCAGCCCCTCTGTCCTTCAGGAGAAATTGATTTCTCTGTTTTATGCAATTTTGACACCCATGCTCAACCCCATGATTTACAGTCTGAGGAATAAGGAGGTGAAGGGGGCTTGGCAGAAACTACTGGGGCAGGTCTCTGGGTTCGCATCAAAACTGAAAACCTGAGGAATCGTGAGCATCACTGGAGAAAAAGATTTTGCCTTTGTTCTGCTCCCAACTCAGATATGACAGTCATTGCCATGGAAACAAAGGTAGATCTGATGCATCATGACTGGTGATGTTATGCAGGAGGCTGAGTGGCTGTGCTGGGATGTGTGGTGTGGGTGGATATCTGTGTCACAGCAGAGTGGACAGTGGAGATAAGCATCTCTGTCACTGAGATAACACCAGTATTCAGTCTCAGTTTTTATGATATGACAATTAAAAAGAAAAAAGAAACCACTAACCTTTTCAATTTGTCACATTGTTTGAAGTCATGAATCTTTTCTTGAAACACATACTTGTACACAAAGTATCCTATCTGTATGTGTGTCAATGCCTTTCAGAGAAGATTATGGTGTTTCCAGGGAAGCAGATGTGCATTTCTATGTCGGTAGACTCAAACAATGTATGATCTAGATCATCAGAGGCAGTTACTGAGTGAGCCACCATTTGGAAGAAACTGCTGTTAAAGCTTTTAAGATGTTTCTGTGTGCAACCATCTACATGCAGCATCAACATTTAGTTAATGCAATTCACTGCAGAAAGACAAAGTGAGGCTCTTAGCTCACCCTTAAAGGGAGTTAATCAAAGGTTTTCATATAAAACCATTTAACTGACCAAGAAAACATTAAGATATGAACAGACCACATTCAACTAATTCCAAACAGAATTTGTTGCATGTATAAAGGTGTCAATGTAAAAAGATTGAATTGGACTAATCACTAAGAAATTGACAAGGCCTTTCTCTAATTGTAAAAGCATAAATAACATAAATTCTGACATAATGTGTAAGATATCAATGACAATATCTAAGAATAGAAATATTCCTTTGCCATATTCAAAGAAAGAGAATACATACATACTACCTGCATTTCACCACCATAGAGGAAGACACATTAAGATGCTATGTTCCCTCAGATGTGGTTATTTCCCTTGGACACATGTTTGTGACTTCTCTTGTCCAATCATTCCATGACATCTTTATGCATAAAAATCCCCCTTCATTTTGAAGCCTTTATGTGAAGGTTTTTTTTTCAACTTTTATTTCTTAAGAAGCAGAACTACTGAGACCATTGATTACGTAGTGACAGATTATCACAGTAAGATTCTATCTGATATTGTTACATATTTTTTCTTTTTGTTTTTAAGATGAAAACTTAACCCTTGGCTAAGTTAACTTTCTTGAGATGACAGCCTTTAGGTGTGTGTGAAAAGCATTCCCAGTAGAAAGTGAGAAAGTATTATTGCTTCACTGAGAAGATGAGACAGTATTATAATAAAAGTCATTAAGTATTTTTCAAAAAAAATTGGGCACTTTAAAAGTTTATTTAAGAATTACTAATAATGAACTATCATTTGAGGTTTGTCTTTTAAAAAGCACAATATATGCAAAAATTATTGTTCTAGCAAAAACTTCTGTAAGTTATAGGTAGGGCAATAGCTTACTACATCTCTGAAAATACTTTAAATTATATCCTTCCTCCTAATTCCCCTTACTTAGCACTGGCATTATTTTTCAATAGCACTATACTGTTCCTCTCAGTTGGATTTTCTGTTTAGCCTCTGTTTTTTTTGTTTGTTTGTTTGTTTTGATGGCATACTGAGGGAGTACATTTTCAAAGCACTCTTCAGACTCTGTATCACTTGTTATATTCAGAAGCTTTGGAGTCAGTCGTTTTATTTTTCTGGAATTAACAACTGTGACCCATGAGAACTGGGGCCTGGAAACATACCGTGGGCTTCAAGACAATGAATAATGGACTGACCCATGGACAGATGTACAGGAAAGGTGAGACCAGGTTGGGGAAGGAACCTCACCTGCAGCAAGGAACCTCAGCTTGTTTACTAGGTACAACACAAGATGGGGGAATGCTACTCTCCAGAGGAGATCTCAGTAGATTAGCAGTCTCAATTGATAAACATCAGGGTGGGAGAGGAAGTTGTAGTTGTCAGTTTACAAACACAGTGATAAATTGTCCATAAACACTCATACTCTAATGCAGGAGATTTGCCATTCCTCTTGAGTCTGACTCACGTGGGGAAACAGTTTTGATGATTTACATGGGTCCTGTCTGATGGGTCCACACATTCCAGAGGAGGGGAGTGTGGATTGAGGAAAGAAATAGGTAAGAGACAACAGATAGAGTCGAGAGGGTATTCAGTGAATATTGTAATCTGCCTCAAGTTTATTATTCAAACTTCTTATATACCCCAATCCAAAAAGAGGGGAAGGCAACATACTTTCTTTGCCATGATACAAAGAACAAACAAAGTAATTTCCTTCTCCACACATCTCCAAACATTAAGTAGCCACACCACACTCTAGGTCAACATATCCTTTTGACTAGGCAACACATCCTGTAGCCACACATTAGGTCAAAACAGCCTGTTGTATAACTTTGAAGGAGCAAGGATAGGTTTGAATTCTCTGATCTCTGGTCAAGGTGTAATAGATCAATTTCTGTGGGTTCCACAGGGCCCAAGGCCTTTAATCTCATTGACATTACTGTGCCCTTGTCAATAATACACAAATCACTAAGAATTTTGTTCATTCAGGATGTCCAATGCTCCCTACAAAGCAGAAGCTCTTGGATGGCAACAATCCTCTATCAAGAGACCCACAGTGCTCTATCTCTTCTTTCTGAGTACTACTGCAATTACTACATTGCTTAGACTGTAGACACACACCCCCCCACCCCCCACACACACACCCATGTATGAATTATTTTCAGTGCTGCACTTGCTATGACTCTGGTACTGGCACAAAATGTTAAAGTTTCTCTTTAGAAACCATGCCTATCTTTAAACCCACTGAAACAGAGATGCAAAGATCAATAAATAAGTCATCCAGTCACAATTTTTATTGGTAAGATAGTATTCCTGAGCTGGACAACATGTTTGAAATTTTCACAAATGCTGTTACTTAAAGCTGGTGACACAATAAAACATCTTCCTGCATCACTAAAAAAGCAAATTAAATGAAACTACTTACAGTGTGAGGCTGTCCCTCTGAGGAGATAAATTTCTGATGTCATACGTACAATGTTCTGATAAAGTAACAGCAAAGCAGAAATGAGGGAAAAGGAACTAAGACTGAATGGAAAGCATACAGTTTATAAGAAGGATTCTTAAGGTTCAGAACAAGTAATACTTCAGAGAGGATGATGAATATTAAAGAAACTAGTTTAGGAATTTGCCTTCAATGAGACAAGGCTAGCCATTTGGGCAAGAAACTGCTCTTTCTTGTACTGCTTGATGGTTTGCTGTATGAACTGGACATGCAGGACCCACAGAGAAATGACTGCTGAACTTGCCTAAAGGCAAAACAGTCCTTCGGGATTCCTGTGTCATGAAAGAGTCTGGTAGACATTCTGCAGGACACAGAAGAATGTGACTGACAAGCTTCAATAGTGGTAAAACAGTCTTTCACATTTCTTTCTTTATGGAAAAGTCTGCTGGATACTATGGGCCTGTAAGCTGAAGATGGATGCCCCATTGTTACAGAACTTTGGGTGACTGTCTAGGCACTGAGATGTTTCTGTCAATTCTAAAATTTTGGAAGTTGCTTACAATGTACTTTCTGTCAACTTAAGTAATATTATATACTTCTAAAGTCTTTGATGTAGTTTAAGAATAGATAGTTATAATTACAGTTTTCCTTATAAGATAAAATAGATACAAATATTGTAACTGTAGTTCTTTTTTGCTGTTGTTTTGTTTGACACAGGGTTTCTCTGTAGCTGGAACTAGCTCCTGTAACTAGCTCTTGCAGACCAGGCTGGCCTTGAACTCACTTGAGATCTGCTTGCCTCTGCCTCCCAAGTGCTGGGATTAAAGTTGTGCACCACCACTGACTGGCCTATAACTGTAGTTCTTATTTGATACCTGTTTTGTTATATATGATTTTACTATGTTAAAGTTAAAACATTCCCTTTAATTTAGACAGAAAATGGGAGATGATGTAGGGTTTCCCTCTGTATGCTGTGAATATGTTTTATTAGCATTGGTTATTAAAGAATCAGTTGTTTAGTAGAGTAAAGCCAGGCAGGAATTATGAACAGAGATATAGAGAGAAATCAGGCAGAGTAAGAGATACATCATATAGCTGCTGAAGGAGAAAAATGCCAGCTGCCAGCCAGAACCTTACCATAGGCCACAGCCTCTTGGCAATACTCAGATTAATAGAAAAAGGTTATTTTAAGATGTAAGAGTTAGCTAGAAATAAGCCTAAGCTGTAATTAATATAGTTTCTATGTGATTATTTGGGTCTGAGCAGTCGGGAAACAAATGAGCAGCCTCCATTTACATCATTGTGACCAGCTTCTCATTAATTCAGGAAGAGAAGAATGAATGAAATTCATGGTTGCTTGCTGCGGGAGCTCCTTCCGCTTTTTCAGTCAATAGCCTTTAAGATACCAGCCCACTTGGGCATGGTCTCTTTTGCTTTAGAAAGTAGCGGTAGCCCTGTTCTCTCTCTCTCTCTCTCTCTCTCTCTCTCTCTCTCTCTCTCTCTCTCTCTCTCTTTTGATTCCAGCTCTGCTTCCAGCTACTAGACTCTGTTCCTGGTTATGCAGAGGACTATTGTCTAGAACAGTGATTTGTAAATTTTCCCCTTAAATAAATAACTCTTTTATTAATCATAATTCCAAACTGGTGTGGGATTGTTTTGTGACGTACGTCTACAATTGTTGAGATGGAATGAATTCTTGAGTCTTAGTTAATCATAGAACTCTTTCTTTTGAGAATTTCAAACATGAGGACTATATTTGTATCTTTTCTACCCTTCCTGCTCCCCCACCAGCTCCTGTGTCTCTGCCTCTCCCTTTCAAACTTATGATCTCTTTTTATTTAATTATTTTGTGACATAGATACACACACACACACATATAAACACTTGTGTGTGTGTGTGTGTGTCTGTGTGTGTGTGTCTGTGTGTACTTACTGAGCCCATTCTGTGCTGTTCATATGTGTATATATTTATGGCTGGCTACTTGGAATTGAATAATAGATCACAGGGCTCATCTCTGAGGAAGACTAATTGTCTCTCACAAGCCTGTAGCTCTTCTTCTATGAGTTGGACTTTGTGAATTTTTTCCATTTATACTGTCCTATCAACTCGTGTTGAAATTATGTAAGTGATATTTACAGAGCCATATTGTTGACATTTTGTGGGTGTAGTATCCCTATCATGTCCTGAAGACACTGTCTCACAGCATGCACCTGGTCCTCTGGCATTTACAGTCTTTCTACCCTCTCTTTCATGATATTCCCAGAGTCTTAGGTGAAGAGTTTGCATGCAAATGTGTCACTCTTATTCTCCACATTTGACCAGTTGTGTATATCTGAAATGACCTTTATCTGTTGCAAAAAGAAACTTATTTGATGAGGTGGGAGAGCTATAATTACCTGTGGGGTTAAGAATAAGTATTTAGAATACAACTAGAATTATATTGATTTAGGAAAATGGCAAAAGTAAGTTCTTCTCTAGGGCCTATGATTCCCTTACCAGCCATGAGTACCCGTGTAGACTTAAAGTACCAAGCATGAATTCTATCCTATTCAGTGGGATTTACACCAATTAGACAGTTGTTAGTCAGCTTCAAGAAAAGAAATGCCACTATTTCCCCAGTAGTGCTGTCTTGCTGGTACAGTTATTGTTATGATTCATAAGATTTTTAGTTGGATAGGGTTACTTAGAGCTTTTCTCCCAATGCAGCTTGCATAGAACCTTCAGATATTAGACAGTTAGTCTTCACAGAATGAGCTTCTAGGTCAGTGCTAGCTTTATTCATCTGTCTCCTGTGTTTGAAGTATATAGTGTCTTCAACAACAGTCTTTCAGGTTCTTAGAGATAACTAAGTACATTAGTAATAGCCTATATTGTTTTATGAATCTGTTGGCTACCCCTGACCAACAACTACAAGAGAAATTTCCCATGCCCGACACTGGAGTTTTTGTTAAATTGTATACGGCCCTTGGGGAGAGCATTATAACCTCATTAAAACACACACACACACACACCATACATATGCATATGTAAGTATCTGTTATACTCTTTATATATATATATATATATATATATATATATATATATATGCAAGCTTATAAAATACTTCCTGATGACTATCAAATACCCTTTGTGTTATTCATCTCTCTTTCCTCCATAGTTAAAGTTCCTTCCCTCTTTACCATTTTATAGTAGCTCTACTATAGTATAAAATTTTCCATTTTATAGTAGCTCTACCCTGTCATAATGGACTAGACGAAGGACTCAGAGATGGGAAGGTGTTGGTAGTATCGACCTATAGTGTCTTGTCTACTGAGTGTTGGAATGGGTAAATATAAAGATCAATTGCAGTATAAGAGAGAGTACTTATCTCTTGTTCTGGCAGGCAAAATGTGCAGGGGTTAGGTTCAGAGAGCTGAATACCTATTGGTGGAGAGTTTTAGGTCCCAAGACACTGAAAGGATAAGAGTTGCTCAGAAAAATCAAACCTCATTCAAATAACCCACATAGGAATTTTTCATGAATGAGATAAAAACTCAGTCTAGTAAGTCATCACTATTTTGGGATTGCTTATTTCAGCAATTAGTCTACCTATGATAATGCAATGGGATCATGGTTTGGATATACTTATTTCAAAAATATCCTTTGTGCATCTAGCAACAGATAACAGATGTTCTTTGCTTTCAAACAGCTCACTAATGAATCAACTTTTAGTAACTTGGGGTTTGTAAATATTATCAATATGGATAAGACTATTTTAGTTTTTGTTTCAAATTAAATAACCATCATGTTCTTATTATACAGTTCAAATTATATCCAGAAGAATTATTAATTCCTTACTGTAAGTTTAAACTTTTCAGTCTAAATATTATTCAAGTTGTAATAAATACTGACAGGCAACTCTTTTGAAACATAATTTTATTAGTATCACTTTATACATAATAATCTTTATGCTTTTGCACATTTTTACAACCTTTGAAAAATGCATGCAGTTATGTGAATGTCACTACGATGGAGATAGAGAAATGCTTGAACCTCCAAACATAGCATATTCTCTCTTAAACATCATCCGTTCCTTTGGGTAGCTCTCTCTGAAAGTCAGTTCAGGTTCATGCAGTTGGCTATAGTACAATACTATATGAGAGGAAACATACTGCAGAGTCTGCCCTCTTTCAGTTAGCACGCTGCATTTCAGACACTGATGCTACAAATGGCAGTGGCAGGTTCTTTAATTGCTGAATAATAGTCCGCTTTATTGATGTGTCATAGTTTGTCAGTTTGCTATTTCAGAGTACATTGGGATTATACCTTACATTTAACAATGATGAAGAAAAGCTTTTTAAAGCATCCAGCAAACTGTTCTTTTTTTTTTTAACTCCGTTAGATGAAACCAGACATCTGACATAAGAAGTGATGACTAGTTTGTTTTGCCAAGAAATATTTAAGATCTTCAAAAGTGCCAACCTATTTTTAAAAGTTGCTGCACCAACTGTGGATGCATGTGCTAACTGGGAGAGCAATCGCTAGTCTAACTCCTTGACAACAGCTGCTGAGGCCAGTTTGGTAGTCTTTAAAGGTCAGAGGTAAGTGGCACATGGTTTCTCTTTGAGTATTTTATTTGCAGTGACTAAAGAATGCTAATATCGAGTATTTTCAAAATTTTATTTATTGATTGATTTTTAAATCCTAGTTGCGGTTTCCCCTCCTCCTGTCCTAACCACTCTGTCCCCACTCCCCACTATTCTCCTCCTACATTTCTATTTCAGAAAGGGTGGATTTCCCATGATTATCAAACAACAACAACAACAACAACATGGTATATCAAGTCACAGTAAGACAAAGCACCTCCCCATGTTTTAAAGCTGTGTAAGTATGAAGCGCAGAGTCCCAAAACCCAATAAAAGAGTGGGAGACGGCCCCTTTTCTCACTGGTAGGAGTCCCACAAGAGGTTCAAGCTACACAATTGTAACATATATATGCAGAATGCCTAACTCAGTCCCGTGCAGACTCCCTGGTTGTTGGTTCAGTCTCTGCGAGTCCCTGTGACTACAGGTTAGTTGATTCTGTGAGTTTTCTTGTGGTATCCTTGACCCCTCTGGATTTTATAATCTTTTCTCATCCTCTTTGGTAGAATTCCCCAAACTGCACCTAATGTTTGACTTTGGGTCTGCATCTGTTTCCATCAGTTGCTGGATGAACTAATGACAATGGGGCTAAGCACCAACCTATGTGTATAGCAGAATATCATTAGAAATCATTATATTGACATTTTTTCCATTCTAGCCATGTTTATTGTTATCCGAAGTGCTGGGTCATCTGGCCTGTGCATCCTGGTGCTCTGGGCAGTGTCGGAGGTTGACTTACTCTCCTGGCACATGTTTTAGGCTAGACTGGCCACTGATTGGCCACTCCCTCAATCTTTAGGCCACCCTTACCCCAGCATATAACACAGGTAGTACAGACTGTAGGTCAAAGGTTATGTGTCTGGGTTGGTTTCCCACTCCCTACACTTGAAATCTGGCCCATTGACAGGAGATAGGCAGTTAAGGCTATGTATCTGCCATTGGTAGGAGTCTTAGCTAGGGTCACCCTTGTAGATTCCTGGGAGATTCCCTTGACCCAGGTTTTTACTTAGCCCCAAGATGCCCTCCTCTTTTCAGTAATCGTCTGCAGTACTCACCCACTCTACCCTATCCCCAAACTGACCACTCGTGTTCCTATTACCACCTACCCAAAATCTACTCACAAAATCTCTATTTCCCCTTCCAAGAGAGATCCAGGCATTCTCCTGTGAACCATTATTGTTGCCTAGTCTCTCTGAGTCTGTGGATTGTGGCATAGTTATCCTTTATTTTACGGCTAATATCTTATGTGTAAGTACATACCATGTTTGCCTTTCTTAGTCTGGGTTACCTCAATCAGGATATTTTTTTCTAGTTCCATTAATTTTCCTTCAAATTTCCTGATGTCCATGTTTTTAACAATTGAGCAATAATCCATTTTATAAATGTACCACATTTTTCATCCATTCAGTTGTATCTCAGCCATTTGAGATTAATCTGTTGAGAATCTTTGCTTAGATATGTACTACATATTTTAATTGGATTATTTGGTTTGTTGATGTCTAGTTTCTTGAATTCTTTTTGTATTTTGGAAATCAGTTCTTTGTCAGATGTGGGGTTGGCGAAGATCTTTGTGCATTCTGTGGGCTGTCGTTTTTGTCCTACTGATGGCATCCTTTGCCTTATAAAAACTTTTCATTTAGTTTGATGTTGGTTGTTGGCTTGCTGTATATTGCCTTTATTATGCTTCGGTATGTTTCTTGTATCCCTGCTCTCTCCAAGACCTTTATCATGAAGGGGTGTTGTATTTTGTCCAAGGCTCTTTCAGCATCAAATGAGATGATCATGTGGTTTTTATTTTTCAGTTTGTTTATATGGTAGATTACATTGATAGATTTTTGTATGTTTAACCATCCTGCATCTTTGGGATGAAGCTGACTTGATCATGGAGGATGATTTTTCTGATGTGGTCTTGGATTCAATTTGCCAGTGTTTTATTTAGTATTTTTGCATCAATGTTCATGAGTGAGATTGGCCTGTAATTCTCTTTCTTAGTAATGTCTTTCTGTGGTTTGGGTATCAGGGTGAGTTTGGCAATGTTCCTTTTGTTTCTATTGGGTAGAACAATTTGAGGAGTATTGGTATTAGTTCTTCTTTGAAAATCTTGTAGACTTTCATGCTGAAATCATCAAGTCCTGGGCTTTTTCGGTTGGGAAACTTTTGATGACTATTTCTATTTTTTTTAGCAGTTATAGATTTATTTAATTTGCTTATCTGGTCTTGATTTAAATTTGGTAAGTGATAATTATCCAGAACGTTGTACATTTCCTTTAAGTTTTCCAATTTTGTGGAGTACAGGTTTTTGAAATATGACCTAATGATTCTCTGTTTTTCCTCCATGTCTGTTATTATATCCTTCTTTTCATTTGATTTTGTTAATTTGGATATTCTCTCTCTGCCTTTTGTTTAGTTTGTATAAAGGTTTGTCTTTTTTGTTGATTTCTCCAAGAACCAACTCTTTGTCTCATTGCTTCTTTGTATTGTTTTCTTTGTTTCTATTTTGTTGATTTCAGCTCTCAATTTGATTATTTCCTGCCAAATCATCCTGTGAGAGTTTGTTTCTTTTTGTTCTAGAGTTTTCAAATGTTCTGTTAAGCCACTAGTGTAGGATTTTTCCAGCTTCTTTATGTAGGCATTTAGTGCTATGAACTTTCCTCTTAACACTGCTTTCATTGTGTCCCATAATTGTTGTGTGATCATTTTCATTGAATTTTAGGAAGTCTTTAATTTCTTCCTTTATTTCTTCTTTGATCCACTGATGCTTTAAGTGAGCATTGTTTAATTTCCATGTGTTTGTGGGATTTCTGGAATTAGTGCTGCTGTTGAATTCTAATTTTAAGCCATGGTGATCTGATAAGATACATGGGGTTATTCCAGTTTTTTTGTATGTGTTGAGGTTTGTTTTGTTACCTAGTATGTGGTTAATTTTTGAGAAGGTTCCATGAGATTCTGAGAAGAAGGTATAATCTTTTATGTTTGGATGGAATGTTTTATATATGTCTGTCAAGTTTATTTGAGTCATAACATCTGTTAGTTTCCTTATTTTTCTGTTAATTTTTGGTCTGACAGACCTGTCCAATGGTGGCAGAAGCACAAACACTGAGAGAAGCAATTAATAAATGGGATCTCCTAAAACTGAAAAGCTTCTGTAAAGCAAAGGACACTGTCAACAAGACAAAATGGCATCCTACAGAATGGAAACAGATCTTCACCAACCCCACATAAGACAGTGGACCGACTGATCTCCAAAATAGACAAAGAACTCAAGGAATCAATAATACAATAAAAAATGGAGTTCAGATCTAAACAGAGAACTTTCAACAGAAGAATATAAAATGCTTGAAAGACACTTAAGGAAATTCTCAACATTCTTAGTCATCAGAGAAATGCAAATCAAAATAACTCTGAGATTGCATCTTACAACTGTAAGAATGGCAAGATCAAAAACACTGATGACAACTTATGCTGGAGAGGATGTGGGGTAAAGGGAATACTCCTGCATTGCTTGTGGGAGTGCAAATTGGTATAGCCTCTTTGGATATAGTATGGCAATTTCTCTGAAAATTAGGAAACAACATTTCTCAAGACCCAGTATTACCACTTTTGGGTATATACCCAAAAGATGCTCAATCATAAAACAAGGATATGTGCTCAACTGTGTTCATAGCAGCAATGTTTGTCATAATCAGAACTTGGAAACAACCTAAATGCCCCTCAACCAAAGAATGGATAAGGAAAATGTAGTACATTTACAAAATGGAGTACAACACAGCAGAAAAATTTGAAATGTGCAGCAAATGGATGAATATAGAAAACATCATATTGATTGAGGTAACCCAGACCCCAACATGCAAATATCATAGGTACTCACCCATAAGTGGCTTTTAGACATAAATCAAAGAAAACCGGCCTACAATTCACAATCCCAGAGAACCTAGACATCAATGAGGACTGTAAGAGAGACATATATGGATCTAATCTACATGGGAAGAAGAAAAAGACAAGATTTCCTGAGTAAATTTAGAGCATAGGGACCATGGGAGAGAGTTGAAGGGGAGGTGGAAGGGAGGGAAACAGAGAAAAATTTATACCTCAATAAAATCAATTTAAAACAGGGAAAAAAGAAATCTTTCAATTTAATGAAATCCCATTTATTAACTGTTGATCTTAGTGTCCGTGCTATTGTTGTCTTGTTCAGGAAGTTGCCTCCTGTGCCAATGTGTCAAGATTATTTTTTACTTTCTCTTATATCAGGTTTAATGTATCTGGATTTATGTTGAGGTCTTTGATCCACTTAAACTTGAGTTTTGTGCAGGATGATAGATATGGATCTATTTGCATTATTCTACATGCTCATGCCCAGTTAGACCAACACAATTTGTTGAAGATGCTTTCTTTTTTCCATGGTATAATTTTGGCTTTTTTTTGTCCAAAATAAGGTTTTCATAGGTTATGGATTTATGTTTGGATCTTTTATTTGATTCCATTGATCCACCTATCTGTTTTTATGTTAATAATGTATGGATTTTAATATTCTAGCTCTGTAATGAGCTTGAAATCAGGAATAGTGATATCCCTGGCAGTTCTTTTATTGTACATGATTTTTTAAGCTATCCTGTTTTTTTGTTTTTCCATATGAAGTTGAGTATTGTTCTTTCAAAGTCTATGAAGAATTGTGTTGGAATTTGCAAGGGATTGCATTTAATGTCTATGATGGCCATTTTTACTATGTTAATCTTACCAATCTCTGAGCATGAGAGATCTTTCTATCTTCTGGTATCTTCTACAATTTCTTTATTTAAAGACTTGAAATTATTCTCATACAGGTCTTTCACTTCCTTGGTCAGAGTTACCCCAAGATATTTATTTTTTGTGGCTATTGTGATGGGTATCATATCCCTCATTTTTTTCATTCCGTTTATTATGTATATATAAAAGGACTACTGATTTTTTGAGTTACTCTTGTATCCAGTCACATAGCTGAAGGTATTTATCAGATGTAGGAGTTATCTTATAGAATTTTGGGTGTCACTTATATATACTATCAAATCATCTGCAAATGGGGATACTTTGACTTCTTCCTTTCCAATTTATATCCCCTTGATCTTCTTTTTTTTGTGAAATACATTTTTTAATTTTCAAGATTTCTTATTTTTAGAAGTAGAAGACAGGAGAAAACACAAACCGTTATTTTGGTTAAATACTACTAGAAAAAATACCAACTCAAATAAAGATACTTAATGGTAGTAGCAAAGAAGACATACTATGAATAATTAGGGTAACAATCAACCAGAATAATGGTTAACTAACCAAAAAGATTGTGTAAACATTGTCAATCAGTTGGTAGCAAAGTGGAAAAAATTCTCCATGAAACATTTATCCCTCACTTTATGGTAAGTTGTCACATACACACTTAAAGGAATGACTATAATAATTACAAACATTGGTCCCTTCTTTGGCTTTATTGTGTCAATAAAATCTGGGCTTAAGTGCATTCCTCTGCTCTGTTTTCAGATGATTTGCATTGTTTATAAAATCTATAGTCTTATTCATATGAATCTG
The DNA here is from genome assembly GCF_982192425.1 of Myodes glareolus. Lineage (NCBI taxonomy): Eukaryota > Metazoa > Chordata > Mammalia > Rodentia > Cricetidae > Myodes > Myodes glareolus. The sequence continues at coordinate 40,780,744 of NC_142050.1, forward strand.
ACCTACTGTATTGTTTTACATTATAATACCTTGGAGCAGGATTTAATCCTACTGCATTGGTTAATTTTGAAATACTCTAATTAGGCATTCACACTTTATTTTTCATCATCATCATCATCATCATCATCATCATCATTATTATTCATTTATAAAAATTTCCACTTCCTCCCCTCCTCCCAATACCCTCCCACTCCCCCCACTCCCTCTCCTACTCCCTCTCCAGTCCTAAGAGCAGTCAGGGTTTCCTGCCCTGTGGGAAGTTCAAGTTCCTCCCCCCTCCCTCCAGGTCTAGGAACTTTGAGATACCATCTTACACATGTCAGAATAACTAAACTCAAAAACACCAATGATAGCCTATGCTGGAGAGGATGTGGAGTGAGGGGAACACTCATCCATTGTTGGTAGGAATGTAAACGTGTGCAGCCACTGTGGAAATCAGTGTGGCGGTTTCTCAGGAAACTGGAAGTCAACCTCCCTCAGGACCCAGCAATTCCACTCTTGGGAATATACCCAAGAGATTCCCTAACATACTACAAAAGCATTTGTTCAACTATGTTCATAGCAGCACTATTTGTAATAGCCAGAACATGGAAACAACCTAGGTGCCCCTCAATAGAAGAATGGTTAAAAAAGGTGTGGAACAAATACACATTAGAGTTTTACTCAGTGGTAAAAAACAATGACATCTTGAATTTTGCATGCAAATGGATGGAAATAGAAAACGCTTTACTGAGTGAGGTAAGCCAGACCCAAAAAGAGGAATATGGTATGTACTCACTCCTAAGTGGATTCTAGCCATAGTTAAAGGTCTTTGAGTCTATAATTTGTGATTTTAGAGAAGCTAAATAAGAAGGTGAACCTGAAGAAAATCATATAGATATCCTCCTGGATATTGGAAGTAGACAAGATTGCCAGGCAACCTTGGGTGCACAGGGGGTGGGGTATGGAAGTAAGGGGAGATGGTTAGAGAGAAGGGAGAAGGGGAGGATGGGGGATAGGTTGGGGGAATGGGATGGGGGGGGAGGGAGGAAGGATGGATATGGAAGCAGGGAATTATATATCTCAACTAAAGGAGTCATTTTAGGGATTGCAAGAGACTTGATTCTAGAGGGGTTCCCAGGTCCAAGGAGAGGTCCCCAGATTGTTCCCTTTGCAGCAAAGGAGTGGGTGCCTGAACTGGTCTTGGCCCATAACCATACTGATGAATATTTTGCATATCACCATAGAACCTTCATCTGGCGACGGATGGAGATAGAGACAGAGACCCACATTAGAACACAAGACTTAACTCCCTAGGTCCAAATGAGAAGCAGAAAGAGGGAGAACATAAGCAAGGAAGTCAGGATCAGAGGGAACCTTCATTCAACGATGGATGGAGATTGAGACAGAGACCCACATTAGAGCACTGGACTGAGCCTCCAAGGTCCAAATGAGGAGCAGTAGGAGGGAGAACATGAACAAGGAAGTCAGGACCGCGAGGGGTGCGTTCACCCACTGATACAAGGGGACTGATCTAATGAGAGCTCACCAAGGCCAGCTGGACTGGAACTGAACGAGCATGTGAGCAAACTGGATTCTCTGAATGTAGCTGACATGGGGGCTGTCTGAGAAGCCATTGGTAATGGTATTGGGACTTGTTTCGTCTGCATGTACTGGCTTTTTGTGATCCTACTCTGTTCGGATGCTCACCTTCCTAGACCCCTTGATCTTCTTTCATTGACTTATCACTCTAACTAAAACTTCAAGTGCTATATTGAATAGATTTGGAGAGAGTATACAGTAATACCTTGTTCTTTATTTCAGTGGGATTGCTTTGAGTTTCTCTCCATTTGATGTTGGCTGTTGATTTGCTGTATATTGTCTTTGTTATATTTAGGTATGTCCCTTGTTTCCATGATCTCTCAAAGACTTTTATCTTGAAGGAGTGTTGGGTTTTTGTCAAAGGTCTTTTCAGCATCTAATGACATGATAATTTGTTCTTGAATTATTCCACAAAATAGAAGTAGAAGGAATATTGTCAAATTCTTTATATGAGTCCACAGTCACTCTGTTACTCAAACCACACAAAGACTCAACAAAGAAAGAAATTTGCAGACCAATTTCACTCATTTACATAAATGCACAAATATTCAATAAGATACTAGCAAACCAAATTCAAGAACACATCTAAAAAGATCATATACTGTGATCAAGTAGGCTTCATTTCAGAGATGCAGAAAATACAAAAGTTCCAAAGATTTCAAAAATATGAAAATCTGTCAATGTAATCCACCATATAAACAAACTGAAAAAAAAACCGGGGGGGGGGAGTTATGTTAGTTTTCTTGTATCTGTAGAGACTTGTCTTGTGACCAAGTATGTGTTAAGTTTTTTAGAGGGTTCCATGAGGTGTTGAGAAAAAGATATATTCTTTTGTGTTTGGGTGAGATGCTCTGTTAGATCTATTTGAGTGATAATATCTGTTAGTTCTGTTATTTCTTTGTTTGGTTTCTGTCTTGATGACCTGTCAATTGATGGGACTGGGGTGTTAAGTCTCTTACTATTATTGTGTGATGTTCAATGTGTGATTTAATATTCAGCAATGCCTCTTTTACAAATGTAGGAGTCTTTTCATTTGGGGCGTATATGTTCATATTGAGACATCATCTTGTTGGATTTTTCTTTTGATGACTATAAAATGCTCTTTTCTATCTCTTTTATTTAATTGTTTTGGAAGACTATCTTTTTAGATATTAGCATAGCTATACCAGTTAGCTTCTTAAGTCAGTTTAATTAGAAAATCTCTTTCTAACCCTTTACTCTGAGGTAATATCCATCTTTGATGTTGAAGTGTGTTTCTTGTATGCAGCAGAATGATGGATCCTATTTTCATATTCGTTACATCAGCCTGTGTCTTTTTATTGACAAATTGAGTCCATTGATACTGATGGATATTAAGGACCAATGACTGTTAATTTTTGTTATTTTTTGCTGCTGGTGGTAGTGTGTGTGTGTGTGTGTGTGTGTGTGTGTGTGTGTGTTTGCACACACACCTGCTTCTCTTCTTTTTATTTTGCTGGTGTGAGATTATCTATCACCTGGGTTTTTGTGGATGTAGTTAACTTCTTGAGGTTTTCCTTTTCACACTTTCTGTGAGACAGGAATTGTAAATAGATACTATTTAAGTTGATTTTGTCATGAAATTACTTATTTTCTTCTTCTATGTTTATAAACAGTTTTGCTGACTATAGTAGTCTGGGCTGACATTTGCGGTCTCTTAGAGTCTGCAAGGCACCAGTCCAGGTCCTTCAGGATTTTAGGGTCTTTATTGAGAAGTCATGTGTTATTCTAATAGTTCTGCCTTTATATGTCACTTGATCTTTTTCTTTTGCCATTTTTAGTATTATTTCTCTGTCCTGTCTGTTTAGTGTTTTTATTATAATGTGGCGAGGGGATTTTCTTTTCTGTTCTATTTGGTATCCTATAAGCTTCTTGAGCCTTTATAGGTATGCCCTTCTTTAGGTGGGGAAAATTCTCTTCTATGATTTTGTTAAATATATTCTCTGTTTGTTTTTTAAAATCTGTATCTCTTCTCCTTCTTCTATTCCTATTATTCTTATGTTTGGTCTTTCCATAGTATCCCAGATTTTGTGGATATTTCGTATTAAGAATTTTATAAATTTAACATTTTCTTTGACTGATGAATCTATTTTCTTTTATTGTGATTTCAATTCCTAAGATTCTCTCTTTCATCTCTTATATTCTATTGGTAATGGTTGCTTTTACTTCTTGTTCAATTACCCAGATTTTTCATTTCTAGGATTGTGCTTTCTTTATTGCTTCCTTTTCCATTTTTAGGTCTTGAAGAGTTTCCTTCATGTTTTTTTTTTCTTGACTTTCTTAGAATTCTTTTGGAAATTTCCCGATTTCTTCCAATTTTCTGTTTGTCTTTTCTGCAATTATTTTAAGGGATTTTTTAATTTTCTTTTTTAAAACATCTATCTTCATCATAAAGTCATTTTTAAGGTTGTTTTCTTGTGCTTCAGTTGTGTGGGATTGTTCAGATCTTGTTGTCATAGGATACCTGGGTTCTAGGGATGCCATATTGCCCTTTCTGTTATTCACTGTGTTCTTACACTGGCATTTAGGCATCTAAGGTGTAGGTATTTATTCCTGTGTTTTTCTTTGTTGGATGGGTGTTTGTTCCTTGGTATTTCTTGTCTCTCTGGTCTTTTGGTCTGGTGTTCCTAAGACCAGCTTGGCTTCCAACATAGCTGTCAGGTTAGGTTTCCTTCTGGCCTCTTCTTTGGTAAAGCTGAAGTCTGCTTTTGAAGTTGTAGGATGCCACATTTTTTCCTGTGTTTTTCAACCTATCTGCAAATATTTGAAATGTCTGCTAAATCTTTTGTTCAGTTCTCATTGTTAGTGCTTTTAAATTGAGTTCTAAGAATTTGCTGGATGTTTTGGACACAGATATTTTATGTAATATGTATTTTACAAAATCTTCACTTGATCTATGATTTGTCTCCTCATTCTCTCAAGAGTCTTTTAAGAAATAGTGCTGTAATTTAAAAAATATTTATTTTTTATTTTATTATTTACCTTTATGCTATTTGTGTGAATGTTCTGCCTGTGTATATTTTTATTTAATGGGTGTTTGCCTGGTCTCCAAGAAAATTAGAAAATAAAGCACAGATTCTGCTGGTTCTGAAGTGATGGACAGATGAGCTTCCATGTGAGTTCTAGGAACCAAACCCAGGTCCTTTACAAGAGTGGCCAGTGTTTGTAACTGCTGAGCCATCTCTTCAACCCCAGGGGTTTTAATTTTGAAGAAAGCAAGCATATTCAACTCCTTCATGATCACAGTTTTGGTCTTATTTGGGAAACAATTGGCTAATTCAAGGTCTTATTTCACCAGCATGTAAGTCTCTGCTACAGTACTTTTCAGTATCCCATCCATATTATCTGTCTGAGGCTGTGCATCTTGTTCAGCTTCTGCATCTAGAATCCTTGCTTGCAGGCGACTGTCGAGTTGCTCATTACTCTTATTGAAAAGTCAATGTTTTCTCCATTAAATTTTCTTCTTACTTTTCTAAAATCCAATACTTCACTGGAAGTAGTTTACCCAAATTATATACATAATTTTCAAAAGGAAGCAATTTGTCACAATAACGCTACTCTTTGCAATACCAAACACATGAATCAATAGTAACTTGTTTTTCACAAATGCTTCTGAAAGGAAGTGACTCAATTTCTAGGTAGATATTTAATAGAAAACTTTTCTCTGCAAAAGAGACAATATTTAAAGTAGTGAGAACAGGAGAAACTGTGCAGTAAGTGTGTGTGTATGTGTGTGTGTGTGTTTAGGGGAGTATATTGTTTGAGTGTGTGTTTATGTGTGTAGGAAAGAGTATAAGTGGATATATGTGTATAAAGTGGAGTGTTTGTGTATATGTGTAGTAGGGTGTGTGTGTAGGGGAGTGTATTGTATGTATTTGTGTTTATGTGTGTAGGGGAGCAATGTGTATGTGTATGTAGGGGAATGTTTGTGTCTATGTGTCGGTAGGATAATGTGTGTGTGTGTGTAAAGGAGAGTATTGTGTATGTGTGTATGTGCAGGGGAATGTGTGTGTAGGGGAGTGTGTGTATATATGTATATGGGTGTGTGAGGGGGAATTTATGTGAGTGTATATGTGTAGGGGAATGTGTCTGTGTGTGTGTGTGTGTGTGTGTGTGTGTGTACAGGCGTATTCCTCTGGAAGGAAAGTGGTCAAAGGAGATCATGTTTGATGTTGATGCTCTTTGTTTTCTTTGGCTGAGCTATGGAATCAGCTTCTGTCCTAGTTAGGATTCGCATTACTCTTACAAGATTATTGACTTAAGAAACTTATAGGACAAAATGTTTGTTACTGCCTCCAATTTCACAGATTTCAGCCCATGATTCTTAAGCCCATTGATTGGGGAGGATGGTGAGGAGGAACATCATGGTGGTGTGAGCACATGGAAAAGGAAGTGGCTTACGGGAAGCTTAGAGTTTGATAGATTTTAACTCAGGTTCAACCTTCATAGACATGCTCCTGGTGATCTACATTCTCCGAAGGATTCCAACACTCCCCAGATAGCCTCTTTTAACCTTACTCTCGTTCATTATTTCTCTTTCAATTTTTTCTTGTAAATCATAAGATTATTTTTGTGTGTTTATTCAGAGTCTTATATCTTTTAATGCAATGCCTTTATTTTCAGACTTAAAATGTGCCATGAGACATTTGCTGATCATCCAGCATCACAGTAGCCCATAATATTCTCTGCATGCTCCTCAACAGAACAGAGAGTGGGTTTGTGCTTCCCGAGGCAAAGCAAGGATCTTATGCAGATAATTGAAGAGTACTGTATTTTTCACCTGTATTGAACCAGGCCCCGACACACCTCCACAGAACACAAGCACTCTGGGATAACCTATTTGTGCTGTAAGGTGACATCAAAAAATGTCATAAAGTTGATTTATTTAAATGACTCAAGGCTTCAGTGGAACTTTAGAAAGGAAAGATGAAGAACAGCCTTCCTCCTCAGGGAGAGGAAAGGCAGCATGGTAGCTTTATCTTTGGGAGTGGTGACAGCAATTAACATCTCAATTCAAGAAGTTCCTGAGGGGTTCTGCCAACACAAGGCCACCAGGGCAGCCTCTATCTCACTTTATTAGTGCTGTGTGTGAGCCCATTGGGAATCATCTCTAAGTTTCCTTCCAGTGGTTTTTGTAAACAGGTTCCAAGGGATTTCTAAGTCATGGAACCCAGGAGACCTGGAGCACTGATCAGTATGGTCCACTGCTGTGCACGCATAGGGAGCATCCTTTAGAACACAGGCTATACTACCCAGCACTGACCAACACTGGAGAACTTAAATACAGATATCAAGAAGGGGTGTGTAACAGGAGCAGATAGGTGGGCAGAAGCAGTAGTGACTGACTTGGGGGAAGTCTGTATCCTACATATGAACTACTAATGCTAAGATTGACTCTCATCCCTAGGATTACAGTCAATGTGGGGAAACCACTCAATTTTACTGAGGCTTAGGGACATTGTCACTGTATGAGTACATCAGTTAAAAACTTTAGGACTAATAGAGAAACAGAGGTTTGAGAAAGAGAACTATTGCTAATTCAAAATCATGATTAAAATAAATGAATTCTTCTTGACTTTTAATAGGAGATATTTAGGGTCAAGCATTGGTTAATAAAAATTGAAAGTAGTCACAGACAATCAGGACTATGTGGTAGGAGAATAAAAGATAAGTGATCAATTGCTTTAAATATTCTTATTTCAAATGTTTTACTGACTATTGGTATATAAATATTTTTACTTTTTCCTCAAAAGAAATAATCAAAATGTAAGATGAAATGGTTTGTCAAAGTCAATAAGTATTTAGAATTTGAACTAGAAATAACTTTGTGGCTTCCAGAGTCTCACATCAGAAGAGTTTTATTTGTTGCTTTGAGACTGAGTCTCAGGTAATGTAGGCTGGTCCAAAACTAGCAGGCCAATGATAATCTTGAATTTCTGATCTCCCATGCCCCTGTTTCAGAGTTAGTTTTTGAATGAGCAGTAGGAAGGTATGTTGGAAGCTTGTTAGATGAAAGCATTTTACTGCAATAATATCCCCAACCAAAAAAAGAAACTCATAAGTACAAAGCGAATAAAGATATATACAACCTAACATGATAAAAATAGCTCAGCAATAACAAATTTCATAACCTATTGTTCGAAAGACAGACATATAATATTTAGATTCAGAGTATATGAAAATTCAGGCAAACAAATACAGAGAGAAGCTAGAAGAAGAAATACAATACCATTACTCTCAGAGTATAAAATTATTTTTGATAAGTCACACACCTAAGTATCTCTGGAATTCTCCATGTCTGCATGTAATAATGATGACAGAAACATTCCTGTCTGGGATGGATACTATCTGTGTATGCAATCACCACGTGTGTAGCCATGGGTCAGATAAACCTTTCTGTAAACCAAAGAGAAGTTTCCATTGGCCACTCAGCTGTTTGAAGGTAAGGTCCTGGTTTGTCTAGACAAGCATGAAAGAATATCATCTGTAGCTTCTCTGCTGTGTGTCTGTATCCAGGGTTCAGCTAAGATTGTAGAAGTCTTGGAAGAGGAAGCCAACTGTGACTAAAGCCCAGTGGAGCATCAGGAGACTCTGTAGAAGCAAACTGTCTTAGGAGAAGACCTTAGCATTTTCCTTCTTTAGGTTTAAGGTGTCTTCCACACAACAATATTAGTGCATTGTCACTATGGCATGGGTGTTGGGCTTTCTTGTGATTATCACTTCTTCATAATGGAAGTTTGAGGCTCATCCAAGGCATATGATCATGTGCTCTTAATATATGGAAAGCGTTGTTTTTCTGGACTATTCCTGAAAGGTGGAACATTGAGAATGCCTTTTATACTACCCGGAACTAGGAGGTATCACCGAATCAAGATTTCACTTGTCTTGATGTGGGGCGAAGGCTGAGAACACAAGTCCCCAAGTCAGTTGGCTGAGAGAAGGATGAAATGATTTTCCTTAGTCAATGCATGTTGTTTGTAGTGAGGTAGGCGCCTTTTAGGTGGTGATGTCTCGTACAAAGGAAGTGGCTCCTCAAAGCCAAGCCCTGACTGCATCCTTCCCTACACTTACACAGATCGACTGAGTGTTGTACCCACAGAGAAGTGAGGAAAACTAACCAGTTAAGAACTGGTAGGAAGACACCACAAACAGAAACATCAGAAGAGATCCCCAGCAACTACATGATGATTGTGTGGTACCAGCAGAGTGAGCACTTCCGCTGGTTTGTTGGTAAGGGTATGAGGACCATCTCATCTTTGTCTTGATGCTGTTTATGATTTCTTCCAAAGTCTCATTTCTGTCAATGTCTAGATGTGGTCAGAGTGTGGTGGGTAGGAAGGTAAGGAGCTCTACATGGTTTGGAACTCTGCTCCTTCCTCTCGGGAATTAAACAGAAATTTAAGGAGCTTGGTGTAAATGAGAACCTTGCATAAGTTACCAACTACTCTGATATATGTCTATACATACATTTATATAATATACTTTGACATATATGTATATATTCATATAACAGAATTAGACCAAAATAGTTGAGGCATACTTGATTACATGATTCTAAAAGATCAAACTTTAACATCAAATCTTTGCTTTGAGAATTTACCACTGAAAATATGTTTGATTGGATTTAAGATATTGGCTTCTTTGGTATTCCATTAAATTTATTTAAAAATAGGGAAATAGAAAGAAAATTCTAGGACAGCATCCACATATGCTGGAAATCAGGCTTATCACACAGTGTGACTGGCAGTTCTCTAGCTCATAGATGAAAGATCAACACAGACTCAGGAAATGCAGGCTGTAACATCTGAACTCAAACATCGCCTACTCCCTGTAAATAAGCACTAACCCAGGTTTCATGCCTGCTTGCATACTCACATCCTTGCTTTCTCGTGATCTTTGTGTGGCATATATGTCTAGCTAAAGAACTTATAAGGGAGTGCTAGACTGGAAAGACAAGAGAAGGCATGGGGTGATAGGTAAATTTACCAAGGCTTACAATGTCTAAAAGTGATATTCAATTCATTCAGATTTAGACTAAAATTGTATAATAAAGTTTAATTGTTTCCATGGGAGAAGGAAATAAACTTAATTTACTGAAGGATTTGACAAAGCTAAATTTAATTCTTTAAAGTTAGGTATGTGAGTCATGTAAAATTGCCTGAAGAATCTGAACAGCTGTGCGTGTGTCTTTGACAGAACATTTGAGTCTTGATGTTTGATGTAACCAATAATTACTGAATAAAGCAGGAATCACAGGGAGATAATTTTTCTTAGACTGAAACAACAGTAGCAATTTAACTGAGAAAATTGTCCTTTTCTACCAACATCTCTCCTACTCCCTTGGCATTTTTAGTTCATTGTCATGTAATGCTCCAGTTTTGTTCTGGACCATGATGTAGTATGGATCATCAGGAGAAACTGATGGCTGAATTTAGAGCACAGTGGCTTCTCCTGGACCTTCATCTCACAAAGCTCAAACCTCCCACCCAATATTTTATTCTTAAACACGTAGTGAAGAAGAAAATGTTCCACATAAGGATACACTTCAGCCATTAGAAGAATTTTTAAGGTGAGTTTCCAGAGTGTAATCTTATTGTACACATTGTAGTTCTAATATCCTCTCTGTTTTACTAATTAGTGCTCATTGATTACTCTACTTTCACCACCATTCATAAACACAGCAAGAAGTTTCTCCTTTCCGGTCCTCATATCCAGAGAGACGAAACACAAGATTGTATCCTTCTTCCATAATGTCTTCTGGGCAGAAAGGCATGCTTTGAAGTATGCTGATGCTGAAGATATGCAATGAAAAGAAAATGAAATAAGATTTTATTGTTTGTTGCATTTGATAAAGATTTGTAACAAACATGTATGTATTTCCTTCTTAGCAATGACAGAGAAGCAATGACAAATTATCTCTGTACAGGAAGCTGAGCTAGATAGCATACATTCTTGGCTGCTCAACGTTCATTGTGAGTATCAACTATACATCTATCCTTGTGCTAAGACATCTTTGTTTCCTTGTTTATAGACAAATGCAACAAAAGCTCTAATAGTGTTTCCTTAGTTATTTGAGTTCATAAAAAAATGGAGATAAGGAAAGTCTACAAATTATTTATAGCTGAAAACATTAAGATCTTGTTTCCTTATGAGAAAAACTAGACATGGGCTACATTGCCTGTCACTCATAATTTCATTATGAAATTAGAAACAAACATTTGAACTATTTTTCCAGAGAGACCAGTGTAATGATAAAATGGTATTTACTGACAGCTGTGTTAAAGTCATCTGGAAATCCCATCTTTTCTTCTTAACCTAGTTTTGAATTTTACATTCTATACTCTTTAGGGATTCCCCAAAGGTGCCCTAGAGCATAGAAAATGTTTTAAAGGAATATTAATTTGGGGTGTCTGAAGATGTACACTGCTTGAACTGAAACCTGGATTTGATTCCCAGCACCACATAAACCAGGTAAAATGATACACAACTATAATCTTAAATCTTGGGAGGTAGAGGCTGAACAATTAAAAACTTCAAGGATATCCTGAGATACTGAGAAAGTTTGAGGCCAGTCCCAGCTCCAGGTCCTATCTCAAAAGATAATCTCTTGATTTGGGAACAGAGACACCGCCCCATAGGAGATTGTAGGATGGTAGTGAGGCTGAGGCCAACCCACTCAAAACCCCGAATATATCTCAAAAACACAAAATTTTTAAAAATTAAGAGAATTTTAAAAGTCAAACAATGGCCTTACTGGTGAGTGATAGTATCAATACAATAAGCATAATTAATCCAATAAATACATCAGTTACTGTATTTAACTGTATTTAATGTTATTGTTTCAGTATTAGTATTTAGTATTTCAGTATTTAGTTTTATTGTTTCAATAAAATACTTTGGTATAAAACATAAAATATGATAATAATTGTTATAATTAGGAAGATAAAGCTAATAGAACAAGACTAGATCATGAGCTGTGTGAACACACCCTACGAAAAACTTGCAATCTCATAGATCTTGTAGATCTCTGTGAGGGAAGTGTTCACATCTATTTAGACCGTGCATGGGTTGAGTATTTCTAAGGGCCCATGCTTTGTCATTTACCACATGAGAACGTTGAAACGGGAAGTTTTTCACGTACAGATCTGTAATCCTAAAATGACCTTGATCTTTCTTTCTCTCTTGCATTCTTATCTCCTATTTCCCGTTGTATTGCACACCTAAACAATCAAGACAAATGTTCAGTAGTTGAGTCCGTTCTAAATGTGTCTTTAAAATATCACCTGTTTGCCCTGGATGTTCAATAGCATGCCATATTACTTCTACTGGAAAAGCACCTGTGATGTGGGTGGTGGTGGCTGCACGCCTTTAATCCCAGCAGGACACAAAGGCAGGCGGATCTTTGTGAGTTTGAGGCCAACCTGGTCTACAAGAGCTAGGTCCAGGACAGGCTCCAAAGCTACAGAGAAACGCTGTCTCAAAAAACAAGAACAAAAACAAAAAGAAAGAAGGAAGAAAGGAAGGAAGGAAGAAACAAAGAAAGAAAGAAAGAAAGAAAGAAAGAAAGAAAGAAAGAAAGAAGACATATTACCTGCTAAGCACATATGATGAGCAGATGAACAGAGAATCTATTTTCTGGCACTGCTTTACCAAGGTTTCTTTATTATCCTGTCTCAGACACCGAGAGCGCTTTCTAACCTTTCTTACCCTTGACGTGAGGGTACACGTCACACATGTACACATGGCTACATTCTCATTTGTCTTATTTTCAGCTCAATGTCAGACAGCAGACTCTTAATAGAATCAGATTAGAAAGGGAATCATACAAAGATAGAGACTTCATCTAGGTGTTTCCCCCAGAGTATGGAGACTATAAGAAGCTGAATCTTATCAAACATACCAAAATTTCTGCTGGAGGCTTTCAATTTATTTGTTTCTACTCTGAAGACAGGAAATTTCACTTGCATCTTCATGAGCCCTCAGGAGAAATCTTGTTATATTCCTCACCTTGAGGTACTGCAGTGACAACAGTCCCCACATGTCCTCACACGAGCTACTTACATCTGTGTTTTAGTATACTCGGAAAGTATTAAATTTTCTATAACAAAGCCTCTCGCCAAACAGAAATCAAATACCTGCTAAATAAAATAAAATAACCTAATAAGCCTAGGTTCTCCGATTCCAGATCTTTCCACTTTACCATCAGTCTTCTTGCAGCTTACTGAAATACCAGCAGGATCGCAATCAATGTATCTGAGGTAGTTTGAAACTGTGATTCTTTTTCTTAATCTTCTTTCTTGTACTGACACTTCAATTTCTCCTTGCCTGAGAATAAAAGGAACTGGTAATGACATAGAGCTGACAGAACTGCACAGCTTTATCTCGGGGTGGTAGCTTGGCTCTGTGAGGCCTGGCAAGTCATTATAAAGTCATTTCGATAGGCCTATGTCTCGGAAACAGAGTCAATGAAAAGCATAATAGAATCAGGCATGTTCACAAATGATGTGAGATTTTAAAAAAGGCTGGTAGATCACATGCGTTATGTATTCTTAGAAACTTACTCCCTTGTTATTTGACTGCACATGCTTTTATTTCTGATACTCTTTGCAGATCATAGCTTTTAATGGAACCCAACAATGAGACGTGGATGCATGAATTCATCCTCCTTGGCCTGTCCAGTAGCTGGGACACTCAAGTCTCCCTCTTTGTCCTGTTCTTGCTGATGTACCTAGTGACAGTGCTGGGGAACTTCCTCATCGTTCTTCTGATCAGACTGGACAGCAGACTCCACACTCCTATGTATTTCTTTCTCACCAACCTGTCACTTGTGGATGTGTCCTATGCCACAAGCATAGTACCCCAGTTGCTGGCTCATTTTCTTGCCACACACAAAGCAATTCCGTTTCTGAGCTGTGCAGCACAGTTATTTTTTTCTCTGGGCTTGGGTGGGATTGAGTTCCTTCTGCTGACAGTAATGGCCTATGACCGCTATGTGGCAGTGTGCGACCCTCTGAGGTACTCAGTCATCATGCATGCAGGGCTGTGCACGAGGCTGGTCATTACATCTTGGGTCAGTGGCTTCATCAACTCTCTTGTGCATACCACCATCACCTTTCAGTTACCCACGTGCACCAATAAGTATATTGATCATATAGCCTGTGAAACCCTTGCTGTGGTCAGATTGGCTTGTGTAGATACCTCCTCCAATAAGATTGCAATTATGGTTTCTAGCATTGTCTTGCTTATGACACCTTTCTTTCTGGTTCTATTGTCCTACATCCAGATCATCTCAACCATCCTAAAGATACAGTCCACAGAAGGAAGGTGGAAAGCCTTTCAAACCTGTGCCTCTCACCTTACCATGGTCGTCCTGTGCTATGGCATGGCTATTTTCACCTACATCCAACCTCACTCCAGCCCCTCTGTTCTTCAAGAGAAGTTGATGTCTCTGTTCTATGCTATTTTGACCCCCATGCTGAACCCCATGATTTATAGTCTAAGGAATAAAGAGGTTAAGGGGGCATGGCAGAAACTTTTAGGAAAATTTTCTGGGTTCACATCAAAACTGGCAACTTAATGACTCATGAGCATAGCTGGAGGAAAGAGTTTTTCCTCAACATTTATGCAACTCATAAATAGCAGACGGAATCTGCAATGTCCTGTCAACTAGGAGCAGTAGACAGCATAACACATACCTGTGATGCCACGTAGCAGGTTGAGTGTTAATGTTGAGTTGTGTCCCATTGGGATGCCCAGTGGAGTTTTGCAATACTTTATAGAACTTTCTCCTAACTCTGTCTCCACTTCCATGGTATGATAATTAGAAATCTTTATTACTTTGTTTGAAGTCCTGAGCCAGAAGGGCTAATACATTTCACAACAACTTGTTGTGGTGCCAATTGAGAGAAAATTCATGTTCATCTTTGGAGAGACTCACTTGAACACTGGGAGCCTGCGGTAACACAGTTTGTATGTACATGGGCCAACACTAAGGGGCGCTGTGAAAAATTACTATGCTGTCTTTATGCCGAACTCACTTCATGAGATGCCATGTCTCACTGTAAGAGTTAACAATTTTTTCTAGAGCTGACCATGTACAGAAAGATCTAATAAACGTTTCCATAGGGAGATGCCAAGTATATACAGCTATTATTGTCCAAGTTAACATTTGTGTCTGGCACTAATTGGAATCATTCAAACAATTTTGAAGGGATTTGACCACATATACAAGGGATTTCAATGTAAGTGTTGAATTCAAATTTGTCCAATCTCTGAAAAAATGTACACTCTCTACTTCTGAATCATTGCAATAAAATAATCTCACAAAGGATGAGATAAAATATAAACCATCAAAGACACACTTACTCTTAGAAAGGGACTGACTCCTGCATCAAAGATGGATTTGGGTAATTAGGATGGTTTAGTTGGCTGTGTTAATATTACCTTCATGTCTGTATATTAATCTTTTCTTTCATATTTCATACTCACAATTGGCCTTCAGAGACTTCATCATTAGAAAAAGTACAAATAACGTAAAACAGAAGAAAAGCAGCAATTGCACAAAAGGTAGAGATGTAGACAAATAGGAAGCATGTGATCACAGATGGTCTTCTCTCTTCCTTGAAGGAGTTTATGTATTTTTCTTCCCAGAATCACCTTTCTATAACCAATACCTTTCAATTGCATCTGTCAACACATTATGACAGCATCTGAGGCTTTACACAGATGAAGACCATTTAATCTGAAGCAAATTTTGAATTATAACTTTACAATAATATAATCTCAAATCATGATATGAATGGCAGCTAGATTTCTATTGGTGCTGATTCATCTGACATTCAGAGATGTCTCCAGTGGGTCAGTGGTTCTTGGAAACATAGTCAGTCTGGTACAGTCTTTAAAGGAGCATGTGTGAAGAGTATGAATGGCAGACAATGGACAGCTATAATATCCTAATCAGTTTAGAGCGAGAGTAAGAACATTTAGGGTGATGGCAGGGATAGTCCCATGAAAAGTCTCAGTTTGAGACTAGAAACATGAGAACCAGTTATCCAGATGACAAGAAACCTGAAGACTGAATAAGTGGTTCCAAATTTCACATATAGTGTAAGCATTTACACCCTAATTTTCTGGAAGCTTAACTGAAGTGCACAGAAGAGTAAGGAGAAAGGAAGGATAAAGTAGCTGGATAGACATTGTCATATCTGGCAAGGCCTTGGACGCCATATTGTCTTTTAACTTTTGCCTTAGTTAAAGCTACCATAGTCATGAAACAACATGACTAAAACTAATTTAGGAAGGAAAGATTTTACTTTTCTCACCGGTTCAAAAAACAATTCATCATCAAAAATAGTGAGGACAGGAAGTCAAAGAGGGCAGGAATCTAGGGGTGAGAGCTGATGTGAAAGCCACCAAGGCATGCTGCTTACTGGATTGCGCTTGATGACTTTCTTGGCCTCCTTTCTCACACAACCCAGGACCACCAGTCTGAGGTAGTCCTACCCACAATGTGCAAGGCCCTCCTCCATCAGTTGTTAATTAAGAAAATGCTCTACATATCTGCCCATAGCCCAGTCTTATGGAAGAATTTTTCCAACTGAGGTTCCATCCTCTCAGATAATTCAAGTTTGTGCCAAGTCTTTATAAAACTAATCAGCACAACTTTATCTCATAGTTTTAAAATACTGGAAATTTGATAATTTATTCATTGAATAAATTTGTGTTTTCTTTTTTTCAATTCCGCACTTTTTAATTTATTAAATTTTTACTTTTGATTTATTAACCAACTTCCTAAATATCAGTTTTATTCTGTACAATATTAGGAGTATAATAATAATATCTCATATTACGTGTTTGGAGAAAGATGATTTAAGATTGTATGTATAAAGTATTAATCACTAATGTCCAATTAGAAACAAAAATTTGTCCATTAGGAATTATTACTATGGCCTTAATAATTTTTTTAAAAAAGAAAACAAACTATCTTTTTTCATTTTGCATACCAATCCCAGTTCCCACCCCCTTCCCTCTCCCTATTTCCTCCACCTTACCCCCCCACCACTCCCCATCCATTCCTCAGAGAGGGTAAGGCACATTGCTTTGGGGAAGGTCCAAGGCCCTCCCTACTATATCGAAGCTGAGCAATGTATCCATTTGAATTCAAGGTATGAATTGAAGAAACAAAATAATCCAAGAAAAAATTAGAAGCAAGACTCAGGCAAGTGGAGTACTCAACTGGGCTGCTTAAATATTAGGAAGATACGAATTTTGGTGGGATTGAGAACACTCAAATTATGTTCCATAGCAGATATTCCACCTAAAACATCCCATATCCTATACTGGAATCCCCATAGAGACTTCATAATTCTGATAGAATGTTCTGATCATGACTGACTGTTATGTATTAAATTAGAAAATTGAACACCACAAACAAACTTTATATACACTGGTGTAGGAGAGATGTGAGAGAGGAAAACTACTTAAAGGTATATAAATATATATGACTTACTAGGGAGGAAGATGTATGAAGATGTAGTATCTTCCATGCTATGACTGCTTCTTTAGACAGTGTTTACAATTCGTCTTTATTAATGGGTTAATTTAAGTTGTAAGAGCTAGTTAATAACAAGCCTGAGCTAATAGGCCAAACAGTTTACAATTAAAAAAATAAATAAACATCCTATGGTCTGTTTTTTCCCTTGTTTGGTGTCTGATGACCTTTCCTAATCTTCCTTTGCTAGGAAGCATTAGTCTGTTATAACGGGTTAGTATAGTCTTGTGTTTTATTTGTTAAATTTCTATTTTTAACTTTTTCATTCCCTTGGCCTTCTTCAGAACATCTAGTTTTCTCTGTATTATTATCCATAAATTAAATTTCTTTATTTATTTTTTGAAAATTTCACACATATGAATAATGGGTTTTGATGAAGCCAACCCCCAGTCCCTACCCTTCATCACCAACCTTATTTCCACTTCCAAACTCACATACAATTTTTTAAAACTCATTAGGTCTACTTAATGCTGTCTTTATGTGCATGGGTATATGACTGTCTACTGGAGCATGAATATCCTTCCAGGGGACCCATCCTGAAGAAAACTCAGTCTCCTTCCTCAGTGGCCATCAGTCGCCAGTAACTTTGCATCTAAAGATGATGAGACTTGATGAGTACCTCCCTTATCTAGCAGAGCTTTTGGCTGCTTGAGAAATTGCTGGTCTGAGAAATATTTTTAAAATATTTAACATCTTTGGCCAAAAAGACTTGCAGATTAAACCTCTTTGAAAGTTCATCTTACTCTAGACAGGGGTTCTCAACCTATTGTTCATGACACCTTTGGGGTCAAAGACCCTTTCACAGAAGTCCTCTAAGATCATTGGAAAATGATGTTGACATTATGATTAATAACAGTAGTAAAATTACAGTTATGAAGTAGCAATGAAAATAATTTAATGGTTGAGGGTCACAACAGCATGAGGTATGCAGGTTCTTTAAAATGGTAGAAACAGATCTACCATGTGATCCAGCTATACTACTGGTGGCCATGCGCCCAAATGACTAAGTATCCCATCAAAGAGGTACATTCCCCTCCATAGTCTTTGTTGTTTTATTCACAATAACCAGAAAATAGAAACAGTTTAAATGCCCATAACTGATGGACGAATAATGAAAATCTGAATAATTCATCTATAAAGACAAATGAAATTATAAAATTTTCAGATAGATGGATAGAGTTGGAAACAATCATTCTGAGTGAGATAACTTAGACTCAAGAAAAAAACATTGCATGCTTTCTCTCAGATGTGGATGAT
Source organism: Myodes glareolus (assembly GCF_982192425.1). NCBI lineage: Eukaryota > Metazoa > Chordata > Mammalia > Rodentia > Cricetidae > Myodes > Myodes glareolus. Next base: position 40,799,150 of record NC_142050.1, read on the forward strand.
AGTTTGAATCTTTAGATATGTGTGTTTTTAATTGGAGTCATGTTGGAATCAGGAAAATAAATTTCTTGGGATGAAATGACAGCTGCTCCTAATTCTTAGGTGTTTGTGAAAGATATTACTAATAGAATGTGAGAAAGAATGGTTGGTTTGGTAAGAATATGTATTATAAATAATAAAGTCGATAAATATAACTTTTTAAAACAATGGACACTGAAAAGTATTAGAAAATAAAATGTTTTTCAATAGTTACTAACCACAAAATATCTATTGGGGTTTACCACCTTTTCAAAATCGCAATACATATAAAGATTATAGTTGTTCAAGTGAAAATTTCAACAGGACATGCATAGTAATTATCTACTTTGTTTCTCAAAATCCTTTGAATAGTAGTGCTTGTCTTTGCTTCCTTTTAGCACTGGAATTGCATTTTCAATAGGATTTCGGTTTCTCCCAGCTGGTTTGCCTGTGTAATTTTGATTTCCCCTCGATATACTAGATATACTAAAGTTTTAGTGTTATTCTCTTCAGACCCTGTATCTCAAGTCAGATCTAGAAGCTTATTGGATTTGATTTTATTAGTTTTCTCTCAGTAGGACTTTATCAGTGGTCACAGTCTTTCTCACAAGAGACGCACAGTGTTGGATTTCATTTTTCTTGTCATTTGCAGTTATTATGATGCCTCGCTCAGGGATTCTTAACAAAAACATCTATGGACTTTTGAGGCTTAGTAACTCTTTGTTGTTGGGGTTTAGCTGATATTCAGCAATATTCATGGCTTCTATCTACTACTTGGCATGGCAGTATCCCCTCCTTCCCTTCAGGTAGTATGAAAATTATATATATCATATTATCATTCTGGTGCATTTTGATGTAGTTCTCCCATCAAATTTAGGGTTTTTGTTTGCAATTGAACATCCTACAGTTAACTACTATTTGTTGGGAAGTCAACCTTTTATCCACTGCAGTTTTGCAAGCTTCTGAAAATCAATTCCTCCCTGGAAGCAGCTTATTCAAATTAGAAACATAAATCTCCCACAATGAAGTCATTTATCCTATTCCTGTTATTCTTCACAATAATAAGTATATAAATTAATAAAACATTACTGTGCCTTCTGGGAGAAAGTGATTCAGTTTCTGGTTAGGAATCCAACAAATGATGTTTGTGTCAGAAAAAAAAAAGCCTGGCCTATGCTAAATACTAAGAACAGAGGTAACTGCACAATGAATGGTGGTTCCTATTGCAAGAAAACGGTGAAACTAAATTATGTTTGACTTTGGTGCTGCTCACTTACTTGAGCTGAGAAGCAACGCTGAGTCTCACTCATCAGAATTTATGTTTCTGGGACAAAATACCTGAACAACTGAAGAAAGATTTATTGTTGGGATCCAATTTCATACATTTTAGTCTATAGTCTTTCTCTACTTTGATTCTGAACCAGTGACATAGTACATCATGCTAATGGGAGTGTGTGATGAAAGAGGCTGATGCCTCATTGCAGACGGAAATCATTAGATGTCAGTTGGAGGAGTCTTAGGGATATTTTGTATTCAAACCATAAAAAGACTCACTGCAGACTTTAGATGGAACTTTTGTGAGTTTGGTAATGTAAGGTAAAGCACCATACTGAAAGGTGAATGTGAGATGGTGACAGAGTGAATTATTCAGGGAAATCTCCCATTATCTCCTGTTAGACAACTTGAAATGCTGTTTAAAGTACTTTTATTTCAGGCTTATGTTTCAGTAAGTCTGGATTGAATGAGGCCTGTTATATCAGAAAAGCATTTTATTACAGGGTGGTATGGACAAAATACTCAAAGAGTAGATGTCATCAGCATTAATGATGGAAAAAGGATCCGTTTAAAGGATGTTTTTCAGTGTTGAACTGTGGAGGTTGAACAAGAAGGAAGATTTTCACCCAAACCGTAAAAATAATAGAGAATGCTCTGGATGTCATACTGAAGGCTTTGAACTTGGTCTCTTCTGTCAACAGATGAGTGTAGACAAGCAGTTGTGACCAGGCATCTGTATCCTAAGGCTAACAGTCTCAACCTTTGGGAGCATGCTGCTGGAAAGAATCAAATGTTGTCAGTTCTATAGGTGTTTAGAAAGGAGATGAATGAGAAGAACCTCTACCTTCCCTCCTAAATGCCTAGATTATTTCAGAAAATTTGTCATAGATATGATGACATCAGAAGCCATGGTGATGTGCTTGCATAAGACACTGGCAATGTTATTGCTTCTGTATTTGCTTTGAGCATTGGTTATTTTTCTGGTTGTTGTGACCAGATACCTGACAAAAAGCGACTTAATGGAGAAGGAGTTTATTTTGGTTTTTAGTTTAAGAAGGGATATAGTCTGCCATAATAAAAATGCCCTGGCAGCAGGAGCATAAGGCAACTCTGTCACATTACGTCTGAAGTGAGGGCATGGTGAAGAGACAAGAACTATGTCAATACTGTGAGATCTCAAAGCCTGCTTGCTTCTTTTGGCTCACCTCCTTCAGCAAGATCTATCTCCTAAATATTTCAAGCTGTCCAAAACAGAGCTACCGTCTGAGGATGGAGGGTTCAAAGACAGAGCCATGAAGGCTATTTCACATTCAGACCACAACAATCTGTCTCTGGCCTTCGCAGGCTGATAATTATCTCACAATGCCGAGTGTATTTACTACAACTTTAACAACTCCACAGTCCTCAGCAATCTCAGCATGGTTAAAATACCCAAAGTCTGTTTGTTTTTATTTTCCTCAGACTCAGAGAAACATCAACTGTTGTGTGCCCTGGCTCAAGAAAGTTACTCACAACATACAAAGCCATAAAGTAAACACTCACATAAAAACGGGGGATGGAAGCATAGGAAGGACAGACCGAAACCCAGTAGGTTGAACTCCAGATCCTGGAGCTGCATGGGTAGCATCTAGGGCTCATGATAGAGTCGCCTAAGCTCTTGAGGGTGTGGATAGCTGTACCTTTCTAGGTTGGCTGCCTGCATGTAGTTTCTCCAGCTCCAATATCGGCTCACAGCTTTTCTCAGCAGATGTTCTATTGCCCTGCCATCTCTAGCATCACGGGTTCCTTATTTCCATTTAGACTTCACCTTCACAGCTCACATAATTCTCCTTTCAGGGACTACCACACGTTGCCCGACTTCCGTGGCTCTCGGGAACCGTGGTGCATTTTCTATGATACTCTTATCTTCACGTCTCCCATCCTACAAATCAGTGTCACGTGGTTGATGCTGACAGGTTGGGATGCCAGCCTCAAAAGTTATCTGGTTGCCTTGGTTAGTGTGACAGCAGCCTCTGTATTCTTTGACAACTGAATCTTTGAAAACCCCTTTTCGGCAGGTATTTTTGAGTAGGAGACACCGGCATCAGTCTTGGTTCAGGCTGTCTCATTTCAAATAAATTTGGGTTATCATAAGATGGAGTCCTGGGTGGGTGGCATTCTTTCCTTGGGTACCATTCCTACTTTCCTAGTGCGGAGCACGAGGTTGCTCTTTAATAAGATACACTCCTTTAACATTAACGTCTAGTTTTGGGTCTTCCTTGCCTGCATTTGTCAGTTTACTCAGGGTTCTTTTTATCCCTCTTTGTGTATCTCTCTGATCTGCATCTGCTCTCACTGTAGACCTGACTTAGAGGAACGACAGACGCTGTATTACAGCCTGGATACTACCTGCTCTTAGGAATTCTTTGGCCAGCAAAATTAGTTTTGAATTCACCCTCACCCAAGTTCTCAGAATGTGCCCAGATCAGAGTATTAAATGAATGGCCTCTGTCCCGATTCCCAGCACATTTTTGTTCCCCTCTGAGATTCCCTGAGCGAGACCTCCACTGTTCCTCTTTCTCCGGGCATTCTGGGCTTTCATCCTCCCAATAGGAAGCCCCACTACTCCCCGCTTATAGCATTTTATAACTTTTCTGTTATCGTTGTTTATTTATTGAGATTGTATTTTATTAAAGTATTTCTGCCTTCCCTTCCCTCCCTCCAAACTCTTCCATATACAGCTTTCCACCCCTCTCTATTCTTCATGAAAATCAGTTCTAAAGGCTTAAGAACCACATGGTTAAGCTTATCATAGTAATAGCCCCCTTCTCGGTACTGATTTCTTTTATTAGTTACTTTTATCATGGCTGTGACCAAATACCTGTCAGGAAGTAACTTACAGGAGAAAGTGCTTTAATTTCTAGTTTAAGAAGGTATAAAGTCCACCATTGCAATGAAGACACAGCAGTAGGAACACGTGGCAGCTGGTCCCACTGTATATATTCTAAGGACACAGAATAGACAAGAAATGGGGCTGGTGATCTATTTTCTCTAGCAAGACTTTACCTTCTAAGGGTTTTTACAACCTTCCCAAATAACTGGAGACTAAGTGTCCAACCATGTAAGCCCATCTGAGAAATTTTACATTCAAAATATCATCAATAAGTATAGATTATTTAATACACAATAAATGTGCAGGCCTTCCTGTCACTCAGCCATGGGATCCCCCTGGCTCTGGGCAATGATGATGCCTGAGATGAAGAAAGGTTCACATTCTTGATTAGACATCCTTGAAAGACCACCATGGTCTGTGGCTGGGCAGGGCAAGCCCACAGTACCTGTTTTTGACCTAGGAATGTCACAGCTTAGATTCTTAAGTGCTTCGCGATTTAAGCACAAAGCAAAAATGTTCCTGGACAGTAAAAAAGTTACAGGCAATGCAATAGGACAGATTCAGACATAAAAGACCTCTAAATGGGTCATAGTGTTAGATAGACATATGTAGGCTTGGGAGAGAGAAGAAAAAGAATATAGAGAATAAAGTTAATGCTTTAAAAAAAGGTTAAGTCTTTAAAGAGACAGAGTACAGATAGTTATAGATTAAAAGAAATAAAGAAAAATAAGCCACTTAAAAATGGAAAATTTTTAAGTGAGTTTGGATTCTGTATATTGTATTTTCTTTGAATTTTTGACTGTAAAGGAGCTAAGTACACAGAGACATTTCATTATATGGGCTGCCAAGCTAAATCAGAATGAACATCATAATACATAATACATAAGTATTATGACTTCAGAATTTGGGTCTAAGAATATGATGCTTTGGAAAAGAGGTTCTTCTTTAGTTTTCACAGAGGATGAGACCCTGTGGATTGCTTCTATCCCAATATGGTATGATAGACCACACCCTCCTGAAAGGCTGCTTTGAACATCCTCAAAAAATTACTTTGCTCAACTGCCAACTGAGATAAACCTAGCAGACAGATTATACCATGAAAGACCTAATTAATAGCCCCCCTATACAGCAGGAAGAAGTTTTTTTTATTTTTTTATAATTTAATAAACAACTTTCTAGATGTTATTGCTTCTGTCTGAATTTCTTGTGTTTGTGTTTCTGTCCCTCTGAGTCATTCTCCTTCTTTTTGTTCCTGTTTCTATTTTTCACATTGTGTGTGTCATAGTAGCGCACACCAACTTTTTTGGTTTGTTGCTGACGTGCTGCTCTTCTCCGTTCCTTACAGGTCAGCATCCTCTGAGATTTATTTGACGGTTCTTCTTCCATCTCTGCATTCCGCTTCCTTCCCTTTTTGGTGGGTGCTGCATCCCTGACTTTTGAAGACATTTTCTTTTCTTCTTCATATTTTGCAAAAACCTTTTCACTTAAGCCCTTGGATATTTTGATGGCTGAGAACTTTCTAGCTTTGGCTTTATTTAGAAACCTCTGGTACTTGGCAATCTTTTCATCTAAGGCTCTAATCACTGTTTTGGTGTCCTTTTCCACTGGTTCTTCCTGAGAGTCCTGGGAAGGCTCTTCCACAGCATCCACTGATCCTGCTCCTGACTGCTCCTGCTTCTTCTGCAGAAAGGCTTTCCAGATCGTCTTCCATGTCTGACAGCTCCACAGGAACCAGGTCCTCCTCAGAAAACTGAGGTCCCACATTGATTTTGCCGAAGTCCTGGCGAACGCGTGCGAGGATCTGTTGCATCTCTGAGTTTGAGTCCTGGGAATGGCCTGCTTCTGGTTCCTTTTCAATGACAGAATCTGACTTTTCAGCTAGGGTTTCTGAGATCTCTTCTTCTGGGTTGTTCTGGGTTTTTTCTGCGGGAACTTCCAGTGGTGAGGAAGGTGGAAGCTGGGGAGCTGTTGGTGGCTCTGCATTGGGTGGCTTGACAAAGAAAGGGATCCGACCTCTCTGCCAGTCATTGAGAACCATCTTACCCACAGTCTGCAAGTCAGGCTCTCCGCCCTTCAGTAACTTCCCAGTATGGAAAGCTAGTTTCTCAAGGAAGTCCTCAGCATTCTCCCAGGAGTCAATCCTGTATGTTTTGCTGATATATTCTGGCTTTGCTCGTTCAAGGACAGCACCAATGTGGTCCTGAGGAGCCTTAATTTTTTCAACTTGAACCACTCCTTTGAGCACTATGTCGGTCTCTGAGTCCTCAGAGGGGTAAACCACGCCAGGACAGTCAATCAGGAATATACGACGCATCAAGGTAATATACTGCCAGACCTTTGTTTCTCCTGCAATGGGGGTCACATTGCAGACTTTCTTGGATCGTAATGTGTTTATCACAGAGCTCTTGCCTACATTTGGATAGCCAATGAACCCAACGCTGATTTATTTCTTGTCTTTGTGCAACTTCCCAAACTGCCGCAGAAGCTGAATGAATGCTCCTTTTCCAAAGGGGTTGGTGAGACTCGCATGGAAAGCAAGTGTTGGGTAGTCCTGGGAAAGCACAGCGACCCATCGTTTTGTTGCCCAAGTTGGAACAAGATCACACTTATTGAGTACAAAAATGAGATGTTTCCAGGGTTTTTCCTTTTTCAGGTAAGCTTCGATGTGAGGGGAACGAGTACCCATTGGATCTCTAGCGTCAAGCACTTGAACTACAACATCCGATGAGTCAATCACCTTGTAGAGCTCTCCCCATATTCTTTTCGACTGTCCCTTTTTATATATCTCTTCTTGAGCTTCATTTCTTACACCAGTGTCCTCCGTCACCAAATCACGGTCCTTGCCCTGGTCATAGCTCTCAGTGGACATTTCAGCATTTTCTAGAAGGGACTGCATATCACTTGCAAACAAGTTTGGCCGCTTTCTCTGTGACTTTGGACCGAATGTACTTTTAAAACTTTCAGTATCAAGAATGTGAACCTTTGCATTTTGAGGCTGGATTCGATCACGCAGAAGAGACATCGGTAACTTGCTTTGTTTCATGACAACTTTGTATGGATCCTTCATAACTTTATCCATTTCTTCTTGAAATTTTTGTAATGATGCCTGCTTGATCACACTAGTGTTTCCAAACCATTTAATATTTGGCTCCACTCGTGCCACTGTGCCAGAAGCCACAGTTGACTGATACTGCAGTGGCTTAATCACTTTACCACGATTGTTCCTGCGCTCCTTTTGCCTGTACATATTCAGGCGCCGAATTGTGGCACGGTCCCTCATGTTTTGGCCTCCAGCTCCCTGTACTCGATCCGGGTTGGTGCTGGCTGACGACCGATTGACGGTGCTCAGTCCTTTGTACTTGGGCTTCACCATCCTGGTGACAGTACCCCACTCTGCTACACGCGGGGTGAGCACTTCAGAACTTCCCTGCCGGAAAGGCGACCTACGTGAAACACCGGAAGAAGTTTTAAGAGAAATAACTACGTCCAAATTCCCAAATATTGTTTATACATGTTCTTTTACATTTAAAGGGGGATATGATATAGATATGAATAATTTACATTGACAAAAGTTTTACTTTATTGATATAAGTTTAAGGTCAATTTTGTTATATGTATATGTATTTCTGATCTTGATTAAGGTATCGTGATTGTGTAGTTCATTTAAAATATAATATCTAATTAGGAAATATAGATTGTTAATAGATAATTATCAATAATAGTCAAGCTTGTAGTCATGTTAGTCAGATTTTCTAGATATATAGAGATATATTTCAGTTAAATAGGGATTCTTCATATCTTTCAAAGACTACAGAATATGGCATTTAAATGTTTTAATAACTTAGGGCTGTTCATGACAGTGAGACACATCTGCTCCTGGTAGTACCAATCTACTTAAAGAGGAAGATTGGCATCAAAGAGGCTACTTAAGGAGTTTGATAGCCATTTGGGCAAGAAACTGTTCTTGCCTGGACTGATGCATAAACTGGACACAACACACCTGCAGAGAGAGGTCTGCTGAACTTGCCTAAAGGTGAGATGATCCTTCAGAGTTTCTGATTCATGAAAGAGTCTGTGAGATATTCTGCAGGGCACAGCAGATAGTGACTGAACTGCCTTTGAAATTTCCTGCTTCATGGAAATGTCTGCTGGAAACTATGGGCCTGTAGGCTGAAGAGGGATGTCCCAATGGTACAAAAGAACTTTGGGTGACTGTACAAGCAGCGAGATGTCTCTGTCATTTCTAGAGTTTGGAAGTTGCTTATTTCTTGTTTGCTTAGGTAATATATCCTTCTAGAGTCTTTGATGGAGTTGAAGAATAAATAGATAATTATAATTTTCCTTAGTTATGGTAAAAGATAAAATATATCTAAATATTGTAACTGTAATTCTTGCTTGATAACTGTTTTGTTATATGCAATTTTTACTATGTTAAAGTCTTCTTTTTTGTTTAAACAGAAAAAGGGGAAATGATGTAGGAGGATCTTCTTTCTATGTGTTGCTTTTATTGGTTAAATAAAGAGTGTGCCTTGGCCTTTTATGGGACAGCAGCTTAGATAGGTGGAGTAGACAGAACAGAATGCTGGGAGAAAGGAGGCAGAGGCAGAGAGCCACCCACCATGAAGCTACCAGGTCAGACATGCTGAATCTTTCCTCATAAGCCACAACCTCATGGTGACATACAGATTATTAGAAATTGGTTGAATCAAGATGTGAGAGTTAGTCAATAATAGGCTAGAACTAATGAGCCAGGCAGAGTTTAAATGACAGTTTCCATGTAATTATTTTGGGGTATATGCTAGCTAGCCAGGCATCCGGGAGCCCTGCTGTGGAGAGCGGCCTGCCACTCCTTTTATAACATAGCTCCATCCATTTTCCTGCAAAATTCAAGATGTCATTATTTTTTTCTGCTGTGTAGTACTCCGTTGTGTAAATGTACCACATTTTCCTTATCCATTCTTTGGTCGAGGTGCTGGAGTGGGTTTGGGAAAAAAGGACCACTTCTGCATTGCTGGTGGGAATGCAAGCTGGTACAATCCCTTTGAATGTCAGTGTGGTGATTTCTCAGAAAATTAAGAAACAACCTTCCTCAAGACCCAGTAATACCACTGTTGGGTATATATCTAAAGGATGCTCAATCATGCCACAAGGACATGTGTTCAACTATGTTCATAGCAGCTTTGTCATAGCCAGAACCTGGAAATCACCTAAATGCCTACATATATTTATCCAAGACTGAGACCCATTTAGAGTTCTTCTCTGTCTGAATCTGTTCTTATTGGACTATCTGTAATTCCTTTATGTCTTGAAGGGCTTTTAAAATGGTAAGCAGCATGGTTGTAGCTGCTCTGGATATTGGCTCCGCCTCTCTCCACTTTCAAAATGGTGGCTGCACCATTACTGCCAAATCTGGGAGGAACTGTGCTCAGCACTTTAACTCTGAGAATGAGCGTGCAGCACATAAACCCTTTTTATCTGAGTAATAGCTAAATACGACCTGCAGCACACTGCCTGGCCTGGAAATATCTTTATAGCTTACTGGCAAAGTTTTAGCATGTCTGACTCTAGTGGCGGCTCCATGGCATCTCTCTCTCTCTACCTTCCTTCTCCCAGCATTTAGTCCAGTTTTCCCTGCCTACCTAAGTTCTGCCCTATCAACAGGCCAAGACAATTTCTTTATTCATTAAACAATAAAAGCAACACATAGATAGAAGGACCTCCCACACCAAGTACTATATGAGACCATGATAGAATGTCACAGAATTGGTTTATGTAATATTTTAAGAAGGACCTAAGGATTCACTGGAGCTTGGGTAAGAGAAACTGGTGCGGGAGAATTATCTGCATTCTGTCAATTATATTTTAATAAAACGCTGATTGGCCAGGCAGGCAGTATAGGCGGGAAAGCCAGGCAGGAAGTAGGGGTGGAGCAAAGAGACTGGGAGTATTCTGGAAGCAGAAGCTCTCTCAGCCACTCCTGTCCAGACCACCAAAGAGGCAACATGTAAGCTGTCACACTGAGAAAGGTACTGAGCCCATGTGGCTAAAATAGATAAAGATAATGGGGTAACATAAGTTACAAGGACTAATAAGGAGCCTGACCCAATGGGCCAATCAGTTTATAATCTTATGGAGTCCTGTGTGTGATTTTCTTTGGGGTTTGCCGGCTGTAGGGTACCAGGCGGGACAGAAACCCCAACAAGCCGGCCCTCATGTTACAAGAAACGAAGAGCTACCTTCCACGGGGAGAGGAAGGGCAGTATGGTGACCCAACCGCTGAGATTTGGGAGTGATGACAGCAGTTAATACACCAATGTAAGACACTCCCAAGGGACTCTGCTGGCTCCAGGTTACCAGTGCAGCCTTTGTCTCATTTTATTAGTGCTGTTTGTGAGTCCACTTGGGATTACCTGTGAGCTTCCTCTCATTAATTTTTGTAAACTAGTGCCAGGGAATTTTAGAGTCCTGGAGGCAAGACAACTGGGACATTTCCACAGTCCACCACTCTGAACAAGAGAGCATCATTTGCAATACAATCCTGGACTAAAGGAGATACGTCCACATGACCAGGTACTGGTGGAGGTAGCAAGGAGTCCATAGACAGTCAGAACAAATAGTAATCCGATCTCTGTGGGCATACAGACTATGTGGGACTATGGATACTGGGATCTTCTCACACCCAGGATGACAGGAATTAGAATGAAACCATTTAGCTTTCTAAAGACTTGAGGATTAGGGACATTGCCACCATATGAGCTTGCCAATGAAAGACTTTAGTGTTGGAGCAAGGGGTCTAGGAAAAAGTATTATTAATTAAAAGTGGAAACATGATAGATAAATATTAAATCATTTCTGTTAGGACACAGGACAAAGTCAAGTTTAATAAAATATGTACCCAGTCATGGAAATTCATGAATATTTAGTAGGAACATATTACATTTCTGGGTAAAATAACATTTCAATGACCTTAAAGAATCTTGTCTCAATTATTTTTCTGACTGTGCATATATGACTATTTTACGTTTTTCTCAAAGGAAGTACTTCAAATATAAGAAGACTAGATTGATTATCAAAGACATCAAACCTGAGACTAGAAACTGGAGTTAAAGTTGAATGAGGCTACATGTCTTGTTTGGTTTGATCCTTGAATCATCTGTAGGAAAGTATTATAGAATCAAGAAGAACAAAATACTGAAAGGAATATCCTAGATACACGGGGAAAGAGAAATAAAGAAGATTGGGATTTCCACAATGTAACCAAAATAAAACAGATCACTAAATCTGAATTTCGAGACTGAAACTCTTTAAAGACTGTGTATCAATAATTAGAATCAGATTATAGGAAAAATGAAGTGAATAAATCTGAAGATGAAATAGATAATAAGACACCAAAAAGAAAGGACAGCAGTGCTCTCAGGTACAAAAGCACTTTTGACACTTCAGCCACCATGGTGTCCCTGGTGTTCTCAACCATGTCCAAATGCAAGGATGATGGAAATGCTCCTGCCCGCAGTGAGTACAGTGTAAGTACAGAAAACGACTTTGCAGTCACACACATGAACATGAACATTTCTCTGCAGGAAGGGGTGATTTCCACTGATGACTCAAGTGCACAAAGGTAAGGTTCTGCTTTATGTAGGCCAGCATGTGAGAAAATTACATGTCAAACAAGTGTTATGTGCTTGTTTTAAGGGATACGTTTATTGCAGATAAGACTGTAGAGTGTTCCAAAAAGGCCAAATATCATCCATACTCAATGGAGCATCACAAAAGATGAAGATGACTGAACAATTTTTTCTTGGAGTAAAGCTTTTGGAATTTTATCCATTAGTGTTAGGGAAGCACCAACTGAAAATTGTAGAGGGTCATCTCTGTAACCTGGCTGATGGGTTATCCATTTAAGATCAATATGATTCATTTGGGACTTATAAATATTGATTTAAGGTTGAGTATTCTGTTTATTTATAGTGACATGAATGTTGGCTAAAAATATTTTTTGAAGGATGAGATTCTGGGAAATCATTTTGTATTGTGTTGGCCTAGTAGGATTTTCTCCTTAATGCATCTGTGCATGAGGGGAGAGAATATAAGTTACTGATACAATGATCTAATTGAATTTAAATAATTTACCGTGGTTCTAAAGGTAAAAAGCATTTAACTGGACATAACATTGTAAAGGTGACCCTTTCAAAGAGAAATGGTTCCTCATTGCTGTATCCTGGCAACCTCTTCCTTGAAAAAGTCAAATAAGGGAGCATTGGTCCACAGAGCAGTAAGAACAAGTACCCTCCATTAAGAAGCAGTGAGGAAGCAATGTGAGCAGCCAGATGAGAGGTCACCTCCAGATCTGTGTTTGATGCAATGACTGTGACACCAACAAAACAAGTGGTTCTGATGTTGAATAGATTTCTATGGGTCATGTCTCTCATCTCTATCGTAATGAGTAGGGTTTCACATTTTCTCTAATGCATCATTTCTATTTCATCCCAGACATGTAGAAGGTATGTTAGATGAAAAGGTAATGGAGTATCTTATTTTCAGGAATCTTATTTGGAAGTATTTTTTTCCTCTCGGGCATTCTGTGGAGATGGGGGCAGATGGGCATAAATTGGAATACATTTAAGTAAATTAAAAATAAATACTCTTAATTAATTAATTACTTTCAATGTATTTAATAATAATAGTTAAATGACTCTGTGATTTCAGGTGCTATATGTTAATAGCAAATATCACCAAGTCATTGCTTGAAAAGTTGTCATTAATCATATATTTGATTTGACTTAAGAAGGTCTTGAATTCCAAAAGGTATTGTTATAAAAGTGGATATAACAAAGGAAAATTTTTAGACAGGTCCCACATCTGCTGCAAGGTTGGTTTGGTGCAGAGCAGTGGTCTTGAGATGGACATGAAGCTGTGTGACTTTTAGATGAAAGGGTAGAAGACACATATAAAGGGGAAGTAGGATATCTAGAGTCAAATCCATCCAGATGACATCTAATTCATCCCTACCCTACTTGTCTGAATCTCTCTCCTTGTTTTCTTCAGGTAACATGTATTTTGAGTGATCAGAGTTCTAACACAATGGCATTAAACTGAATAAAATCTTGTAGGATGTTGTGGGATTCATCAAGATATAACAGGTGTAAAATAATATTGACTAATTGATGTGTAGGCTGAAACAACAGCTAAAGTTTTAGCACATATGGGCTCAGTATAATCTATTGAAATTTACTTTATTTTAAAAATAGAATAAAATTCAATCTTTAAATAAGTCACACTATAACATGCAAAAAGCTGAGTGAGAGATCTGAATTTCTAACTTTTGCCTTTGAGTGCTGTTGAAGCATTAAAGTTCTATTTCTTGCTGTGGCCAATATTTGCTTAAATGAGTGGGAAACACATGCAGATGATTTTCCCTAAGATGAAACACTGGCATTATTTTAGCTGAGGAAAACGGATCTTTACTGAAAATGCCTCATCTTTTACTTTTTATGCAATTTCACTGTCTGCTATGTAAAGCTTTGGTTTTCTCATTGGATCCAATGTATTGCATGCCATCGATAGAAAGTGATACATATGTTCACAGTATATCAGCTTCTATTGGGTCCTCCACTTCGTGAATATCCTGTTCAGCATTAGTTTATTTTTAAACATTTCACAATAAAAACAATCTTGATATCAACTATTTAACACATCAAAAATGTGTTTATCCGAATAGTAGCTTGATTTAGCAATATACATTTCTGTAAAAACAAACAATCTATAATAATTGCTATAATTAGTAAAATAGAATAGACCTGTGTGGGATTGTACACTATGTAACAAATTTCTTTGGTAAATCTAACTAAGGACAACTGGCTATAGTAGGCTAATGTTACAGACATTGGAGAACTGTGCACGAGGAGAATGAGCAATGCTCAGATGAAGGTGTGAGTTGGGCATCTTCAGAGCACTTTTTTAGTCTTGTTCTTCGTCGGAGAAGACAGCTTAAGTGTGGTTGCGCTCCTCTTTTAGGCTCAGAGGCTTTAGATGTGGTCAACACCCTTTGTTTCTCCCCTTGGTTACTTCTGCTGTATATTCCTCTAGTTTTCTTTGCACCATGCATTCTGGGGGCTGCAGCACTGGGGATAGGCAGATATGGAGGGGAAATAACAACATCTATCATTTCACCCATTCTGGTAGCTGCCACACTGGAGACAGGCAGATGTGGAGGAAAAATAACAATATGTGCTTCTTAGGAGTCTTTTAGAGGTGACCTCTGTTTCTATTCAACGTTTACAGTTGGCATCATATCTCACTATTATTACTGAAAAAGCCCTTGCCCAACACAAGCAACCAGAAGGGAATTTCCACTCTCATGAACATCTATAAGAATTCCTATCTTAGTTTATTGAATAGTAAAGATAGATTCTTAAATGTCTGCTTTTCCTCTGTCTCTTAGATCTGGATGTCTAAGCTCCCATGTCATTTTTTGCTTTCTTTTCAACTAACTCTTGAAGAATAGGTTCCTAATCCAACTAAGGGAAAAAGAGAAAGCACCAAGACCTGGGTATTATCCTGGCACCCCTCTCTAGACTACGAACAGCAGAGGACACTAAAGCCTATTAAAAAAGACCAAAGATTTCTTTTAAAAGCTGAAAATTTATGTGTCTATTTTGTGGGAAATGTGGGAAAGAAATAACATTTACTTAATTATGTTCCCAATGTGGAGGTCAGAATGCTACAAGCAAAGACAACGCTGGATAATATATCAGTAATCTATTTTTGCACGCTTAATATACTTGAGAATTATTGAATATGAACCTTTTCTATAGGCAAAAGCTTATCATGACATGTAAATGACATACCCGCTAAAGATAATTGAGATTTAAAACAATGTTTTCTGGTTCTAGATACTGCCACAAATCCCTACCTCTGCAGAATAATTGGTTTTGCCATTGACTTTTGAATTCCATTAAGAGTAAGCTAGTTGACATAATTTAGGGAGTTTTAAAACATTAAGTCTCAAACCATTTACTGATTTACCCATCATAGCCAATTATTATCCTCTCCTTGCCTCAAACCAAAGGAAATGGGATATATATATATATATCACGAGAGTGTACTGTAAGTCTGGGTTATGACTGTTTCTCTAAGACCCTCTGAAACAGATCTGATGAGAAGCATTCTAAGACTGAGGACACAACTGCAGTCTCACGAACGGACTGAAGACTGCTGAGACAGCTGGCAGGTCACACGCACTACGTCATTTTACCTAAAACTCCACGCTTACTCAATTGTTTGTACTTTTTTTTCTTACTTTTTTGTACAGATTAATAACCATCACATTTCTTAATGGAACAGGACAATCAGACGTGGGTGCATGAATTCATCCTCCTTGGCCTGTCCAGTAACTGGGACACTCAAGTCTCCCTCTTTGTCCTGTTCTTGCTGATGTACCTGGCGACAGTGCTGGGGAATTTCCTCATCGTTCTTCTGATCAGACTGGACAGCAGACTCCACACCCCTATGTATTTCTTTCTCACCAACCTGTCGCTTGTGGATGTGTCCTATGCCACAAGCATAGTCCCTCAGCTGTTGGCTCATTTCCTTGCCACACACAAAGCAATTCCGTTTCTGAGCTGTGCAGCACAGTTATTTTTTTCTCTGGGCTTGGGTGGGATTGAGTTCCTTCTGCTGGCAGTGATGGCTTATGACCGCTATGTGGCAGTGTGTGACCCTCTGAGGTACTCAGTCATCATGCATGCAGGGCTGTGCACGAGGCTGGTCATCACATCTTGGGTCAGCGGCTCCATTAATTCTCTTGTACATACCGCCATCACCTTTCAGTTGCCCATGTGTACAAATAGGTATATTGATCACATTTCCTGTGAAATTCTAGCTGTGGTCAGGTTGGCCTGTGTGGACACTTCCTCCAATGAGATCGTGATCATGGTTTCTAGCATTGTCTTGCTGATGACACCTTTCTTCCTGGTACTCTTGTCCTACATCCAGATCATCTCCACCATTCTAAAGATACAGTCCACAGAGGGAAGGAGAAAAGCCTTCCACACCTGTGCCTCCCACCTCACTGTGGTAACACTATGCTACGGCACCACCATTTTCACCTACATCCAACCCCACTCCAACCCATCTGTCCTTCAGGAGAAGCTAATTTCCCTTTTTTATGCTGTACTGATGCCCATGCTGAACCCCATGATTTATAGTCTAAGGAATAAGGAGGTGAAAGGGGCTTGGCAGAAACTCTTAGGGAAATTCTCTGGGTTTGCGTCAAAGCTCACAAGATGATGACTCCTGAGCATTGATGGAGAAGATGGTTTTTCTGCAATGTTCTCCTCTCGACCCAGATTGGAGGTATTGCCATGGCAACAAGGAAGGCTCTAAAGAACAAGTGTTGGCGATGTAATGCTAGAGGCTGAGTGGGTGTGGCAGGAGTGGGATGTGGGTTTATGTTTATGTCACAGCAATGTGTTTTACGGAGCTCAGCATCACTGTCATCTCTCGCCAATCATTACTCAACCTTACCTTTATAGTTCAACTGCATAGTCAACCCACAAGTTTGTACTTCATGATATTTTGAAATCAATACTGGCTAAAGTTAATTTTGGTTTTTTTATTTTGATGTTTTCCTGAGCAAGAAGTATGATAATCTGAGAATGCTGATATAGAGGTATAAGTTTAGCACCCAGTTACCTTTGGCAAGATCCTCCACTGTTTATTATTTGCTTATAATGTATTTTAATAAATCTTAAGTAAATGGAGAAGAATATGTAACTGATACAAAATAAACATTATTTTATTTTGGTTTTCTGTATACTCTTACTATTAACAGTATTTTAAATTTCTTTACTGGAAAACTGATTATTAATTTGTACTTTGGAAAAATGTGGTACAGCATTGGCAATCAAAGAGTAGTTCCTTGAGGAATCAAACAAATTTCACACTTCTCTCAGTGATGCATGGTGTATTTTGCCTCTTCCAGCTCTTTTATGATGCACTATGCTAGGGAAGTATGAGAATATTTCTATCTAAATAGACTCAGCATTTTTGTATGTAGGATCTAACATAATGTCCATTCTGAGAGAGCCGGGAAGAAAAACGTCATTTTTTTCTGAGATCTAATCCCAAGTGTTTGTAATTTGAACAATGGCAATTTGAACAATGAAATATCCCTAGCATTTTTATAAATTATGAATGACAAGTTTGATAATAAAATTATTGAGCATGTGTGAAGTCCCATCAAAATTAGAACAATCTAATTTCAGAAATAATTCTTGTTCTGAAAAAATGGAAAGAAAATAAGCAAACAGGAAACAGTTACATGGCTAGGAAAAGCATCAAAGCCAGAGTTGACCTGAGAAAGAATATTTCTTCTACAAGACAGTAGAGATAATAGCTTTAATATGGATTTTAAGAAAGCAGAGGGGTTGGTGTGCAGTATAGAAAGTGCCCTATGCCCCACGTAAGAGCTTTGTCCAACTTATCTTAGAAGCAGGTGCTGAGATTTTATTCACTCACTAATTTTAGTGGATTGTGATGTTCTGAGCACACATTGTGCCTTTGATATAAAAGTAGATGTATTAGGAGAGTGGAATGAAATGGTGGAACAGGACATAGAAAAGGAGAAGAAGAAGAGAAGACAAAAGTGAGCCGTCTCATGTCAGTAAGTCGCAGAAAGATTCTTCCTTCCCTGCCTCTGTGTCCTCATCATCTCAGATAACTTGGGATCCTTCCACTTGTGAGCATGTTATCACAGAAGCTCTGGCTTTACAATGTGTGGGTTTGGGGGTGGGCTGGGAAGATGACTCAGCTGTTAAAAGCATTTACTTGTCTTGCAGAGAGCGTGGGTTCAATTCCCAACGACCATAAAGTATCTCACAACTGTCTATATGTCAAGTTCCACAGGATCTGACTCACTCCTTTAGCCTCCATAGCGGTACACATACATTCATGCCAGCAAAACACTCATACGCACAAAATCTAAAAATAAAAATATACAAAACTAAAAATCATCGAAAGCTATATATTCCTCAGACAGTTGAGCATTTATTGTTTACCTTAAAGTTGATCTAATCCTCAACTTTGTTACATTAACTTACGTAACTGTTGCTGGTGCTATATGGTAAATACCAGTGAAGTGTTTTTCATTGGTTGGTGGCATTGAATGATTAAGTTGCTATAGTTCACAGACTGGCCCGGCAGTTAAGACTACAACAACATACAGTAAAGCAGTCACAACTCAGGGTCAGAGATATCGCAGCGAGAGTCAAACAGGTGCTCGTAGGAATCTTTGGCAAGATGGCAGATAACAATAATTAAATGATAAACGGCCTGAACACAGACTATTCAGTGGAGACTTTATCGAGAATGCTCAGTTCCAGTTTCATGGAAGCACCAGGAGAAATCCCTAGGTGCTAAGATCCTCTCTGTGCTGAAGGACACAAATGTGAGATAGCATGCTGGTCAAAGAACAAACTTCAAGCAGCATAAACGGCGGAGACTGCAGCCGAAGGGTGGCGAGTGTCTGAAGCTGAGAGTCTCAACAGTTCCCACTGTCACTTCCAGCATGGCCATGGCATGGAGGAGCTATACGGGATCACAAGAAGTTTGTGGCAGATGTCACCCCAAGAGCCTGTCTGACCTACCCAAGAACACACAGAGGTCAGGTGTCTTAGGGTTTTCTTTGCTATGAAGAGACACCATGACCAAGGCAACTTATAAAGAAGACATTTAAATGGGGTGGCTTGCTTACAGTTTCAGTTAAGTCCATTATCATCATGATAGGGAACACAGTGACGTGCTGGCAGATGTGGTGCTGGAGCTGAGAGTGCTACATCTTCCAGATGACAGGAAGTTCACTGAGAGATTGGGCCATATCCTGAGCAAAGGAAACCTCAAAGCCTGCCCCCTCAGTGACACATTTCCTCCAACAAGGTTGTACTCACTCCAACAAAGCCACGTCTCTTAATAATGCTACTTCCTGAGAGATAACGGGGGCCAATTACACTCAAACTACCACATTCCACTCCCTGGCTCTCATAAGCTTGTAACTATCATAACGAAAAGTTCCCCCTAGTCTATCACAGTCTCAATAATGTTTAAAAGTTCAAAGTTTCTTCTGAGATTCATGCAGCCTCTTAACTGCAATCACATGTAAAATAAAAATAAAAAAAAAGCAGATCACAGACTTTCAACATATAATGGCACAGGATATACATTACCATTCCAAAACTCAGGGAAGAGAACATAGCAAGGAAATACTGGACCAAAGGAAGACTGAAAACAAGCTGGGCAAACTCCAAATTCTGTATCTCCAAGACTGATGTCAAAATGTTCTCCTCATCTTCAACTCCATTCAGCTTTGCTGACAGCAGCACACTTCTCTCTCTTGGGCTGGTTTCACTCTCTTGTTAGCAGCTTCTCTTTGCAGGCATCCCATGGGCATCTCTAACATCTTGGGGTCTCCAAAGGTAATCCAGGCTTCAACATCATCGCTTCAGGCAATGGCCTCTCTATTAGGCCTCCCTTCAGGAACTCCTGACACATATCTGACCTCACATCTTTATTCCATAACTCCTTTCTTCTATCCTTAACTGTAAACTCAAAACCCCATGGCCAAAGCTGCCAAGTTCTGCTGTTTGCTGGGGCTGGAACAAGGGCCTTCTCATCCAATTACATCCTCACTAGCTTTCTGTCTTTCACTGCCTAAGCCTGGCTATCCTGAAACTTACTCTGTAGACCAGACTAGACTCAAACTTAGATATCCACCAGCCTCTTCCTTCAGAGTGCTGAGATTAAAGGTGTGACGCACCAAACTTGACTCTATGATTTTCTTTAATTCCTTTCACAAGTTGAAAGGTTACCTGGGTGGAATCTTTCCCTGAAGTCATCATCATCATCATCAATATCAACATCATCATCACCATCACCATCACCACCACCACCACCACCACCATCATCATCACCATCATCATCATCATCACCATCATCATCATCATCATCATCATCATCATCATCATTTATGCCCCAGCAATACTTAACCATGCTTGGGCAGCCCATTAATGGTGGTTTTCCAGTTGTTCCTATTCTGGGAAGTCCTAGATGCTTGTATTATTGTCATACTCAAGGTTCCACAGGCTTCCTTCATGCTGTCTATCCAGCGTTTTGGGGGGGGGTCTTCCTCTTCACCTTATCCTATGCACTCCTCCAAGCAGTGCTGCCTTCCGGTGTCTGTCGTCATTCATTCTCATTACATGACTGAAGTATCTCAAGCACTATTGCCACATCTTGTAGTTTACTTTTTTCTATAGATGAAGATGTTTCTTAATGTCATCACTGAGCAGCCTATCTCTTCGTGTGACACCTAGAATCCTCCTGAAACATAGCATCTCAAACACATTCAACTGCTGTTCTGAAGAGCATTTCATTGCCCAGGTTTCAGGGTTGTAAAGAAGGCAGCTGTGTAGAAGGAGCAGTGGGTTGCTTCCTGCCACCCGGCTCCCAGCTAGCTTTACACCTGAAATAATTACATGGAAACTGTATTCTTTTAAACACGACCTAGTTCATTACCTCCAGCCTCTTATTTGCTAACTCTCACATCTTGACTAACCTATATCTAATATCTGTATGCCACCACGACGTTGTGACTTACCTGGAGGATTCTAACCCAACCCATCTTGGGCAGGAGAAGCATGGCATCTGACTCATTGCCTTCTTTCTCCCAGCATCCTGTTCTGTCTACTCCGCCTATCTAAGCTGCTGTCCTATCAAAAGCCAAGGCAGTTTCTTTATTAACCAATGAAAGTAACACATAGACAGATGACCCTCCTACATCACAGCTGAAGACAAGAATCTCATGTACTTGTAATTTTGTTGTTGTCGCTAAGTCTCTTACTGACTAAATCTTTCCTAGTGCCTGGAATGCAGCCCTAGCTATCCCTATCCACCTCTTGATGTCTGATATTGTTGCTTCCTTTGAACTGAGGTTTCCTCCCAGATCGACAAAGTTGACTTTTTGCTTGAGGTTCTCATTCTTTATTACACTGTTCAAGTCCTTCCCATGTGTTGCATCTCAGTCTTCTCAATGTTGACTTTCATACAAGGTTTTCACTGACTTCCACCACTCTGTTCATCGTGGCCTGCAGCTCGTTTGGACTTTCAGCATGTAGTGCGGTATCGTTGGCGAAACTCAGGTCATTGGTTCGCACTCCACCTATCTGTGTGCCTATCTCCTCATCCTGCGGGGCTGTTGCTAACATTAATTTCAGGAATGTATTAAAGAGTAGTGGTGAGAGGACGCATCCCTGCAACACTACTATGATTGTATTAAACTGATCACTTAATTCTCCACAGACTTTGACTGATGCAGAGGTATCTTTATAGGCATTTTCTAGTATTCTTATGATTTTCTCTGGGTACCTGTAGAACCTCATTGTTTCCCAAAGTCCTTTTCTCCAAATGCTATTGAATGCCATCCTGAAGTCGATGTAACAGACATACAAGTTTTTCCAAACAAAGAATTTGTTTGCCAGTTTCCTCAAAGTGAAGATCTAATCAATTGTGCTCCTGTTAGCTCTGAATCTGCACTGGGACTCTGCTAGGATTCCCTCTGTTCTGCCCTTGATCCTTTGCAGGATAATGAAAGAGAAAATCTGGTTGCTTTGGCACAAGAAACTAATGCTTCTGTAATCTGAGCTGTCCAGAATGTCCTTCTTCTTGTGTATGGGAATCATGACTGAGTGCTTCCATTCCATGGGAATCAACTCATGTTCCCATATCTCTCTGAAGAGTCTGAGAATTGCCTCGACCCAGGAGCCTATTGTAGCAGCCTACAGCTCCTCCACGGGGATGTCATCCCCTCCTGGGGCCTTCCTGTGTGCCGCTCTTCCCTGAGGTTACCACTCCCTATATTCCATTTCTTAGTCCACTTATTTCCTTGAATACAGGACTTCACTCCATTCTACTTCTGGTGCTCTTTCTCTCCTCAAAATTTACACTTCATAATTAACCCCACTCAGCTTTCTCCTTCTCAGTGTGCACTCAGATCAGCACAGTCCTGATGGTAGCGTGGCCCTCACACACCTCCACAGTTCCAGGAGACTGGCCAGACTCTGGGCATCCACAGAGCCCTCGTTGGCAACGAAAGTCATGGACACCACCTCAGATGCAGCTGCCTTCACAGGGCCACGGACCCAGAAATGGCCCTTGGCAGTTTCCATGCCTGGACATCTCCATGGCTCCAGGTGGCAGCACTGGCCATCCAATCAGCATTGCCCTGACGCTGACATAGTCTGAGATGGTCAACCAGACCTCAGTCATCTGCATGGCCCTTTGTGATCAAAGGAGTCCTGCACATCAACTCAGGCCCTGGCTGCTGTAGGGCCACAGACCCAGACATAGCCTTCCGCAATGGCCCTGGCCCAGATGACATCCTGGCCCAGGTGATAGTGCAGGCCACTCTGATCAGGATGTCCCTGGTGGCAGCATGGCCCTCAGATGCTCTGGTGACCAGAGGCCATGGCCCAGACCCTGGTCATCTATGTGACCTTTGGTGGCAGTAGGGGCCACAGACATCCATACAGACACTGGCAGTGGTAGGACCACAGACCCAGGCAAGATCCTAGGCACCAGTCTGGGCCGGGTGTCATCATAGTAACAGATGGCAATGCAGACCACCAGGACCAGCATGGTCTCCTCCAGCAGTGCAACCCTCCCCTCGGCCACTCCTGGCAGTGGCACAGTCCATGGACACCATCATTCCAGGTTGCAGCCCAGATTCTGGGGCATCCTCATGGATGCTGGTGGCAACATGGGCAAGGGACATCAACACAGACCCTGTCCTCATCATGCCCCCATGGCAACACAGGCTGTAGATGGATTTTTCTTTGGGCCACCAGCTCACAAATAATGACCCAGAATTATTAATTAGGAAAGCTCAGCCTTAGCTTACACTTGTTCCACTGGCTCTAAAACCTTAAATTAATCTGCTTTTATTAATCTACATTTTACCATGTGGATTTTTAGCTTTCTTTCACCCTGCATGTCCTACTCCCTCCATGTCTGCTTGGCATCTCCTCTGCACCTTGATTATCTCCTCTTCCTGTCTTTTCCCTCAAATCCTGCCTATTTTGCTATTGGCTGTTCAGCTTTCTATTACACCAACCACAGCAATGCACTTTCACACAGTGTACAAATATCCCACAATAGCTGCCCTCAATGGTGACAAGATCCACAGACATCAACAAAGGCCCCCTCCCTCAGTTGCTCCAGGATCCAGGATCAAGACTTGGCCCTTGGTCATAGGCCATGCTCAGACATCAACCTGGATTCACATAGCCAGCTGGTTCTTCTCTTTAGTCGGTTCCTCACCACCCCACCTCTCCAGGTTCCCCTCTCTCCGCAGTCCACAAACCGTTGTATATCTCCCTATCTTCCACCTTTCCACCCTGTACTCCCTCACCACAGTGGTGTTCAACTACGCCAGGGCTTTTGGTTGGGGAGAGGCCCCAGATGGTAGTTTGGTTGAGACCTACCCTGCTAACCTCACGGCATGGTATGGAGCTGTTGATGTTGCTGCATCTTGACCCAGGGCTAGAGTCTCCCAGCAGCTCCTAACTGGGTCCCGCCCCTGCCAGCCACATGGCATGGAGCTGTTGCCTGAGTCGGGGCTATTTATAGACTCCAGATAGCACTTGGTTGAGTACTGCCCTGCAGATGCATGGAACTGAGAGAGCGACTGCTGCTTAGTGGCTTGGGGGTGTCCCCGGACAGCTCCTGGTTGACTCCTGCCCCAGTAAACCGCATGGCACATGTGTCATAGCCAGGATGTCGGGTCCCCTTGAGGCTGTCTTTTTGTTTGTTTGCTTTAACAGTATTTTTTTTATTTTTTTATGCATGAGTGTTTCCTTGCTTGTATCCACCCATAAGTACCATGAATATTCAGTGCCTGTGGAGGTCAGAAAAGGGCAGCAGATACAACGGAACTGCAGTTATAAAGCTAGCTGTCAGCTGTCATGGGTAGGCTGGAAATTACACCCAGGTCCTCTGGAAGAGGAGTCAGTGCTCTTAAGCACTGATCCCCATTGCAGTAATTCTAACCCTAGATGATCAAAGTGGGGAGATACTTGGGACAAAGGATATCCCCCATCCCTGTGTTTTGTGTGTGTGTGTGTGTGTGTGTGTGTGCACATGCGTGTGCAAATGTTTGTGAGCCTGCCTGTGTTCATTCCAGCGCTGATGTTTATAGTGAGTAGTAAATTTCAGAAGTGTTTGTAGGACACAAAGGCAGACCTCTAGATTTAAAAAAGGAAATTGTTCCATAGTGCCTATATCAAAAGGAGTCTTTCAGTAGGGACTCCAGTGGGTTGAAGGTCCAAAAGAATATTTGCATTGGTTATGAAGCAAAAACACAACTGAATTGCCACAGTACAAGATATGCCTGAAGGCCATGGGCATAGTTCAGAAATGACTGGACATAATAGATTAAAAATTCCAGTCAGAAATGTGTGGACTCATGACTTAAAAGATGGGCAGGTAATAACTTCCTCCAAGTCTACTTTTAACAAAATCAGAGGACGTTCTCCTGGGGGGGGGATTGGACTTCATAGTCCCTTCTTAAGCTCCTGTTTAGTCAACTCTAAACTGTCAATTTAAAGTCTCCAGTGTAGATAAGAATTGAGAGATAAACAACTACATCAAAATCTCCAAGCAAAGGGGCAAAGTTGAGTTTTTTGTTTTTTAAAGACAGAGAAGAACTAAGAAAAAAAATAACAGAAAGTAACAGAAGCTTAACAAGCTTGGCATAATTGGCCTGTAGAGATTTCATCTCTGAGGAGGAAAGTTCCTTCTTCCAAAACAGCCCTCAACAGCGCCTGGGCAATGACAGACTCCTGACTTGGAGATGGCCCAGTGAAGATGACACCAGCGGCATCGATCCAGGGTCTCCATACCACTCAGCCTCTCTCTGCTTGCTGATGCCTCCAAGGGTTGGACTGAAATTGGTTACTAAAGAGCTACAGATCAAGTCCTGATGTCCTACTCTAAGAAGACACATTTTAGGTACTCAAACTGAGGAACAGGCCCTTTCAGATTCATCTCTCAGATATTTCAGTGCCTCAAATAACTGTCTTCTTTCAATGTTTCCTATTCTCTCTGGACTATGACTCAGGCAGTCAGAGGATAGCAATCTAATAGGTACATAACAACCCAAGACTTTTGATGTTGATGATGTTCTTGTATTTCTGAAGCCTTAAGGGTTCTGTGTTTAGAAATGTCCTCAGAAGCTCTTAGTAACCGTGTGTTCACACTTTATTAAAGTCACAAGTGGTTTCCAAAAGTCTCACAGACTGGGAAAAGCCTTTTCAATCTCTCTGCCTTTTCAGAAGAAAAAAAGTGAAATACATACACATTTGCCTCCACCAGAGAGGTTATCTGCTCACCTATAGCATCCCCATCGCCGTGCCTTATGCCTATGCGTGTATGAAAATGTTCTGCTGCTGCAGTTGTGAAACACAGAGTCCATTGTTCTGAGGAAGCAGACTCTGGACAGTATCACTGTAGAATATTGGGGTGTCTCAAAGCTGTGCTGGGATCCATAGCTTGAAGTCTTCAGGCATTGTTATAGTAAGTCACATTACATCCCCTTTTCCTTCTAGGCTAAGAACTTGTTAGAAGGGATGTAACTCTCCCTCCCTTCCTCCAATGCTTTTCTTCTCTTTCCCCAGTAAACAGGGCAGACTTGAATCTGTGCTCCCTTTGGGCAGATCCAAAAATATCCTGCATTAGCTGTCTATTTCCTATGTAGATGATCAAAGTCCTATGCCTGGTGGTCTCAGATGGATCTGAAAGGACAGTTGGAATGTGTTGCTAGATTTCCATAGTCCCGTGGTTATAGGTAATGATTTCTGTGGTCCCATAGTTTTAGGTAATGATTTTCATGGTCCTATACTTAAAGGAAATGATTTTTATGATTCCATGGTTAAAGGTAGTATTTGTGGTAGGGGTTAGATATTATATTTAAGAGAGATACTAGCTAGTGGGTTTCTGAATTGGCCTTGTGTCTTTACAGATATACTCTATCGTTAACCTCTTCTTTGCCACTCTTCTGGAGGAAAAACATAACCCTGGGGATGATTCCCTTGTGTCTTCTAAGAGAAAGAGACAATCATGAAGATTTTTAAGATGGGATAGGGTCACATAGGTTTTACTTTTAAATTTTTACTAACTCTGAAATGGTGTTTTTGACATTTCCTTGTACCTAAAAAAAAATCTATTCTCACTTTCTGTGTTCTAAACTGAAACTCACAATTCTTGAATAGACAAAGAAAAAAATTGAATGTCATTTTTTTTTTAGAGTTGGAGAACTCAGCAATACAAAGTAAATTAATAGAAAAGTGTTTATAACTGTTAAGCTATCTTACTGTGGGTTCTGGGAAACTGACATTCAGCAAAGTCACAAACTTAGGATAAAAAATTGAATGTAAAGCAGAGAATGAAGTTTTATGGTCACACTTTTTAATTGAAAGATCCAATTTTAGTAAATTCTCCATTTAGCGGAAGTTCTGCAAAGAGTTTCCGTTATGATCTGATATTTCTTGATATATAACTTGGGCTTAATTCTCAGGGAGCTAATGGACAAGGAAAACCAGACATGGGTGAGTGAGTTCTTACTGCTGGGGTTATCCAGCGACTGGGGGACTCAAGTCTCCTTGTTTGTGCTGTTCCTGGCCATGTACTTACTGACCGTCCTAGGGAATCTGCTCATCATCCTCCTTATAGTGCTGGACAGCAGGCTCCATACACCCATGTACTTCTTCCTCAGCATCCTGTCGTTAGTGGACATCTGTTACACCAACAGCACGGTACCCCAGATGCTCATCCACTTCCTGTCAGCCTGGAAGTCCATCTCATTTCACAGATGTGTGATGCAGCTGTACATCTCCTTAGCAATGGGCAGCACAGAGTTCTTCCTGCTAGGTGCCATGGCCTATGACCGCTACGTGGCAGTGTGTTACCCTCTGCACTACATGGTCATTATGCATGGAGGGCTGTGCCTGGGACTGGCTTCGGCCTGCCTGACTGCTGGTCTCACAAACTCACTAATGCAAACCGTCATGATCTTCCAGTTACCCTTCTGTCATAAGGTCATCAATCACTTTGCCTGTGAGATGCTGGCTGTGCTAAGGCTGTCTTGTGTGGACATCTCCCTCAACAAGGTCATGGTGGCCATCTCAGGATTTCTGGTGATCATGCTTCCCTGCATCCTGGTTCTCTTTTCCTATGCTCACATAGTCGCTGCCATTCTACGTATTCGCTCTTCCCAGGGCCGACGCAAAGCCTTTGGGACTTGTGCTTCTCACCTCACAGTGGTTTCCATGTGCTTTGGTACGGCCATATTTACGTACATGAGGCCTGTGGGCAGATCCTCAGCAGGGCAGGAGAAGATGGTTGCTCTCTTCTATGCTGTAGTGACCCCAATGCTCAATCCCCTTATCTATAGCTTGAGGAACAATGACGTGATTGGGGCTTTGAAAAGAACATTGGAGAAACTGAAAGAAAAAACTGGATGAAAACAATTTCTTCTTTTTTTCTAACAGTTCAACAAAACACATTCTAGATAAGTAGGAAATGATGGCTATGCACTTTCTTCTTAAAATGTCTTTCAAGATAGATTATATTTTTGTGGCATGCTATAGTTTTAACTATGTATTGATAAATCAAAAACAAAACCATAAACAAACCAAAATGCCCTTCATTATTGGTCTAGATTCTGACTCTATTCACCAAATAGACCGTAAGCTTCTTGCGGTAAGGATATGTAGATTTTACCGAATGTGTTTTCTGCACATTAGAAATGCTATTGACTTCCCGTTGCTTGCACAATTCATCATTTAATACCTTCTTCACAGTTTAAGTAGCATTTTCTGAACAAGTATAAAGAAAAACTTGTTCAGTTTGGGATATTAGAAGATAAGTTGTTTATTAAAGTCTTAGGTAGCATGTGAACATGAAGACCCTCCTTGAACAAAAATGTTATCAGAAGTTGTTAGATTCTGGGAGAGCATGAGTCAGTTTTCTCTAAGAGCTAAGTCCCTAGTAAGCAAAACACACTCCAGTGGAAGTCCACAGGTCCAAGAATAAATGGGCAGCGTAAGACTTAAGATGTAAGATGAAAAGAAGATACAAGTCGGGTTGGCAAAAAAAAGAGGATCTGGATCTGGGAAGATTTGGGGGAGGTGTGACTATGATCAAAACATGTGACACAAAATTCTCAATGAACTAATGAAAATTACAGTAAATTTCAGGTGCATGTTTAATAGTTAGACTCCTCAGTTTTACAGACATTTTTTGTACAAATCCTTTGTTATTTTTTATGAATGAACTCATTGTTTTTATTGCATTCTTTATTTTCACTTCTCTCTTGCCATTTAGAAAACAAGTCTACTATAGTAATATGTTTACTCTAGTAGCCATGACTGGAATTTCACAAACATAATTTACTACTTCATTCTTTGCTTTAGTCTTTATGCTCAGTTTTATATTTTACAATTTATCCATAGTTCTAGTCAAATACTACAACTGTTTAGGATAGTCCACAGTATTTATATTACCTCAGCTCTTATTCTTGGTGGTATCACTCAACTCACTAACAACATGTTGGTATTAAATCAAGTCCTTGTATAAAAGTTTCTTTGGGGCCCACATGTAGGAATCAAGTTGCTAGAACATGGACTGTGCTATCCAGAATGGGATTTTATGTCTGTACCCTTGCTTCAGTGTATGTATTCTTTATGCATGCTCAACCTCACCAGCTTGATTTGAACTTTCAAAAAAGACATATTGATTACTGATCGTTCCTCTCCCTTGGTAACGTACGTGATTTCTTCCCCCTGCCAATTAGGAGAGCCAGTCTGCAGTGAGAAGACATCTGAGTCAGTTCCAGCTATACATTTCGAAGTCCTGTGTCTAGAATGTGTGGTGTCTTCAGTGATAGGATAGGGTCTTGTCTTCTGGGAGGCAACCAAGGGCATTAGCAATATCTTTGGGGGGAGTCTCTTTCATTCCCCTCACCAAAAATTCCAATGACAGTTACCCATCTCACCCCCAGATGAACAGCTACAACAAGGGCATTGTATCTCCTGGAACTGGTGTTACAGGTAGGATTGAGCAACCAAGGGATTATGCTTTAGTACACACCTGACCACGTGAGCCAAAACTTAAACCTACCAAGTGGCTCTGCACTTATAGCTAGCTCTGTCCTGCTTCGGTCCAGGAGAGGAGAACTAAGCCTTACTCCCATAGAATTGATCAGGAGCAACATTTTTTCTGTCCTGTCTCTGGACGTTTGCTGAGCCTGTGCTGTTTCTACTTTGCCTGTCAGTTTCTCAAGCGCTTGCTGTACAGCACCCACACCTCTGCATGTCATAAGCACAGGGTTACTAAGAAGCCCTGTTCACCTTTCTATTGTTTGGTTTCTTTATTTTTTAAGATTACTCATGCCCTATGAGGAAGTACATGTGCAGGGGTTGGACTCCATGTGTAGCTGGACTTTTGTTTGAGTGCTGACTCAGAAATAATTACATGGAGACTTGTTATTAATCATGAAAGCTTGACCTTAGCTTAGGCTTTTTCCTAACTAGCCCTAATAACTTGAATTAACCCAGATTAATCTATTAAATCACATGGCATTTCTTCTCTTCCATCTTGTGCCCCCTGTGTCCTCTCTATATCTCCTGTTGTCTCTCACACGCCTAGGTTCATCCTCCTCTTCCCGGGAAATCCCACATATACCTCCTGCCTAGCTCTTGGACATTCAGCTTTTTATTAAGCTAATAACAGCGGGATATCTTCACCCAGTGCACAAATATCCCACAAGTTTACCTGACAGTGCCAGTAAGAAGTCAAACCACACTTGGGTTGGTAGGGCCACAGCAAGACTGAGGCTATGACAATTTTATTGAGAGCAGTCAGACTTTTTTTTAATTCCCTTTTCAGAAACAGAATATGGGTGGCAATTGGCAGGATCAATACAGTTTGAGTTGCCAGGATACAATGATCTTTGCAAGTTATACAGGGTACACAAGATTAATGTTAAGACCAATTGCCACCTCAAGCTTCCATGCTTACTTAACTTCTAAGGGAACATACAGAGAAACACAAAGAGGCCTGAACACTTCAGGAACTGAAAGCAACAGAGTGCCCCAGTAGCTACTGACTGTAACCTGAAAAATCTCTGATGCATGCCATTCAAGGCAGCTGGGCCAGGTCAACTTCACAATTTCATGCAGAGAACAACTTTTGAAAGCTGACTCCTTTTACCCACTTGTTTTAACAGGCTCTTTATGATTTTCACCACTCTGCATACCTGGGCCTGCTGGTCCAAGAACTTCTCAGAGATTCTCTTAGCTCTGTCCCCCACCTCCTAGTAGAAGTACTTGGGTTGCAGATGCAAGCTACTGCATCTGCTTTTTGTCAGGTCCGGAGAGCAAACTCTAGTCAGTCTTGTGTGGCAAGCACTTTTAATGTTTGAACCATCTTTTGGGTCCCAGG
Organism: Myodes glareolus; assembly: GCF_982192425.1. Taxonomy (NCBI): domain Eukaryota; kingdom Metazoa; phylum Chordata; class Mammalia; order Rodentia; family Cricetidae; genus Myodes; species Myodes glareolus. The sequence goes on from NC_142050.1 coordinate 40,829,859, forward strand.
ACACATTTTTGAAATATATACCAATTTAGTTGATTGTAAAATTTTAACAAAAGAAGAGTTATTGTCAATACAAAGCACAGTTCTTAAGTTAGATGGAATGAGAGATAACTTATTCTTCGAGTAAATATGGATGACCACAGACCATGAACACAGACTTAGGTTAGGCTAAATCACATGTTCCAATGTAGAAACAATTTTATGAAGTTTTACAGTTATAAACAAAAAGAAAGTCATAATTCAAGCATCTTAAAAATACATTTGTAGAAATATTAGGTATATAGGTTGCAACAAAATGACAATTTCTGCTTCATAGGCCTCTTCCATCTAATGGTATTTTCTGTTGTGTTGACAGAAACTAGTGACCTCTTAATAAAATCCAAAACCTTTTGACCTGTTAGCAACAAAGATGGTGGGACAGATTAAGATGCAGGTCATGAATGACTATTAAGGAGTTTAAAGAAAGCCAAAATAATTTGAAACTGGACAGGCAACATTGTAGATTTCCACAATAATAAAACTCTTTTTAAAACAACACTTTTATTAATTCTTTGAGAATCTCCTACAATGTATTTTAAATGTATTTACTTTCTTTCCCAAACTCCTCCTGTAGTTACCATCTCCACTCTTACAGCCCTTCTCACTCAGTATTGGGATTTAGTCTTTTTTCTTCTGCACCGAGTCCAGTTTCTATGTTCCTGGTAATTTTGGGAATGGCACCTGCACTGGTATGTGGTCAGTCTACCAAAGGTCATATCATATTATTAAAGAAAGCAAAATCTTCTTCTCCCAGAACTATCAAATATCAATAGCCCCTCAGATAGTGCTAAGATTTTACACCCACTATCCACCACCCCAACGCTGGGATTTTGTATAGCTGAAGCTTGTGTAGATCTTGTGCCTGCTGTCACAACACTGTGAGTTATGATCTCTGTACTCCCTATCCATGAAGATCCCAGAGCCTTGGAGGGAGAGGTAGGGTAAGCTTGTTCCATTCAGACCTGAGTACTTCAGTTACTTTCTCTGCACATTGACCAGTTGAGGGTCTTTGTGTTAAATGCCATCAAGGAGAAGATTCTCTGATTAGGACTAAGAGAGGCACTGATGTATAGTTTAGCAATAAGCCATTATGAATCATCTTAATACTGTGTGCATTTAATAGAATAAAATATTGTGTTGACTTTCCTTTAGCATCTATGATCTGTCTATCCATAAGTTCTTGGTTCTTTTAGCAATGCCAGGTATGGGTTCCATCTAATGAAGTGGGCCTTAGATAAAATCAGAAAGTGACTGATTACTCCTATTATGTCCATGCCGTTATTACACCAGTGGGCCTGTCTTATTTAACTAGTGATTGTTGTAGCTTTAAGGGTTCACAGCTGGAGGAGAGAGAAAGAGAGGATTAGTTTTCTCCTATGGCACCTTCCAGAACTATGAAAGCTAGCCAATACGAACGAAGCTTCCAGGTGAGTACAAACTTGATTTCTTCATATTCTATGACTCAAGTATGTGGTATAGTCAATGAAAAGATCTTACCATCAAGTTCTGGAAGATAGTCAAGAGACATGGAAATGGTCAGTGATGCTTGGGCTCTGCACCATTAAACATTACTGATAAAGAATCTGCCTATTCCTGTTACTGAAGTTTTTGGTTTTTATTATGAGGTGTCTAGTTTATGTACTGTTTCACTATTGTAGAGCAACTCCATTAAACTTCATTCTTATTATGCATATGTGAATATTTTAGGTAGTTGCTGTATTTGTTTTCCATATTTATCTTTACAAAAGTCTTTAATATGAGTAAACCCACTCCATATTCTCCCCTTCACCTTGCCCTCCCATCTGCCACCCTTCTCATAGTCACTTGACCATATAGAATTGCTTACACAGGTGTGGTTTGTTCTCCGGAAACTTCAGTTCATCACCATTAAGCAAGAGTTACCAAATAGTTTTTGCTCATTAAAAAATAAGCTTTTTATAAGAATGTTTCAATCATATTTTCCTCTCATATCTCTCCTATCCCTTTTCCATTTGTGCTCCTTCTCCAGTAATTTACCTTTTACATTATATATATACATACATACATATATACATATACATATATATACATACATATGTATATGCAACTTTATGTATTTGTGGGAACTCTAGGGACCATAACTTAAAGAAAACATATAGCATTTATCTTTCTGATACTGGATTTCAGGGTTAAGTCATATGGGGATCTCCTATTGCATCCACTTCCCTGCAAATGATAAGTAAATTTAATGGTGAAAAATTACATTTTGCATACATACCACACTCTCCTTGTTCATGTATCTGTTTATGGACTGCTATGTTGGTTCTCTAGCTTAGTAATTGTGAAGGGTAATGCAAGTTTCTCAGTGATATGTTGACTTGGATTCTCTTAGAAAATACCCCAAAGTAATATATCTAGGGCATATAGAATATCTTTTGATAATTTTTAAGAAGCCTCCAGTTTTGTAGTGGTTACATTATTATCTGTTTCTATCACAAGTGGATAAGGTTTCTGTCTTTTTACATCTTAGCCAATATTTGCTATATAATATTTCAATGACTGTCAATCTAACTGGGGCTAGATTGAATCTCAGTGTAGTTTTATCTGTATTTTTCTGGTGGATGACAAAGTTGTCTATTTCTTGTATGTTTATTGGCTTTCTGTATTCCATCTTTTTAGAACTCTCTGTTATTGCATCAGCCCTTATTGATTACATTGTTTGATTTCTTTTTAGTTTTTAAAAATTCTTTGTCTATCCCAGTTATTAATCCTATGTGTGATATAGAGCTAGAAATTATTTTAATTTCACTTTGTAGGCTCTCACTTTAATTAATAGCTAGGTTTTCTTTATAGAAGCTTTGTAATTTTATGAGGCCCCTTTTGTTAATTGGTGGCTTCATTTTTCTTGTCACTGGAGTCTATCCTTCAACAATCACTAAATTATAGTAAAAAAATAAGAGATCAAATGATAAACTCACACAGTAAAGAGAATTATAAATAGAAAGTGTTTTAGGAAAAATATAAAGGGTACTTTGGAAGTAGGGAGAATCTTTTCTCTCCCTCCATCTCTTTTCTTTCCCCTTTGTTCTCCTCTCCTTCCATTTTCATGACCCTGGACTGACTGTCTCTGCTATGTCTGTTTCTCCAGGTTCAGCACTAGTGCAATGTCCTTTCTGTGCAGACTTTATCTTATCTATAGAGCAAGTTCTTGAGGATGGTTCTTGGACCATTAGCCTCACTTTCAAGATTTCAGATTTCTTGTCACAACCCAAGTTTACAGAGAAGAAGATGAGAAAAATATTACCCATGGAAGCCTCTACTCTGCTAGGGAAGAGGAAGGACAAAAGTTTCTCACTTCTATGAATTTCACCGCACAGAACTTACCATCTTCACTAGAGCAGCCACATAAGCTTGTTGCACTTCGATTATAAAGTAAATTTAATAACTTTTAAACCATGAACTGGTCTGTCTTCCCTAAAAAAACAGCCAAGAATCAATATCCTAAGAAAGTTGATGAATGTGGTGATAGAACCCCAGACATAGAGAACAGATCAAGAGTATGTAACATATTATAAGGGATAAGAGTAAATGATTTATGGCTCACTCTCACATTATCAAGTTACACACAGAGAACAGATAGATGACCTGGATTCCCCGAACTGGTCCTGTTGGACAAAGGAGGAGAGAGACAGTTGAGCTGGAATGAAGAAGTAGAGTTCTACCCACACTTGCATTCTCATCATCTAGGATAGACTATGAACCCTCAAAAGTGAAAACACTCAGAAACAGAGGTTGGTCCCTTGAGAAATTAAATTTTGGCAGGTCCCGTGTCTTGCTCCAGGGACAAGGACAGCAAACTTCTAGTTGTAAAGTTGAAATGCTTAGGGTGTTAGGGTGCAGAAGTAGCCAGATATGGGAGGATGGGAGAGAAGAGACATCTAATAAACAAAGCATAATTGGCCCCTGGAGATTTCCTTTCCTAAAGTTTGAGAAAGTTACCTATTCCAAAGTCACTGTCTTCAAATTCTAAGCATTCTCAGCTTTGTCACCCTTCAAAGGCATAGGGTGGCTTGCTGAGCTCTCCAAAGGTGAGTTGGGAAATTTTTGTTACTTTAACACTCATTTATTAACATTAAATTGCCCAACTGGTATGTTGAAACTGATAGCCTTCCCTCAATTCAAGCCTTAAAGTATGATGTTTTGTTAGAACAGTCCCCAGTTAACATTGGTCCTCAGACACTAGATTCTAGCTCTTCAAGTCAGGAAGCCAGTGAGATAAGAGATTCCAGACTGTGACAGGGTTGAGTCTCTTAATAATCAGCTCTCTCTAAAAATGCTTCCAACAACAGCCTTGTCTAGTGCTGATAAGAATGCCATGTAGCTCCTCTAGGAAGTCTCTACCATTGTAGGTCGAAAGTGCTGTGTAGCTGGTATGAATCTTAAAATATTCTTATAATTTCGAGGCTTGGGAAGCCTTGGCAAGTGGCTGTTGGGGTGACTCTCTGGCCAGAAACCTAGAGTCGTTGATGAACTCCAGGTTTCACTAAGAAACTATGAAAAAAACCAAGTTGAGCAGCACTGGAAGACCAAAAACTGAGGTTGCTCTCTGGCCTCCTCAAACATACAAACACACTCCAACATGCACATACGTACACACACACACATAATAACTATATGTATTTCTACTTGAAATATAATGCGATTCTGTCATTCTTATGACTGTGTTCTACTTAATGCTCATTCTCTAAGTATTCTGGGACAGAAATGGTGCAAAATGATAGTATGACAGCTGGGCAGGTGCTGGACAGGGTGGTGGGGGCAGTGGCCACGGAGGCAGAGGACTGCAGCTTATTTTTATTTTTTTTCTCATACCCAGTCTCTGTCCTTTGCCTTGTATTCTCTCTGTGTTATACTCAGTGTGTCTGCTTTGATCTGTGTTTAGCTTTTTGCAAATCTGTTCTCAAGGCTAGAGTGAAGGATATGCACTTATGATGCAGTGCCCTTGGAGGTCAGAGAGGGAGGTGGATTCTCTGATGGAGCTGGAGTTACCTACAGTCCAAAGCCAGCATGTGGGCGCTGAGAACCAAACTCAATCCTCTGCAAGAACAGCAAGCGCTTTGACCTCTGAGCCATCTCTCCAGCTACTGATGAATTCTATCTTTTGGTAGGAAATTTGGGGCCTTTTGTAAAGATAGTGGAAAAACAAAGAATTTCATATGTTCAGTTGACTCTGAAGCTGTCACTGTTCAAAACTGAGGATTTTTGATGTCTGTGCTTATGATTTGGAACAGAAGTTTCAATGTGATAAACTTGAATTCTAGAAAACTTTCGTACAAAGGACTCAACATAACATGTAAAGAGGAAATAACAAAACCAAAACTATTAGAAATTCTGGTGTATAAAATTAGACTTTAACAATACATAAAATAGGCCTGTGTCTGTCAAGTGACATCCAAAAACTTTTGAAATTCTCTCACAGAAAATATAGGCTTCTAATTCCTCTCGTGGGCAGCTTCTCAATAAGTTCCATCATTTAGTTATTTGTAGTTACATAGATGCCTTGGTTTTCACAATCACATTTTTAGAAGTAAAACATATCTAATTTGGACAAATAAAAGATCACGCATAAATCACTGGGAAGTACACATTCACGATTACACTATTGAGCAAGGACAATAAGTCTTTAAATGAATTTTCTCCTTTTGAAAATGTTTTGCAGACAGCTGAGGAAGCATCCCTTGTTTGGTTGTTGTTATATTTTATAGTTTTAATTCCACATTGTAGAAGCATAAATAACATAACTAAATGAGCAATTAACCATTCATTTATCATTTTATTAATAGATTTTGATCTTTGACAATTTCATAGAAGTATGCAATGCTTTCTGATTACTGCCTCTACTCTATCTCTTTTCTCTTTCCTACCCCTTAAACCTTCTTTCCCCTATAGATCTGGTTCCCATATTCACGACTTGGGCTAATGTTTTGTGTCCCACAGAGTTTAACTAGGGTTTTCTGCATGACCACAGGTTTGGAATTATCCATTAAACTTTTCTGGCTTACCAGCGGGAATTAAGTTCCCCACTTCCTGGATTCTGTTAGTTGCCAGTAGTTCAGTGGTTTGCAGTGGGGACCCTGAGCCTCCTCTGCATTCATGGCTAAAAATGAGGCTGACTCACATGAGCCCAGTACCAGCAGGTGCAGCTACTGTGAGTTTCATGGTTACTGTGCTCATGGTAACTTTAGAAAGTGGCATCTTGTAGCCTTTCTTCTTATCTTCCAGCTCTTATTTTCTCTGTGTATCATCTTTTGCAATATTCGAAGCCTTAAAAAGACCTTGTTGAAGGATAAATCAATGGTACTTTATTCCCAGCATCTTGTACAGCCATGAGTCTATATTCACTGCAATGAAAGGCTTTTCTGGCTATGACAGAGTGTACTCTTTGTGGTATCAACACTGATACTGGAAGGTGGTTTGGTGCCCTATCAATTTAGCTAAGAAGCCTAAAGTCAGGCATTAGGGACTATGACTGAGAAGGTACCAAGCATGGATTTCCTTTTGTGGAGTGACCCTCAGATGCAGCCATTCTTAATATATATGTGTCTTCCCATGTGTAAAACCCTGGGAGTATGTGGAGTCTTCGTAGAAAGGACTATTGGTTAATTAGAGCAGACTGATGGTTTATTGTATAACAGACAATACAGGGAGAATTATTGGTATTCCTTCAAAGAACAGGCCACAGTACAAACACTTTTAAAGTCATTTATCTTAGACTGGTATGGTTCATGTTTTATTTGTGTTTTCAATTATTGTTTAAATCCTATGGCTAACAAGTAAGCAAAAGTAACTATTTTTTCAACTACATGTTGGTAGCAATATATATTCATACAATTCTATTTAAGAGAGAGTGAAAGGATTTTAAAATAGCAGGATCGCAGATATCGGGAACCATTCTCTAATGAGGGAAAGATAACATAAAGGGAAAAGGGAAAACATTTCCACATTAAAGAAATGTACTTCAAATCTTTAGGTATAGACTAATGACCCTAGACAGGTTAGCTGTATTTGATTTTTCCAAAGTTCTCTTGATCACCAAATAGACCCAACAATAGGCCTCAGCACATATTTGCTGAAAACGTTAAGAGAAAGGAGCCATTTGTAAGGAACAATGTAGGCTGGAAGGATGGATGAGTTTTGTATTAAGCTTTATTTTGTAGTGTGTTTTCTTCAGCTGTTGATGGCTCTCTTAGAAGTATTAGAGAGGCAAGAGTAGACTTACATCTTCATAAGAAAATATTGTAAACATCAGTGGCCTTTCATTACCTAGTACAATGGTTTTAGAGTAAATTATCTTTTATCTTGTGTAAAATGCAGTGAATTTTCATCAAAAACAGTTTAAACATAAAGAATAAGTGTAACAGAAATTTATAAAAAAGGAGCGACCATTGCTGTTTTCGTAATATTGTGCATTAATTAATCTTAACCTAAACACCTGTAATTGACGTGATATCTAATGAGCATTCCAAAAGTTCCTAGGCTGAAAGTAGTCACAATCACAGAGACATGATGGGGCGTGGTCGATCAGTAATTAAACTTTAACCAGACTAGCTTAATATAAAAGATATATCTTTAATAAACAGAATAAAAGAAAACTTACATCAGAGTCCCAACAATCCAAGAGCACAGGGGCCAAGAGAGGGCGGGGAAGCACACCCGCCAGGTTTAAAGGTAAATTTTTGCCTTAGGGCAACATGCCTCAGGGACAGAATGTGATTGACTGAATTCCCCTATCAGAGACACCTGTGTTGGGCACCTTTCTGTAGTCAGTCACATTGTGACTGCAGAAGCTATTGGGATATCCACCCTAGTGTACTGTTGCAGGACCCTCTTTGAGATCAAGGGACATAATCTTCATTCTTGGTTAATAGGTCACTTTCTCCCTTCTGTAAGCAGGAAGGAAAGTTCATTGTGGAGTCAGAAGTTGCTAGTAGTTTGAGATGTTTCCTTGTTGTATTGATTGGCATTTCCCTAACAGCCATGCCTTTTTTCACATTCCTGTTGGCCATTTGTCTATCTCCAGAGAAAAGTCCACTGGATTCTTAGTAATCATTTGACAATAAGCTCTGATTACTTTGTGTTTCCTTTTGTTTTTGAGTTGCAGAATTTTCCTGGAGGACACTCTGGACACTGGCTTGCAGGTGTTTTGGCCCATTTGGTTCTGCTGGTTGATTTTGCATTTTGTCTGTTCTCTGCTTTGATGTCCAGAAACTGAATAAGCTGCTAAAAGCAAACCATTTAAAAAGCGGCACGATAATTTTGTTTCTTTGTTGTTCTTACTGTGTTTTTAGATAGGCCCTCATATTATAACCCAGGATGCCTGGAACTCAACAAGCAACCTAGGTTGGCATATAACTCATGGCAAATCTTCTGCCTCAGTCCCCAAAGTGTTAATATTACAAACACAAGCTACCACAGCTGGTAAGAAATGTCACTATAACATATGTTCTATGGTTAGTGTTGCGTCTTCTACTCTTCTCACTGGTAAGAATGAATCCCCTTTCTAGTGGAAATGAATAATGTCGTCATTGCAAAATATTATTGCTCAGTAGTAACACAGCATTACTGGACCCTTCATTAAATCCACCTCAAAGGCATATGGAACTTTTTTAGCTATTATGTAGCACCTGAGTCTTGAAATTGACATTTGGAATTGCAGTGGATTGCCTAGAATGGTGACATATATATATATATATATATATATATATATATATGTATATGTATGTATATACACATATATACACACACACACACACACACACACACACACACACATATATATATATATATATATATATATATATATATATATATAAAATGTGTGACATAGTGGCCCTCTACCTGACACTATTAAAGTCAAAGTTGTATAAAATAAGCTTCGTATTGCTTGGTGATTGAATATATAAGAAGATCACTTAAAATACCCCAGGTTCTACGGATGGTTTCTACTGTGAAGGCATCAATAAGGCACAGTCTGAGAACTCTACAGGAGAAATCCAGTAACGAAAGTAAAATGGAACTGAAGGTCATCTAGAAGTGGCTCACAAAACATTTCCGATCACAGAGAGGTGAAATACTAAGTATTACGCATTACTAAATACTAAACCAAACAAGATTTTAAACCTAAAACTACTTAATTTTTTGACCTTTAAGGGTAGGTGCTTCGGGAAAAGAAATGATGTCCCAATAATATGAATCAAGACGATCTTGCTTCTTTTCTCCTTAATTTTTCATGGCTCCATTGCAGCTTATCCTGGCCTTCCGTGTGGATGACCTTAAAATTCACAAGTGTCAGCTAGCAGCATGGTTGGAAAAAATCCCTTCCAGTCCTGAAATTCATGGGTCAGGAATCTGCCAACCAGACATGGGTCAGTGAGTTCATCTTATTGGGGTTTTCCTGTGACTGGGGCATTCAGGTCTTCCTTTTTGTCCTGGTCCTTGCCATGTACTTCATAACAGTTGTGGGGAATTCCCTGATTCTTCTCCTCATTAGGTTGGACAGCAGGCTTCACACCCCCATGTACTTCTTCCTTAGCGTCCTGTCCTTAGTGGACCTTTGCTATGGGAATAGTATTGCCCCACAAATGTTGGCCCACTTGGTTTCTGCCAGAAAGCTCATCTCCTTCAACGGCTGTGTTCTCCAGCTCTGTATCTCCTTGGCACTGGGTGGTTCTGAGTTCTTCCTCCTGGGAGCCATGTCCTATGATCGCTATGTGGCAGTATGCTACCCATTGCACTACACTGTCATCATGGATGGAGGACTGTGTGTGGGGCTGGCTGCCAGCTGCTTGGTGGCTGGTTTCTTGAATTCACTGATGGAGACAGCCATCACCTTCCGTCTTCCTCTGTGTCACAATGTCATCAATCACTTCGCCTGTGAGACCCTCGCAGTGCTTCGGCTAGCCTGTGTGGACATTTCTTTCAACAAGGTCATGGTGGCTATCTCGGGGTTTCTGGTAATCATGCTTCCCTGTGGCCTGGTTCTTTTCTCTTACACTCGTATAGTCATGGCCATTATGCGCATTCGTTCTACTCAGGGACGTCACAAAGCCTTTGGGACCTGTGCCTCTCACCTCACTGTGGTTTGTATGTGCTTTGGAGCCACAATCTTCACCTACCTCGGGCCACGGTCGGCCTCCTCTGAGGACAAGGAGAAGATGGTTGCTCTGTTCTATGCTGTGGTGGCTCCCATGTTGAACCCTGTCATCTACAGCCTGAGGAATAAAGAAGTTATGGCTGCTCTTAGGAAACTTGCAGAGAAATTAAGGTAGCAGAATGAAGATCTTAAGAAGTCTGGACCATCTATCGTCAAAATCAAACCAGAGAGCTGATAGATGTAGGTAGAGCTCCTACATTTTACTGAGGGAAACTGATCAATGTACTCACATCATCGTGGTCAAAGAAGCTTCTACACATGCTTAATAAGATTCATCACAGAACAGCACCAAACACTTATATATCGGTTATCTATGAGATGTCCCTTAAGATCCTCTCCCCTCTGACATACAATGACTTGGATCTTGTCAGCCTATTTCTGAAGAAAGGATGAACCTCAGCTTTTCCAAACACACGGGGCCTCGGATCCTTGTTCTGTCTTTTATCAGCTGTGCTCTCTGGCAAGTTACTGAACTATTTTATGTCAGAAATACTGTTTGGCTAAATATAGAAATGTACTTAGCTTCCAGAATGGCTACAAACATTGGGGCAATTTACATTAAATGCCCTCCCACCAGCAGTAATAGGAACAGTTCAGGCTTCTCCCTCCTTTAGGTGCCCTAAATTGTCACTTAATTCAAAGGCCTACTTACTAACCCAGAACAAACCACTCTGTTTCACCTTCAGAAGTTCTGGACATAAGCAGCTGGGCTTCTTGAGATGTGGGCCCAGCGCTGATAATTCTTGCCAAAGAATAAAATTTTCCATCAATTATAAATAAACAGCATGAATGCATGACTTTTCTGTTTTGTAACTCCAGTTCTTGTAAGAATGGAGTGGGTTCTCTAGAGTTTGTAATTAGGAATCTTTCTCAGAGAGCCTAAGAAAATTTCTGAGAAAAACATATCCTTTCAAAGAATTCATGCTGACTTAATGTTCTGTGAAATTTCTGTTTGAGGGGGCTGGAGAGATGACTCAGAAGGCCCCTTGCAGAGAATTGGAGTTCAATTCTTAGCACTCATGATGCCTTCCAACTTCCTGTACCTTCAGTCCCAAGGCATCCAACAGCTTGTTCTGGGCTCCAGAGATATTGCTCTCACAAGCACAGCACGTCCACTCCTGCTACATGGATATGTGGTCAGAAAGAAAAATAAAATCTTCAAAATTGATGTGTATGTACGTCTGTGTGTTTATGTATGTAGGCCCTTATGTGTGTCCGGGTTAAGGAGTAGGAACATGGGCTGTGAAACAAATTATGAAAATTTAAGTTATTTATAATGTAACCCAAAGTGATTTGAAAGTTAGAGAAATTTATAGAAGGGTGCATTTTACTTTTGCATCAATTTAGGGAAATAACTTGGAGCTCATGCTAAGCTGATCAATATAACCATGCTTTCTTTTAATTCACTTCAAACTTCCTCATTTGTTCTTAAATAGTCTCTACTCAATATTTTTTCTTATTTTACTGTAAATATTATATTCATATTGTATGTATATTTTAAATTTATATGTATATTTGTTCCTACATAAAACTGTAGATATTTTGTGGTTACTATCTTATCCTTTTCCTACTCTAACATTCTCTCTCTCTCTCTCTCTCTCTCTCTCTCTCTCTCTCTCTCTGTGTGTGTGTGTGTGTGTGTGTGTGTGTGTGTGTGTGTGTGTGTAAGCCAGAGAAGCTTTTTTTTTTCAGGAAGCTTTTTTTTTCTTCCACTATGTTGGTTTTAGGGTTTGAACTCCAGCCATCAGACTTGGCAGCAATTGTCCTTGTCTGTTGAGTCATTTACAAGTCATATATATATATATGAGTTTTCTGCTGAAAATAAGCACCTGATTGTTGTTTCTGAAGATAAAGACTATGATCTTGCATGGCGAAAGTTTTAATTTTGTATCATACAAACATAGGGTCTTGTCAAACACACGGTGTGTAATGTTAAGTTGATAAATATTACTGACTAAAACATTAAAGTCCTGGTATTTTGTCACTGTTCAATGACTTTTCATGCAATACTTTTATAATATAGAAGCATTCCAAATTTAAGGATCTAGGTACGACTACTTTCTACTCTCTCACTGTTTCTCAGAGTAGGCAAGATGGCTCAGCAGACAAAGGATCTTTGGCTTGCCACCAAGCCTTTTTGCCAAACACTGGTTTTCAGAACCTCATAGTGGATGGAGAAAATGGACTCCATCAATGACCTCTACATGGATGTCTTAATACAGGCACTCACTCACATATGCACCTATTTGTGCACATACATGCTAAATGAATGTTTAAACAGCTTTTCATATTATAGTCAGTAGGGTTTTGTTTTGAGAGAATACAAATTGGGGGGAGGGAAGTGGAAGTAGATGTGGGAAGAGCCACGGGATTGAATATGATCAAAATGAATCTTATATATGGAATCTTCAAAGAATTAATACAACCATTATGTTAAAAGTGTCTCCATAGTATCCTATTTAAATTTTTATTAGAAAATGACTTCAGTTATTATTATGCTGTACATTTAAGGCTATTAGTATTAAATAAAGTATTACATGTTACTAAAGGCCAATTAAAAGCTTTAAAAAGCTAAATTCTGTGTAATAGGAGAAAATATTTAACATTTAGAAAAGGAAGAATGATATTTGCAAACTTCTATTAATTATCATTCTGGGTCTTCATGGCTTTCTCAATTGTATATAAACACAGAGATAGTTTACAGTCTGTTTCCTAGATCTATCATTTTATTATTTTATTCCATTGCTAACAGGAAGATCAAATCTTTATACACAGGAAATATGACTTTGTATCCAAGAGTAGTGTTTTATCACTACTCTGACACTGTTGTTTTCCTCCAGTCAGTAGGTCTGTTAGTGAGGCAAACCCTGCCTCAGCCATGAAGAATTCTGAAGTTAACGGGCTGCAGTTACTCAGTTTGCTTTCTTTTCCTTTACAGATACTTATTTCTTTATCTATATATTTATTTGTATGTGTACAAGTGTGTTGCTTGCGTGTATGTGTTTCCGCTAAGTGCTTGCTCGCTTCTCACAGCGGTCAGAAGAAGCCATCAAGATCTCCTGGAACTAGAGTTATGGAGAGCTGTAGGTCGTCATGTGATCCCTGGGAACCAAGACTGGCTCCTCTGCAAGAACAGCAAGTTCTCTTAACCCAGAACCATCTCTCCAGCCCTTTGGTTTTCTTTCTTACAGTAAAATAACTCTGTAAAATCCACCTATCTTCAGTAATAATCCATATGTCAATATTTACCAATGTATATGTTCATCCTGTTTGTTACTCCCATATTTGCTAACTATGTAATCAATATGGCATATTTGATATTTAGTTAAATACATAAAGGTTTAATTACATTAAAATTAAATATTTTAATGGTTCCCCACTTGCAATTAGCAGAAATGATCTTATTTGCTACCATGACTTATGTAGCACAAGTTGTAGCAGGTCTTAATAACAAAAGCCTGGAGTCAGATATAGGGGAAAATACTGAGAGATCAGAGAGACAAAGGAGCCAAACCAGTCAGTCACCTTACTTACTCAACTTCCCAGCTAAGAAGAGACTGAGTTCTGTTTCCTCCTGACTTGTCACTTCCCCTCTCCACCCAGCCATATCACTTCCTGTGTGTCTGCACAGACCTCCAGACCTCTATGATTAGCTAGTGGTTAGCTCCGCCCTTCTGATCTTCAAGCAAGCTTTATTTGTATAAACAAGATATCGCCATAGATCTAAGTGTCCTGCATGTTCTGTTCCCTACCTGACTCCATAGTATGTGTCTTCCTAGTAGCCCTGGCTGCCTTTCATTTCCCTCCACAGCAGTTTCTTCCTTGCTCCTTCTGTTCACTTTGCGAATGTCCAAGAGAACAACAGCCTGTCTCATGTAAGCAGCAGCTCTCAGGAGGTCTCTATTAAGACTTTCCTCATATTGCTGCTTCCATGGTACCTGGAAGAGTACTGTGCGCTGTCGGCTCTTCAGCAACATATACAATTTCTCAGGTAACATCTCCAAATCAATGAGTTAGGTGATATTCCTCTTTACAGATAAGTCAGGAGACTGTAGAGATTGTCTTATGTTGAGGTCTACATCACTTACAAATCCATGCCTTTACTAACACTTCTCTCTTTCATTGCAGTGGTGCCTCATGTGAGATGCTTAGTGCTTTTCTCTAGTGTGGAATTTAAAGAGTGATCTCACCCTGCATCCTTCTACAATTATTCTCAATGGTGTTGCTCTGATGGACTAAAGGGGATTTTTGCTGATACTGACTAACAACTCACTCACTTGTGAAGTTACCAAGCCCCTAACTGATATAAGACTACGTTAGTTCTATTCCCCAGTATCTTTTAAACTCCCTTTCCCCAGAATAAAGGAATATTTCAGTGGCAAAGGCTTCATGATAGCCAAAAACCCTTTTGAGCTCCTAACCAATTCCTCTGCAGTTAGAACCTATTGACAAACTCATTGATTCTAATGGTTCCATTTCAAACTATAATTTGATTGAAGAATGTTTTCTTTTTCATTTAAATTTGTGTCATATTTTATATTTTCATTTCTACCTCCACAAATATCTCCAGATCCTTCCTATCTTCCTAGTAACCCAGCTTTAAGTTCTTTATCTCTCTCTTTCAAAATAACTGCACAAAACAAAAAGCAAGACAAAATGTTCCATAACAAAACAAACCAGAGAAAAAAAGTCCAGCAAAAGAAGCATAGAAATTGTTTTGTGTTAACCAGCTACTCTTGGGCATGGAGCCTACACTGGCACGTAGTTGAAATTTTATTGAAGTTCTTTAAGTGAACACCATGTTATTCCAAACTGAGGGAAGATATTTACATTCAAAACAACCTTCAAACTCCAGACCATAGTCTAAAATAATATGAGTTTTTGTAAAGTTCATTTAGCTCAGAAAAAGAAATCACTCTGTTCCATTTTAGAAAAATCCAGGTTAGTTAAAACAGAGGATCTCTTTCACCATTTAATAGGACCCTCTAAATACAGAAGATGAAAGAAAAAAATCTATTCTTAGAGGTTATGTAAATCCAGGGCTTACTATTTTCTATAACAGCTTTCATAAAACATCTATCTACTTTTCCTGGGTAGAAAATAAATGTAGGAGGATATAGACATTTTCAAGGCTTATGAGCCATACATAATGATACCCAGTTGCCTTGTTATTCCAACACCCATTCTTAATTGACAATTTAATCTTCTGATTCTGACTTTTACACTGTTACTAACTCTTGTATTCATATGTGAAACTCAACAATATACCTGACTATTAAACTACAAGGCTAGCTGACATTTCATGTATATTCCCAAAGTGTTAGAGGTTGATGCAACCTTTTCAGAGGGTGCTATTCAGTTAAAGTAGAGCGATGACTCACTGTTGAGATTCATCTTCTCAGGAGGTGTCCCCGTGCCAAAGGTTGTACACATTGCAGAAACTCATTCACAAAGGTTTTAAGGGCCTCATGGATATAAATATGAACTAATCTTCATCCCCAACCATCTCCCTTATTCCTTTCCTCTCCCTCAAACAAAAGTCAGTTAAGGGGATTTCTAAGATATTACAGAAAGTGGATCCTGTATTTCTTCATTATAGTTCAAGGTTTACATGAATTACCTAACTCATATTGAGCTGAAACTTAAGGTTGGACAGAGGAATCAGATACTATATTTGAGGAGATAAAGGAGATTCTACTTGGTCCACCACCTGAAAAGTCATCCTGAGAATGAATGCCCAACTTTCTTTTGTTCATGAAATACATAAGAATGAATCAGGAGTTATTCAGCAACATGGAGACTGGCATGGCCAATTACATAGCACAGCTAGCAGGTTGTTCCTGTTGCTATTGGTTACCTCTCTGCATGGGAGCAATTGTAGCTATTGGTAAAGCATTATAGGTTGTAAATGAGACTTTTATGACTTATTTGTGCACATTCTTATTCTATTGAAGGCTTATTACATTCCAGCAAGGCTTAGTATCTATCTGCAGACAGATTGAGATCTTATGAAACTCCTTTACTGTGTCCTTCTAAAGTAACTAATATTTAACAAAATATCCTGAATCTCACTACTCTTATTCTTCACCAATCTTCATAGTCTTCATATTTCACTCAAAAAATTTACAAAAATACCTAGGAATAAACATATTAAAAACAGTAAAATACTTCTATAATAAAAGATATAAACATTTTAGAGAGAAATTATTGGGAGATGGAAAGACTCCCATGTTCATAAAACAGCAGAATTAATATTATGAAAATAGCCCTATTATCAAAAGGAAACCATAGATTAAAAGTAATTTACATCATAATTCCAATAATATTCTTCATAGAATATCCAAAGAAGTCCTGAGCAAAAAAGAATCATAATGAGGGTATCGCAATGCTTGATATCAAATTATACTAGTAGTCATAATAGACACAACATGGTGCTGGTGAAAAGTGGACTTATAAGCTAGTGGAAGAGAAGAGAAGACCCAGAAACAAACATGTAAAGCTACAGCCATCTGATATTTGACAAGATGACAAAAATGCACATTAGAGAGTACACAGCTTCTTCAACAAATGATGCTGGGAAAGCTGGGTCTTCACTCACAGAACAACAACACTCAACACTGTCTCTTGCCCTGTACAAAAATAATCTCAAAATCAGTCAAAGGCCTTACTGGAAGTGTTTTCAGGGATTGGAGAAATGGCCCAGCGGTTAAGAGCACAGGCTGTTCTTACAAAAGACCTGGGTTCAATTCCCAGTGCCCACATGGCAGCTCACTACTGTCTGTGAGTCCAGTCTCAGAGAATCCAGTGCTTTTTTCTGAGTGGAGCCAATTCTGACCATGATGCATAGACATGCATGGAAATAAAACATCTGTACACATAAATAAATAAAAGATCTTTAAATAAAAAGGGAGTGTTTTCTTCAATGTGTAGATACAGGAAATAAAGCCAATAATGGAAAAAGGGGATTGCATGAAAGTCAAAAGTTTCTGTTCAGCAAAGGAAACAAATAGCCAAGAGGACTTTCCACAGAATGAGAGTAAATCTCTACTAGATATACATGTGATAGCAGCATGCTACATACAATGTATAAGGAACTCAGATTCCTAGCTATACATATGACAGTTCAGTGCTGCATAAATGCACAAGAAACTCAGAAACCTAAGAAAAATAATAACATAGACAAACAAAATGAACATATAATTCTAAAGAGATAATTTGTAAACAGTCATAGAAATATATAAAAAATGTTCAGCACCTTTAGTCATCAAGAAAATGCAAATCCAACTTGCCAAAAGATTCTGTCCTACCCTGGTTAGAATGCTGGCCATTATGAAAATGAATGTCAACCAACACTGGTAAGAAAATGGGAGACAGGGAATCCTTGTTAAGTGTTAAAAAGAGTGTAAACTAATGCAAAACTTTGGAAATCAGCACGAAGTTTCTCTTTCTCTCTCCTTTTCTTTTTTTTACGTTTGTGGGGACAGCAGGGTTTCTCTGTGTAGCCCTGGCTGTCCTGAAACTCACTCTATAGACCAGGCTGGCCTCCAACTCAGATCCATCTGCCTCCCAAGTGATTGACTCAAGGGCATGGACCACCACACCTGGCAACATGGAAGTTTCTTTCAAAAACTAAAAATAAAACTAGCATTTCCCTTGGAATACATTAAGTAATGATAGTCACCATATTACAGAGACACCTGTGCATCTCTGCATATTCACAGCAGCTGAGTTATAGAGCCTGCCTATGTTCAGACATTTATCTGTCCACAGATGACTAGAGAATGGAATCGTGGCATATGCACACAGGACTTTGTTCCGCCATAAAGAATTAGATAATTCTTTTTGTTGCTGTTGCTGCTTTTCTTTTGTGGGGATATGAGTGGAACTAGAGGTCATCATATGAAAGAAAATCAGCCAGACCCCAAAGACAAATACTGTATGTGTTCTCTCATAATTTTCTATAGTATATCTATATGGCATGAAATTATGAGCATGAGCGTCTGGGAAAGGCAACAGGGCATAGAGGAGGGATTATGGGGAGAATGAAGAGATCATTTGTAGCAAATATGGACTAAACAAGGCTAGGTCTGTTTAGACCGTTCTTTCACCTTTCAAAATAGGACCAAGACAATGAAAGGGCTCTGAAACCTATTGCTAATAAATATACACTGATTTGAAAAATTTCTGCTGTCTGTTTGCTGTGAACAGACAAATTACCATCCCATCTCTTAGAAGGCAGGGAGTACCTAGTCTCTTGATCATATGGAGATAATGGAAAGCCTATGCCCAAGGCTATCTCAGTCCAATAGATGGCATCTTTTCTCAAGTATTAAATCCCTGATGGATTATTCATGTTGCAGTGAGCATGAACACTCATAGGTTTTTTTTTTCTGAACTGGGAATAGAACTTAAAAATTCCTGCATTCTAGGCAAGCTCTGTACCACTGGGCAACAACCCCAGCCTTATAGGAGGTCTTTAATAGGCAAGAGAAAGAAAGGGAAATCACCTGGCTGGTGCTTCAACTGGAGTTGTAGACCTTCTGGTGACTGGTGTTTCTTTACCCAATTCTGACTTTGTGTTGCTTAAAGAACAGAATGGGTGGCAACCAATATTGGATGAACAATATCAAGTCAAATTGACTAAACAGAACTGCATTTTATATTTCTTATGTGGTCAGGGCCAAGTAGCTGACCAGTATTCTCTGGCTGTGTATGATGATTTGTTCTTTAACACACAGAGGTTGACCCAAAACTAATATGAATTCATTGGAAGCCATCTCCTAAAACAACTCATATAGTATAAATCAACTGCCAGACCTACCTGAGAAATAACTCTCCCAAGGAAAGTCATTTCCTTCAGCTTCTGGGTCTGTTGAAATATGACAAACAAACTACCCTGGTGTCATATTCACTAAGGCAAAAAAAGACAAACAAACAAACAAAAACTCTGTGTGTTATCAGTCATTTGCAGTTTTCTATTTATGTGGAAGCTTTTCTCTTATAGAGCATAGCTGCAATGGTTATAAAATACTATTATGCTCTTGGGGCTCACCGGCTAAGGGTCACAGTGACAGAAGACCTCAGACTTCCGGCAAAGAGTTCAAACTGCAGGGGGGACTTGGCCTTTACTCCATTATTTTCATCCTCAGTTCTAGGATTCGTGAATACACTACCAGAAATCCTGAAGTCTCAGTTCTCTTAACTGATGGAAATTTGCCAGGAACCAAGGTTCTGTTCCTCAAATATACTCTTTCAAGGAGCAGTTATCAGGTTTTATAGCTATTTCTTCCAAATTGAACCATTTCCTGGTGGGGAGAAGAAGAGGCTCACAAAACTTACAAGAAACTTCTAAGAACTCACAAGGAATTTATGAGTCACAAGGCTCTGCCCCGAGGTTAGAGGAGCAGTAAGAATTGCAAAGGGGAGGGGAACCCTTTAGGGAAAGTGCCTGGCAGTTTCATAGCAAATGCTCTTGTTTCAGCTTTTCTGAGCCACCACCCATGCTGGGTGGGCTTTTCAAGTGATGCAGATTTCTGGGATATACCAATGTGATTGTCAGTAATTTCAATAATCATATTTGTTCCGGGAAGTAGACTGGGATGGGTTATTTGCTTAGCCTGTCATTCATATAGGCATCTCTTTGCATTTCCTTGGGAAATTTTACCAACTTATTCTTTTTTTGTAGAAACAAATTGAAGGAACTAGGCAAGGGACTTGAAGCTATTTCATAATACTAAATCTTTCTGCAACGTATTCCAAGGAAAGAAATAGCATCATACAATCTTTATACTGGTGATTATATACAAAAGTGCCACCCCATAAACAGTCTTTTACATTTCATTTAAAAGAAGCATATCAAGAATTGCTAACTAATCATCTGCTTCTTTACTAAAATAATTTGACTCAGGTCTAATATTTCTCATGTAGAGAAAGCTACCTCATTAGGGCAATGCCAAAGACTCCAAAAAAATTTCAGTAAACAGCCCACAATACCTGACAAGATCAGTCAGTCCTTAGATGTAGATTTCTGGGGTCTGTACTTACAATCTACTCCTTCTCTAAATATTGTTATATGCTGATGCATTTAACTTCAGTGTTTTCCGTCAATAGGCCAATTACATGCTAATTTCTACAAAACAAATACAGCTGTTGGATTTGAAGCCAATTTTTTGTCTAGGACTTCTTTTTGTGGACATTCTCATAGAAAGGAATGGCTACAGAACATTTCAAAAGTATATTTAGTCTGAAGGAGACATTTCCTATAATCTTCTGATCTTACTAACTGTAATCCCTTTTGGCAAACTGTAAATAAATTACTATTTGACCCCAACGAAATTACATGTTTTTGTGTGATGCTACTAGAAGTTATCAATCATTTGTGTCTTGAATGTTTTCTAAAGACTCGCATGATGAAGACATGGGCCTTACTTTGGCCCTATTGAGAGGCAAGGAAGCTTCTGAGAAAATACCGACTGGTATTGAAGTAGGGTCACCTTTGGGCAAACAATAAAAGGACCTTGCAGCATGTAAGATAAAATAAACCTTTCCTTCCCAACTTGCTTTTGATCTTGGTGACCGTTACAATAGCAGAAAGCAAAATATAATGGGGGAATAGGCCACTGAGCCCTTCCTGTTCCTCTGCTTCATTGCTGGCATGTGAGGAACAGACCCTTTCTTCTACAGGGTTCCAGCATAACGAACTGCACAGCCACAAGACCAAGTGTCCATGGACTGATGCCACAAGCCAAAAGGAGCCCTCCTTTGGCTTTTTGTTTTGTTTTGTTTTAAAGATTTGTTTATTAAGCATCCAGTGTTCTGTCTGCCGGCCAGACTGGATGAGGGCACCAGATCTCATTATGGATGGTTGTAAGCTATCACGTGTTGCTGAGAATTGAACTCAGGAACTCTGGAGGAGCAGCCAGTGCTCTTAACCACTGAGCCATCTCTTCAGTCCCTTCCTTTTAATTAGCACCATGTTTTGTCACAGTAATGCAAAGCATCAAAGAAAGAATGTCATTGAAAAGTTCACAAAAAAAATCCCAGGAATTTTAAAAAAATTTTTTGTCGATTTAGGTGAAAATAATCTCTAATTGTAGGATGGGTTTTTGTGGCTTCTTGCTACTTGTTTTTAAGGTCTAAGGATCTTTTAGTTTCATAGCAACATAATCTCTCTAAAAAGGTTCGACCATACACAACTTACCAGCATGAATAGCATTCTTCTGGACACCAGTCCCTTAAAACAATCTTAAAAGACTCCGATTGCTTGTGACTGGTAGTAAATGACAGCCAGTATCTTACCTGGGAGCAAATAATGGAAGCCAGTGAATCTGTGATGCCATCTTTGTCCAATCCCTCTGACTGGACAGACTATTGTTCATCCACTTTTCCCTGAGATCAGCATTTTTGTGTTGGTTTGGTACTCCTCCTCACTAACTCCCTACTTTTAAAGACTGAAAAAGGGGGGCTGTGTTTCAATCTATGACTGTTTCATTTCTGTGACTTTCATATATTCAGAGGTCAAAGATTATTGCATACGTAAACACATTCACTCAATATTTCCAGCAAATCTTGAATGGCAGACACTAAGCCGGAAGCTGAATAGGGAGCTGGGGGTTGTGGGCAGGGTTGGAAGGAGGAGATGTGAGAGGGTTAGAGGAAGAAAGAGAAAGTGGGAGTAAATATCTTCATTTAAAAATTAATTAGAATCCAGTGGATGTGATCCTTCATGGGGCAGGAATGGTGATACAAAAGCCCTGGGGGTAGGAATTAATTTTGTTCACTAACATGTAACAGTTTGCATTATCTTTAATAGCCGAAAGACTTGGTTGAATTCTAAGATTGAAGACAAGTTCCATATGTTCATTCTCACCATTTATTCTCAACTGAAAGTCATAGGCAAAGTGTTAATCAAGCATAGGAAAAGTAAAGGAAAATCTTGTAAATCAGAAATAAAATTATTTTAAAATCGTCAATAACAAAAATCTCACAGCAGAGTGTCTAGAACTAAAATGTGGGATTGGGAAGTTTGAAAGTTTCAAAAACAATATCTGCTGTGTATATACGTGGATATTAAGATTCCCTCCACCAGAGAAGTGTGAGATTCTTACTACAGAAATAACTCATTGGATGTCAAAACTTCTCAGCATTAACTCTTGTCCAACTGTGAAAAAAAAAAAACTTTCAGCATTCAGGGGAAGATTCGTGAAGGAAGAAGTCACTGCCCTGTAGTGAAGGAGTTGGGGACCTTTAAATTGCCTCGCATCTCATCAAGATGGTGGCCCATACTTCTGATACAGACATTAAGTGAGAGAAATACCAATGTGAACACTATTCTCAAAAGAATTTGGCGGACATCTTTGGTTTATAGAGAAGCTAACTAAAGGTTCTTGCAAAGGCTTAATCCTGTTTTCCTTTTCTGGGATGTACACCAAAAGCTCCAAGGAACGTTTGTTTGAACTCGTGATGACAGCATGTCAGGGTGCCACCAAACATGCCCAGCTGTGTCTGCCAAATGTCTCAGATCCATTTAGGATTATTTGTATGAAATTTTTACTTCAAGAATCATAGTCACGGCAATTCACAGGCTCTTATCACAACAGGAAGGGCATTTCTTGACTCTGGAGAAGTGTGTTCTGCCTAGAATTCAGCTCATGCAGCAAAAGCAGCGAGGATTTGGTAGAAATTGTGTCATTTTACATTTACAGTCATTATAACCAAAATTAAATCCATGATGGGAAATTGATTAAATGATACATTGTAAGTGATGTCAGAGCATCAATTTCAGGAACTTGAAGGCGAATTCATATATAAGGCAAAGAAGTACCTAATTTTTACAATTTTATAATTTGTTTTCTGTATTTTAGTCCTATGAAAGAATCTACATGCAAAATTGTTTTTTAATTACCATAAGAATCGAGCATGAGCAGCACCCCAGCATGGACTGTTTATGACTTTCAATGTTTCCACTTACTCTTTTATGAAACCACGGTGAATACGCCATCTTTCTTTGTTGTGAGGCCTGCTTGCAAGTCCTGCACACACAGAGAAGTGATAGATGCTGCACTGTAACATTCCCTCAGGCTATGGAATATTATTAGTCAAGTGATAATTTGCAGATGACAGTGACAATCACCCATTATGTTAAATTCATTGAGCATACTTTATGATATAATTTTGTAATTTACTAGATGACAGATGTCCACGTAAACTCTTACTAAATTGTCACAATGCCAGTCTAGCTCAGCAGTTGTGGTCTGCCTTGGAGAACTGATATGGTCATCCTGTTTCCCAAAATCAAAGATAATACTACCTGAATATCTGAATTGAAGATGTTTAATTACAGGGCTCTCTTTCCTCTTACTCATTTGACAAAGAATAAACATGATTCTTTCTAAAGTATGTGGCCATAAGTAATTTTCCTCCAATGGAACCAACATCACATGAGACAAAAGAGATGGCCACAGTACGCACAAATTTCCTTGAATACCACAGGAGACTTGGACGGCTGTTGTCTATGTTCTTTCCTCTTGGGTCCTGGGAGAGATGCCAAGATCTGGATGCCGTATAAAGTCTTCAGAATAACAAAGACATTCACAGCTGGATGTGCCCTAGGACAGCTCTCACCAGAAGGCAATGGGATCTCTGCCCCCACAGTGCTGGAAGATCCAGCCTGGGGTCACACTGGACACAAATGTAGTCCTAGTGTCCGGTGATATCCTCTCATATAACCCTGGCGACCTGCTGGGCAGTAGTGGGGTAATCTGTGCCCATCGGGTTCCTCGATCTTTAGGGAGTGGGTTCCTTCTAGCTATTCAATACCTGAATCTTTCCTTTGTACTTCTTCCTATTTTAGAATCAGTGAGGAATTTCTTCTCACATTCTGCCCCATCAGAAGCTGCTAAGTCAAGGTAAGTGATTCCTACTGCAACATCTATAATATATAGGCAACTCTTGGGGACAGTGATATCTAAACTCTAAATGTTTCCTGTCTTTCCTTTTCATCCACAATGATAATCTCATTTTCTGATTCAAATGTGAAAAAACTTATGCAATAAACCAAAGGAATGGGCTTCTCTTACTACCTTTTGAGAGAAACTTCCTAGTGTTAGGTCATAAATAAATACTCCAAAATATTACCATCACCCTTAGATTCCTTCATGTTCCCCAGACTCACTATGCTGCAGACTCCTAGGTCTTTCTTGTGTAAACAGGTAGATCCTGGAATTGCTTATATAGATAGAGCTGAATATGTTCATCTTGGTCTCTTTAACAATCAGTTAGTCATCAGCTAGTGATCCTGATCTTCCTAAAAATCTGTCATCGACTAGAGATTTTGCTCTTCCTTGTTTTCATTGAAGGTGTCTGTTAGGAAAGTGATTTCTAGCTTTTCCAGTTTCTCATTTGATGATCTTTTTCCACCCAATATATCTTCTCATATCAACACCTAGGGTGAAAAATAAGGCAATTATCATCTTTCTGGCAGACATACAGTCTTCATTTCTTGTTCTTGCTTTAGGACAGTTCTTTAACTCCTTATTGCTTTGTAAGGAGCACCCCATGATTTGGACCCAGATAAGTCTCTCTGCCTCCCTGCTTGGCAACCCAGTTCAATTCATTGACATAGACAATCATCGGGCTGCTATGCTGTGCTGTTCATTCGCTATGCCTTTTCTTTCTGAATCATTTGTTACAATGCCTCGGTTTCTCCCTGATAAATCCGAGGGTATATTTAGGGCTTATCTTGTCTCTGGTGCACATGACAAGCATCTCTGTATGCAACTTTCTGTTCTGTGTGTTTTGGGTAAAATATGTGCTTGTTCCTGTGCTCAATGCTTCTCCGATGACCAGTGCTTATAATGAAGTTTCAGTAGGACTGGAGAACATTCAATAAAAGAATCGTGAATTTTAAGTGTTTAAATTAGCGATGAGACTAAAATCTGACTTTCTTTGCCTGTGGGAGAGTGAGCCTAGTGGTTGATTTTATGACTCAGAAAGACCTGGTCTTCAGTATAATTCTGACTGCATCCCTCTTTAATTAGGAACTGCTACTTTATGTACCTGGCTATAGGGCCTCTTCTGGGAAATTAGAGGAACTGTGTCTCATTAACATGATTTTACAAGTTTTTTATCCATTTCCACCTCTGGTTATAGGGAAAATGCCCATGAAAGCCTTCCAATTTTCCTATATTAGCAAACGGCAACACAATATGTGATAACTGTGATTTCTGCTTGATTTTTCCTCCAAACTTCTACACCCAAATCTGCTAATTTATGTTAAAGGTTTTACCTCTAAAATAGATCTTAAATTCATTTTTATCAAAAATGTCTTCAAGGTCGCTGGCACCTCTCCTAAAGTCTGTATCACTGCTCTTACTCCTGTCTCCAGAAAGTTTACTTTTAAATGATAGTTTTTTTTCCCATGATGCGATAGTACCTGGCCCTTTAACCTCTGTTTGCCTCTCATTGCATTTAGGCCACTCTTTAGATTCCTTTTTGAGCTTTCACGTCTGATCTACTGGATCATACCTACCTTCTCACCACTTCCTACCTCCTCTTCTACTGGCCACAGTATAGCAATAGGGGTCTCAGCTTAGCTTGGGCCTCTGTTACCTAAGGTCTTCAAAGAGCTGACCCTGGAATCCTCTGCTCAGATGAGGTCAAAGAAACATCCCATACCGGATCATGTACTGTTACTTTATGGCTTTTAATCTTCATCAAAAATATCTAACATTTTAAAATACATTTATATTTTAGTGTAGTTATTACACCCCCACCCTGAAACTCTATCTTCATCCTCAGGAACTGGAAGCCCACTGACCAGGGCCCCACCTTTCTGTTCCTCACAACTTACTTGGATTACAGCACTTACACCTCCCCAGTACTGACCTTGATTCATATTTACTGCTTTAATATGGAGCAAGAGCCCCTTCCACACTCATTGTCATTTACACTTTATATGAAACACCATTTGCTTGATGTCCCAATTTCATTATAATCCACAGTGACATCCACTGAACGCATATTAATATTTGCATTAAACAAGAGAAGAAAATGGGTTTCAAAGAGAGCATGATTTCAAGGACATAAAAGACTTGGGAGTCCAATGAAATCCAGAAATTTCACAGGGATGAGCCTGACACTCCCCGTGCTTCGTGATGGCATACAACTCATATTGTGGTTGGCCTTTTCCATCTCCACTAGTGTAGAAGAAAAATTAAGAAGGTGACATGTGAAGGTCATCCAGCAGCAAGGAAGAACTTCCAGACTGTGAGCAGATGAAAGCACAGGAAAGCCAGTGTTGTCTGGCTTTTTGAAATTGGCAGCTGTAACACAAAGTGGGCTTTGCTAGCTTACTTTCAGGTATTTGTGGAGGCAGTGGAGGATATTAGACAGCGCATGACTTTATGCTTAGACTTGAATACAATCCTTTTCCTCCCCTCAGCGAGAACATAGAAGTGTACTTAACAGCTTTCTAATAACACACCATTAAAATGAAAATAACAGGGTACAGGTAAAATGCTATATAGGAAAGTAAGATAAAGCTTGATATATGATTATTATGTCTATCATATATTAATTATTAATCTATCTAATTAATAATATGCTGCTAATAAGCAACTGTTACTGCTGTTGGTATGCAAAGAAGGCAGGGCTGAAAGATGTTTAACAGACCATGGACTCTGACCAAGTGACTCCTTTCTCTCAGAAGAGCTAAATCCTGTGTGTTTGATATGGATTTGGAGAACCAGACACAGGTCACCCACTTCATTCTGGTGGGGTTTCCGGGGAGCTTGAGCATGCGAGCAGCGGTGTTCCTGATGTTTCTCGTGGCCTATATTCTGACTGTGGCTGAAAACATGATCATCATCCTCCTGGTGCAGCAGAACCGGCCCCTGCACAAGCCTATGTACTTCTTCCTGGCCAACCTATCTTTTCTGGAGACCTGGTACATCTCTGTGACTGTGCCCAAGCTTCTGTTCAGCTTCTGGTCCTTGAGTAACAGCATCTCCTTCACCCACTGTATGATACAGCTTTACTTCTTCATTGCGCTTATGTGTACGGAATGTGTTCTCCTGGCTGCCATGGCCTATGACCGTTACGTGGCCATCTGCCGCCCATTGCACTACCCCACCATCATGAGCCATGGGCTCTGTTTCCGCCTGGCTCTTGGTTCTTGGGTCATTGGCTTTGGCATCTCTTTGGCAAAGATCTACTTCATCTCTCGTCTCAGTTTCTGTGGTCCCAATGTCATCAACCACTTCTTCTGTGACATCTCTCCAGTCCTTAATCTCTCCTGCACAGACATGTCTATTGCAGAATTGGTGGACTTTGTCTTGGCTCTGATTATCTTCCTCTTCCCCTTGTCAATCACCGCTTTGTCGTATGGATGCATCCTGGCCACTGTGTTACGCATGCCAACAGGAAAGCAAAAAGCCCTTTCCACCTGTGCTTCCCACTTCGTGGTGGTCACCATCTTCTATTCAGCCACTATTTTCATGTATGCCCGACCCCGAGCTATTCACGCCTTCAACATGAACAAAGTCATCTCCATCTTCTATGCCATTGTCACCCCAGCCCTCAATCCTTTCATTTACTGCCTAAGGAATCGGGAGGTCAAAGTAGCTCTGAAGAAATTGATCAGTTGCCAGGCTATTAGATCTGACTAGTCTGTTATGACTGATTGGAAAGAAAAGACTATCTTCTCTGTGTTCCTATATACTTTCTCTTCCAATACCCTAGCTGAAATTGATGATATTAATATGATTACACCATGTCCACACCAAGTGTGAACCCTTGTATATATTTATGCATGAGAACTGTACTGTAAGGACACACACACTATGTAGATATCTATAAAAATAATTCTCTTGAATTCTAATCCAACATAGAGTTTATACGATTTTAGAAAATTAAGCTTAAAAATGGTGTGGTATTGTACTGTGTGGCTTGGCCTGATTTGGGTCCTATAAACAGAACAGTTCTGAGGTTAAAAGATTCCATGGTACCCTTGATTTCCCACTTGTGTGACTGGCAGAGGAAGCAGCTTCCTCAACAATCCTATTATCTTTGTGCTTGGGGTCAGCATTGGTGACAGAGGCTAAAAGGCAGATCCTCGTATCCTTCCAAAACTTTATCTCACTGACTTCTCCTTGAGTAGTACTTTCTGCCCGAGAATGCTTTTATAAATCTGTGAGTGAATTGTACATTATGTAATCATATCTTGTAGTCTGATACAAATTATGCTGATGCTTTTTCTTGAAGTCCATAATTTCCTTCAGAACATGTGTTTATATCCTTTGATTGATGAATGCAAGGTAAATGATGAATAAATCTTAAATATATTCAATGTGGATCAACTAGCCTTATTGAAGACCCTTGTCTTCTAAGCCCAGTATTTTCTCATTTACCCTCTTCCTCTCTTTTCCTTTCACAACTTGCACACAGATACAGGTAACAATACAATTTTAATGATTGATGTGTATTTTCCTTTTGTGACACAGTGATACTTGGCTCTCTTTATCTGACATTCTACATAAGACCTTTTCAATTAACGCTAGAGATATGCCTTGTTTCACAGTTTCGCCAATAGTGAAGGAAGTTCTGCTGTAAGCTACATTCAACATAAAGGCTCTAGCGGTCAGAATTTATTTTTTCTTGTGAGCAGTTTTAAACAGTAATACTTAATACACCAGTTACAACTTTCACCAAAGAGCAAAAAAACACTTTGAAAGTAAGGAGTATTTAGGTGGGATTTTTTTCTCCTCATTTTACAAACATCCAGAACAGATATTCACAGAAGTAAACAATATTTTCCCCAAAATATTGATGTGCAAAGGTCGAAAGCCCAGGTCGCTTGGTTCTGAGCTCTGGGTCCGTCCTCTAGTGCCTGGGTCTCCCAAAGGAAAACATGTTTCTTCAGAGGCCAGGTGTGCAGAAGCTAATTGCAAAGGGACTGAGTAGATAATGAACTTCTACAGCAGGAGGCAGCTAGTAAAATAGAGTGGACAAATGTGAAGCCCAGATCTTAAGAAAGGCAAGGAACAAAGAAAAATAGGAATGTACTTCACTTTAGGAAATAAATGTGTAAAAGCAAATGGTGTTCATAGAGAAACGATTTAGTGTCAGCTTTTGGATGGATTTCCCTTCCTGAGTCGATAAAATGTAGTTATGAGTGTCTTAAAACCACATGTATATAAAAGAAATTATATTCTGAATTATTTATATGAATCAAACCATCAGGGTACAGTCCAAAGGGAGTATTAAATGTGTGTCTGAAACATAGGCAAGAAACTCCTGTAGAGATCAGAAAACCAAACCAGAACAAATCAATAAAAGTTACAGGCCTTAATCTAAATTTTTGCTCTGGATGTATTTTTACTGTGGGGCCTCGAAAGAACTGTTTATACTTTCTGAAACACTGATTCCTTATATGCTAAACAGGAGTGCTTATGTTTGCTCTGCTTGGCTTGAACAATGCCTGTGAGGCTCATCTAGTATGATCCAAAGGCCTTGACTGTTCAGTGCCTGGGATAGTATAAGATCTAAAAAAGTGTCCCTTGACTGGGACTTGCATGGAGAAATGGGCAAGTAGGGTGTGTTATTTCACCTGTCAAAAACTATCCTATACAGACTGATTATGTCCATGGACATAACCCAGGAGATGGCAAAACCAAGGGAGTGTGTCTGTTTGTCTATGATTTCCATGATGCTTGAGTAACAAAGAGGGTATGATGGGGTGGGTTTTACGAGAGTGTAAATTTTATTAAACTGTATTGTAAAGAACAAATGAGAATTAGTAATGCATCCTCGACCTCTTTGTGAAAATAATTACTAATGGCATAGCAGGAAATTACAGGGCACAATTCAGAGTAATGCAGAATCTGCCTCAACAGAAAGAATACAACTCTGGGAAGTTTAATAGGTAAATTTTGACAAAACAAGCTATTTGAAATATGTGACACTATACTTTTTTATATTTTTGATGTCATCATGACCATAACACTTAACTCATTAAATTATTGCCCAGGGAATTGAGAGGTCAAAGAAGCTGGTTTATTGTCAGATCACTGGATCTGACTAGTATGTTATGATTCATTAGAAAGAAATGATTGACTGCTCTATTTCTGATATCCTTCCTCCTTCAATGGCCTAACTAGACATTGATGGTGCCAATATGATGTTGCTATATTTACACACATTGTGGACCCTTATGCTTATGTGTTCATGTGGTTTGAACTCTAAGGACACACACACACACACACACACACACACACACACACACACACACACACACAATGTAGATACCCAGGGAATGAGTTCTATTTAACTCAAATCCAACATGGAGTGTCTAAGATTTTAGGGAAAGTCATAACTAAGTTAATTGGGTAAGAAGTAGGAGTGTGTTAAAGGCCTGCTTCAGAAAAAGTTCTGAGATCAAAGTTAATGTTCTATGCTTTCTGGCCCATCTGTCAGCCTGTGGCAGAACATCAGCTTCCCCAGTCGACTTATGCCAGACTGTTGTATTAACATAAAT
This sequence comes from Myodes glareolus, assembly GCF_982192425.1. Taxonomy (NCBI): domain Eukaryota; kingdom Metazoa; phylum Chordata; class Mammalia; order Rodentia; family Cricetidae; genus Myodes; species Myodes glareolus. Next base: position 40,860,620 of record NC_142050.1, read on the forward strand.
TTATAGAGGGTAAAGATTATACAAATCTCGTGGTCAGTTTACCCAGAGGGCAAAGCTCTGAAGCTATGGTTATCACCAAACAAACTTATAAAGAATTTTATAAAATTAAAGATAAACAAATTAATGTTACATATTTTTCATGAATAAAATAAATCTCTAAAAATATAATAAGAACAAAATTACTTCCTGTTGTGTAGACAGCTAAAGACATGGTTTGATTTAGAAGTATGATTCTACTCAGAGAGACTGTTTGGTTAGTTAGGGTGTCTGTTTCCTTCTGCTCTTGTTACCTTTTCTAATTCGTGCTATGTTTTCCTTTCTTTTTTCTTTTATTGAAAATAGATTAATTTTCCTAAAATAATATGTCCTAATTATGGTCTCTCCTCCTTTTACTCCTCCCAGTTCCTTTTCACCTCCCCTCCTACTTCTATCAACCCTTTTCTGTCTCTCATTAGGAAGCAGACTTTTAAGGGATGATAATAAAATAAAATTTAATATAATAGTCTAAAACAAAAATTAGCACATCATAGTTGGACAAAATGAAGAAGCAGAAGTAAAAGACATGGCACAAGAAACAGTTGTAGAAGCAGAGAACTAGCTGGGCAGTGGTAGCTCATGCCTTTAATCCCAGAATTTTGGAGGAAGAAGCAAAAGGATCTCTGTGAGTTCGAGGCCAGCCTGGTCTAAAGAGTTAGTTCCAGTATAGCTAGAGAAACCCTGTCTCTAAATAAACAAAAACCAAGAAAGTGAAAAAAAGAAAGAAAGAAAAAAAGAAACAGAGAACTACTTGTTTGCCCACTCAGGAGTCTCCTAAGAACACTAAACTGGAGGTCATAATATAGATTGACAGACTTTTGTATTTTGTATCTCTGCATTGCTGGGATGAAGCCCACTTGATCATGGTGGACGATCTTTTCGATGTTTCTTTGGATTAGGTTTGCCTACATTTTATTCAGTATCTTTGCACCAATGTTCATGAGGGAAATTGGTTTGCAATTCTCTTTTATTTTTGAGTCTTTCTGTGGTTTGGGTATCAGGGTGACTGTGGCTTCATAAATGTAATTTGGCAATGTTCCTTCTGTTTCTATTTTGTGGAATAATTTGAGGAGTAGTAGTATTAGTTCTTCTTTAAAATTGTGGTAGAATTCTGCGCAGAAACCATCCAGCCCTGGTCTTTTTTGAGGGATGGGGACTTATAATGACTGCTTCTATTTCCTTAGGGTTATAGGTCTATTTAAAGTGAGAGTGTAAAGGCTAATTACTTTTAAACTATCACAGATATTAATGACTAGTGATTCAAGTGACTGTTAATTCCTGCCGTTTTGTTGTTGTTGTTGTTATTGGTGGTGGTGGTAGTATGTGTGTATGTTTTCCCTTTTTTGGGTTTTGTTGGTTTGGGATTAATTGCCTGTGTTTTTATGGATTCAGTTAACTTCTTTGGGTTGGAGTTTTCCTTCGAGTATCTTTATAGTACTGGATTTGTAGATAGATACTGTTCAAATTTGACTTCGTCATGAAATATCTTGTTTTCTCCATCTGTGGTTGCTGTGGGAGCTCCTTCAGCTCCTTCAACCAGTGGCCTTTAAGATACCAACCCATTTGGGAATAGTCTCATACTATAAATGCAGCTGTGAAGCTTGTACTCACTCTCTTGCTACCAGCTCTCATGTCTGGCTACTAGACTCTATTCCTGTTCCCTGTTTGTGCAGAGGACTGTGATCTAGATCAGTGATCTATAAGTCTCCCCTAAATAGATAACCCTTCATTATAAGTAATTTTGAACTATTGTGGAATTATTTTCTGTCTTCCACCATTATCTGGTCCCCAAATTTGGGGATCAGTCCCCAAATTTTTGTGATTGATCCATCAGCCGCATTGGGTACTGACTTTCTCGCCTCTGACTCTAGCCAGTCCTTAGATGCAGCAGGCTGCTGCTCAGCATCCCCCAGCTTGCAACCCACACAAGTGATATGCCAACCCCATACACTGCTGCCTGCAATCCCCATGGTGCACACAGTCTGCAACTCAAAGTTGGAAAACTTCGGGTTTTCTCTTTTTCTTGGGCCCCAACTCTTGGAATCATTTGATCACCTTAATAACTGCTCTTCATTTGTTAAACAAGCATATTTTTCAGTACTTAATTAAGCAACATGTGCTGTATGCTTCTGCTAGTGTCTCTCTGCCACGTGTTTGCAATTGCAACACCTGTTGGCCAAAAACAGTTATTACACTTACTCCAATTCATTGTAATTGCCTTATGACAGGAAAGATCTGAAAAACTACAAAAAATGACTGATAACATCCACGAGTTCAATAATTAATTTGCTTATACTATGGAAGGTATTCTGCAAGACTTACATGATTTTCCTTCTACATCCCTTTATTTGATTCTAGGAATTAGCTTTGTTTTTAATATTATCTCATTTATATATAAAAAAAGTTCAGTACTACAGAGAGGGATAACATCAATTTGACAAAATTATCTGAAAGAATTTGTGCTGCTGAGTTTAACTATTGGAATCTGTTAAAAAGTTATGATAGATTAATGGATAAGATATCTCCCCAGAAAGGTAATATGCTCACAGTCAAAATTATGTCCAAGTATGAAATGTTATCTTTACTGGGAAAGTTTTATACCTTGGAATCCTCAGTGAGGACATTAGAACAGAACACTGGACAGGGGATTCAAACTTTACCAAAGTCGTTCATAAAAAGACTTGAAAAGATTGAGGAATTTATTGAAATTGATGAGCAGGGACAGAAGATACAATGACAGGATTTAGCCTCATCAGTACATGCCAGACCACAAAATGATTTACACAGAGTTTCGACTGCATATCCTTTAATTTCCTCAGAAAGACTATCTGGCACAAAGTACCCTAAGGTAGTCAAACAATATGCATGGGAACCAATATGTATGAGCGATCTAAAAGAAATAAAACTAATAATAGTTTTTTATGGGCTACATTCACCATGTATTGGGGAAATGGTAAAAACGTGGGCTTCAAGCATTAAAGATACCCAACACAATCGGCTTCAATTAACTTCAGCAGTCCTAGAAAATGGACCTCAGCTGCTTTGGAAGTGTTATTGGGAAAAAGAGGCAAAAATTTTAGAGCAACAGGAAGAGCAAAAGGATTTGAGATTTCCCAAGATCAAATTCTTGATGAGGGTCATCACTCTCATCCTCAGGAACAGGCTCACTATGACGAACACACCTTGCTCCTATGTAGCACAGCAGCTTTAAATGTTTGGGACAGGATTCAGGAAATAAGAAATAGGATTGAGTAATATATTAGGGTTAAACATGGCCAGAGAGAGCTCTTTACTACTTCTTACAAAGATTAACAAAGGCTGTACAAGTAGGAATGACAGAGCCTGAAGCTAGATGTGTACTAACTGAATCCTTGGCTTTTTGTTTTTGTTTTTGTTTTTGTTTTTGTTTTTGTTTTTTAGTAAATTTTATTAAATTATAAAAGTTTCCATTTCCGCCCCCCTCCCAACACCCTCCCACTCCCCCCACTCCCCCCCTCCTTCCCCTCCGTCCCCCAGGGCAGTCAGGGTTTCCTGCCCTGTGGGAAGCTCCAGCTCCCTCCCCCTCCCTCCAGGTCCAGGAAGGCGAGCGTCCAAACAGACTGGATCCCCAAAATCCAGCATATGCAGAGGAAACAGGTCCCAGTGTCATAGTCAATGGCTTTTCAGAAAGACCCCGGGCCAGCCACAGTCAGAGAATCCGGCCAAATTCCGAGAATCTGGCTAGATCACGTCCTCGTTCAGTCCCAGTCCGACTGGCCCTGGTAAATTCTCATCAGATCCGTTCCCTTGTATCAGTGGGTGATAGCATCCCTCGCAGTACTGATTTCGTCTTTCATGTTCCTCCTCCTTCCGCTCCCCCTCTGGACCTCGGGGGGCTCAATCCGTTGCTCCAATGTGGGCCTCCGACTGCATAGCCGTCCTTCACCAGACGAAGGATCTATGGTGATAAGCAAAATATACATCAGTATGGTCATGGGCCACGGCCGATTCAGGCACCCTCTCCTCTGTCCAGAGAGCAATCTGGGGGATTTCTCCTTGGACCTGGGATCCCATATATAATCAAGTCTCCTGTAAACCCTAAAATGGCTCCCTTAGTTGAAATATATTGTTCCCTGATCCCATATTCATCCTACCTCCTTCCCCCCCCATCCCCGGCCACCAAGCTTTCCCCGTTCCTCCCCTACTCCCTTCTCTCTAGCCCTCTCCCCCTCCATCGACCCTCCCACCCCCCCATGCACCCGAGGTTACCTGGGACTCTTGTCTATTTCCTACCTCCTGGTGGATAGCTAAATAATCTTCATCAGGTTCATCTTCTTATTTAGCTTCTCTAGGATCACGAATAATAGGCTCAAAGACCTTTAATTATGGTTAGAATCCACTTATGAGTGAATACATACCGTGTTCCGCTTTTTGGGTCTGGCTTACCTCACTCAGTAAAGCGTTTTCTATTTCCATCCATTTGCATGCAAAATTCAAGATGTCATTGTTTTTAACTGCCGAGTAAAACTCTAATGTATATATGTTCCACACCTTTTTTAACCATTCTTCTATTGAGGGGCACCTAGGTTGTTTCCATGTTCTGGCTATTACAAATAGTGCAGCTATGAACATAGTTGAACAAATGCTTTTGTAGTATGTTAGGGAATCTTTAGGGTATATTCCCAAGAGTGGTATTGCTGGGTCCTGAGGGAGGTTGACTCCCAGTTTCCTGAGAAACCGCCACACTGATTTCCACAGTGGCTGCACGAGTTTGCATTCCCACCAACAATGGATGAGTGTTCCCCTCACCCCACATCCTCTCCAGCATAGGCTATCGTTGGTGTTTTTGACTTTAGCTATTCTGACAGGTGTAAGATGGTATCTCAAAGTGGTTTTGATTTGCATTTCCCTGATCGCTAAGGAGGTTGAGCATGACCTTAAGTGTCTTCTGGCCATTCGAAGTTCATCTGTTGTGAATTCTCTGTTAAGTTCAGTACCCCATTTTTTAATTGGGTTAATTAGAGTTTTAGTGCCTAGTTTCTTGAGTTCTTTGTATATTTTGGAGATCAGACCTTTGTCTGATGAGGGGTTGGTGAAGATCTTCTCCCAGTCAGAAGGCAGCCTTTTTGTCCTACTGACAGTGTCCTTTGCTTTACAGAAGCTTCCCAGTTTCAGTAGATCCCCTTTATTCATTGTTTCTCTTATTGTCTGTGCTGCTGGGGTCCTACTTAGGAAGAGGCCTCCTGTGCCTAAATCTTGTAGACTACTTCCCACTTTCTCTTCTATCAGGTTCAAAGTGGACGGATTAATGTTGATGTCTTTAATCCATTTGGACTTGATTTTTGTGCATGGTGATAGATATGGATCTACTTTCATTTTTTTACAGGTTGACATCCAGTTATGCCAGCACCATTTGTTAAAGATGCTTTCCTTCTTCCATTGTATACCTTTAGCTCCCTTGTCGAAAATTAGGTGTTCATAAGTTTGTGGGTTAATATCTGGGTCTTCTATTCGATTCCATAGGTCGACTTCTCTGTTCTTATGCCAATACCAAGCTGTTTTCAATACTGTAGCTCTATAATAGAGTTTGAAGTCAGGGATGGTAATGCCTCCAGAAGTTCTTTTATTGTATAAGATTGTTTTGGCTATCCTGGGTTTTTTGTTTTTCCATATAAACTTGATTATTGTTCTCTCAAGGTCTGTGAAGAAGTTTGATGGGATTTTGATGGGAATTGCATTGAATCTATAGATTGCTTTTGGTAGAATTGCCATTTTTACTATGTTGATTCTCCCAATCCAAGAGCAGGGGAGGTCTTTCCATTTTCTGGTATCCTCCTCAATTTCTTTCTTCAAAGACTTAAAGTTTTTGTCAAATAGGTCTTTCACTTCCTTGGTTAGAGTAACCCCAAGATATTTTATGCTATTTGTGGCTATCATGAAAGGTGATGCTTCTCTGATTTCCCTCTCTGCTTCTTTATCCTTTGTGTATAGGAGGGCCACTGATTTTTTGGAGTTGATCTTGTATCCTGCCACGTTACTAAAGGTGTTTATCAGCTGTAGGAGTTCTTTGGTAGAGTTTTTGGGGTCGCTTATGTACACTATCATATCGTCAGCAAATAACGAAAGTTTAACTTCATCCTTTCCAATTTGAATCCCCGTGATCCCCTTATGTTGTCTTATTGCTATTGCTAGAACTTCAAGCACTATATTGAAGAGGTATGGAGAGAGTGGACAGCCTTGTCGTGTTCCTGATTTTAGTGGAAAGGCTTTGAGTTTCTCTCCATTCAGTTTGATGTTAGCTGTCGGCTTGGTGTATATTGCTTTTATTATATTTAGGTATGATCCTTGTATCCCCAGTCTCTCCAACACCTTTATCATAAATGGGTGTTGAATTTTGTCAAATGCTTTTTCAGCATCTAGTGAGATGATCATATGGTTTTTTTCTTTCAGTTTATTTATATGATGGATTACATTGATAGATTTGCGTATGTTGAACCAGCCCTGCATCTCTGGAATGAAGCCGACTTGATCATAATGGATAATTTTTCTAATGTGCTCTTGGATTCGGTTTGCCAGTATTTTATTGAGAATTTTCGCGTCGATGTTCATGAGTGAGATTGGCCTGTAATTCTCTTTCTTGGTTGTGTCTTTGTGTGGTTTTGGTATTAGGGTAACTGTAGCTTCATAAAAGGAGTTAGGCAGTGACTCTTCTGTTTCTATATTGTGGAATACGTTAAGGAGTATAGGTATTAGCTCTTCCTGGAAGTTCTGGTAGAATTCTGCATTGAAACCATCTGGTCCTGGGCTTTTTTTGGTAGGGAGATTTTTGATAACAGCTTCTAACTCTTCGCGACTAACAGGTCTATTTAGATTGTTCACCTGTTCTTGGTTCAACTTTGGTATATGGTATTTATCTAAAAAAATGTCCATTTCTTTTACATTTTCCAACTTTGTGGCATATAAACTTTCATAGTAAGATCTAATGATTCTCTGAATTTCCTCTGTGTCTGTGGTTATGTCCCCCTTTTCATTTCTGATCTTATTAATTTGCATGTTCTCTCTCTGCCGTTTGATTAACTTGGATAGGGGTTTGTCAATCTTGTTGATTTTCTCCAAGAACCAGCTTTTTGATTCATTGATTCTTTGGATTGTTTTCTCTGTTTCTATTTTGTTGATTTCAGCCCTCAGTTTGATTATTTCCAGTCTTCTAGACCTCCTGGGTGAATCAGCTTCTTTTTTTTCTAGATCTTTCAAGTGTGCTGTTAAGTCTCCAATGTGTGCTTTCTCCGCTTTCTTTAATTGGGCACTTAGTGCTATGAACTTTCCTCTTAGCACTGCTTTCATAGTGTCCCATAGGTTTGAGTATGTTGTGTCTTTGTTTTCATTAAATTCAAGGAAGAGATTAATTTCTTTCTTTATTTCTTCCTTGACCCAGGGGTGATTTAGTAGTTGACTGTTCAGTTTCCATGAGTTTGTTGGCTTCCTGGGGGGAGCATTGTTGTTGAATTCTAATTTTAGTCCATGGTGATCTGACAAGACACAGGTAGTTACTAATATTTTTCTGTATCTGTGGAAGTTTGCTTTGTTACCGAGTATGTGGTCAATTTTCAAGAAGGTTCCATGAGCTGCAGAGAAAAAGGTATATTCTTTCCTATTTGGGTGGAGTGTTCTATAGATGTCTGTTAAGTCCATTTGATTCAATACCTCCAATAGGTCTCTCAATTCTCTGTTTGGTTTCTGTCTGATTGACCTGTCCATTGGTGAGAGAGGAGTGTTGAAGTCTCCTACTATTAGTGTGTGTGGTTTGATGACCGCCTTGAGTTCTAGAAGAGTTTCTTTTACATATGTGGGTGCCTTTATATTAGGAGCATAGATATTCAGGATTGAGACTTCCTCCTGATGAATTGTTCCAGTTATGAGTATGAAATATCCATCTCCATTTCTTCTGATTGATTTTAGTTTGAAGTCGATTTTGTTAGATATTAGAATGGCCACGCCCGCTTGTTTCTTAGGTCCATTTGCTTGGAAAACCTTTTCCCAACCCTTTACTCTGAGTAAGTGTCTGTCTTTGTGGTTGAGGTGTGTTTCTTGTAAACAGCAGAATGTTGGATCCTGTTTTCGTATCCAATCTCTAAGTCTGTGCCTCTTTATAGGTGAATTGAGTCCATTGATATTAAGTGATATTAATGACCAGTGGTTGTTGACTCCGGTCATTTTTTTTTTTTTAAGTAGTAGAGTGTATGTGTTTTTCTTCTTTGATTTGTGCTTGTGAATGGTCGCTAGATGTTCGAGTTATTGTAGATCGTGTTGGGAATGTTGGATTCCTTCGGTAGTGATTTTCCTTCTAATATTCTCTGTAAGGCTGGATTAGTAGCTACGTATTGTTTAAATTTGTTTTTATCCTGGAATATTTTGTTTTCTCCGTTGATAGTGAACAATAGCTTGGCTGGGTATAGTAGTCTGGGTTTGCATCCATGGTCTCTTAGTTTCTGCAGTACCTCTATCCAGGATCTTCTGGCTTTCATGGTTTCCATAGAGAAATCCGGTGTAAACCTGATAGGTTTACCTTTATAAGTTACTTGACCTTTTTCCTTTGGAGCTCTTAAAATTTTTTCTTTAATATTTATGTTTTGTGTTTTGATTATTATATGGCGCGGGGATGTTTTTTTCTGATCCAATCTATTCGGTGTTCTGTATGCTTCTTGAACCTTCATAGGAATATCGTTCTTTAGGTTGGGAAAGTTTTCTTCTATAATTTTGTTGAATATATTTTCTGGGCCTTTGATCTGCAGTTCTTCTCCTTCTTCAATCCCTATTATTCTTAGATTTGGTTTTTTTATTGTGTCCCAGATTTCCTGAATGTTTTGTGAAGAGAATTTGTTGGATTTGCCGTTTTCTCTGACCAGAGCATTTATTTTCTCTATGGTATCTTCAGAATCTGAGATTCGTTCTTCTATCTCTTGTATTCTATTGGTTATGCTTGCTTCTGTAGTCTCCGCTCGTTTACCTAGGTTTTCCATATCCAGCCGGTTCTCGTTTTGTGTTTTCTTCATTGCCTCCATTTCAGTTTTCAATTCTTGGACTGTTTCCTTTACTTGTTTGATTGTTTTTTCTTGGTTTCTCAGGGTATCACTCACGGATTTACTTATTTCTTCAAACTTTTTGTTATATTTCTCATCCATTTCTATACTCATTTCTTCAAACTTTTTGTTATACTTCTCGACCAGTTCCTTAAGGGAGTTATTCATATCCTGTTTAAGGGACTCTATTGCTTTCATAATGGCACCTTTTTCCACTTCATCTGGGTTAGAGTGTTCAAATCCTTCTGTTGTAGGGTCATTGGGATCTGATATTTTCATGTTGTTTTTCAGATTGTTGGAGGAGGTCTTGCCTTGGCGTCTGCCCATCTCTTCGATCAAATGCTCTCTATTGGAACTTCTGGTATCGGGTCAGGTTCCCTTGTTGGGCAGGGAGTTCACTGATAGAATGCCTACCTTTCCCCAAGCAGGGTATTGAACCACAGGCACTGCCTCTTTCCGGGATGCCCCTATAGAGCAGGCCCAGTGTGCAAGGCAGCTGAGCTGGGGAAATTTTATGGGCTCAGTGGGAGGGGAGAAATATAGAAATTTGTACCTGGATGGAAGCTGGGATGGCAGGTGGGAGAGCCTAACAGGGTGGAAACAGCACTGCAGACTGACCTGGGAGTCTATGGGGTCGGGGAGAGTCCTAGCTCCCCCTCGCCGGGCCCCTGTCTTGGGCCCGAATCAACTCACCACTCCGAAGGCCCTCTGGATGGAAGCTGGGATGGCTGGCGGGGAAGCTAGCAGGGTGGAGCCAGCAGAGCAGGCTGACCTGGGAGTCTATGGGGTCGGGGAGAGTGCTAGCTTCCCCTCGCCGGGCCCCTGTCACGGGCCCGATTCAACTCACCACTCTGAAGGCCCTCTGAATGGAAGCTGGGATGGCTGGCGGGCGAATCCTTGGCTTTTGAAAATGCCAACTTAGAATGTAAGATCCTTGGGCCTTTAAGGATTAGATCAGCACCCATAGATGAATGAATCCTGCATTCAATGAATGCTGAAACATTTTATTATAGTACTGGGGCATGGGTAGAAGAAGCAATTTCCAATGGTATGAGGAGACACCAAGATGTCAAATATTTAATTGTGGAAGAATAGAACATCTAAGAATAGACTGTAAACAAGGAATTCCTAGGAATAATATCTCTTCTAGGAATGGCAAGAATAGAATTCAACTTTCTGGTATATGTAGGAGGTGTGGCAAAAGTCGACATTGGACCAATGAATGTAGATTGTCAAAAGACAGACAAGGCAACCTGATATCACCAGAAAACTCCTTGGGGGACTTCTCGCACGTCACAATGTCAAACAAGGTCCAGTCATTCCCAGTCACTGTGGAGAACATGTCTCACCAGGAAAATTAAACAATCTAGTGCCTATTGTAAAAAACCATACTCTGCTGGATGATGGATTAGACCAGGAGGATGAGTCAAAAACTCCAGTAGGAAATAGGAAACGTAAACTTTGGCAGACTTTCTATAATGATCAAAGACCAAAGCTAAAAGTGTGTATAAATGACATTGTAATTGAGGGATTACTAAACGCAGGTGTGTACATGACTATCATTACTCCAGAATCTTGGCATCTAGATTGGCGTCTTCAAGAGGCAGATATTTAATTCCTAGGAATTGGAACCCTGTCTCAAGTAAAACAAAGCGCAAGGTGGGTTGAATGCATAGGGCCAGAAAGACAGAAAGGAAGACTGAGGCCATATTTGGCTAATATTGCAGTGAGTTTATGGAGCCATGCCCTATTGCAGCAATGGAATACCCAGGTTAACATTCCTGCAGTCCCCAAAACTTATGTTTCTGGAAAGGATATTATAAGATATTATAAACAAAGGTAACCAACAATTCAAGCTGTACAAGAACACAAAGCAACTAGCAAGCCTTCAGAGGTACTCATGGCCTCGCCTTTAAGATGGTTAACTGAGAAACCCATATGGGTTAAACAATGGCCTTTAACAGAAGACAAACTGCAGGCCTTAGAACAGCTGGTACAAGAATCAAGAATCAAGAATCAAGAAGACTTTGAAATACTCCTGTATTTGTTGTTAAAAAATAAATCTGGAAAATGGAGAATGGTAACAGACTAAGAGCTGTCTACAAGGTTATTCAACCTATGGGTCTTCTGATGTCTGGAATTCCCATCTTCCCTATTACCAAAATGATGGCCTTTTATAATTATTGATTTAAAGGAGTGTTTCTTCACTATACCTTTACAAGAAAAGGTATAGCTGGATCTTGAGGTAAATCAATTCTCATCTTTCTAAGGAACTGCCACACTGATTTCAGAGTGACTGTACAAGTTTGAGCTCCTGCCGGCAATGGAGGAGTGTTCTCTGATTCCATATTTGCCTTCATGAGCCATCACTTGTTTATTGATCTTAGTCATTCTGATGAGTGTAAGATGAAAGCTCAAAGTACTTTTGATTTGCATTTCCCTGGTGACTAAGGATACAGAGCATTTCTTTAACTTTTTCTCATTCATTTGAGTTTCTCTTTTTTGAAAATTTCTTGTTTAGATCTGCACACTATTTCTAAATTGAGTTATTTGTTTTCTTAATATCTAGTTCTTTATAAATTTTGGATATTTTCCTTCTATCTGTAGGTTGCTTCTTTGTTTAAATGATAATGTTTTTTTAGCTGTACGGAAGCTTTACAGTTTCATGAGGTTCCATTTATTAATTGTTGATCCTAGTATCTGTGCTAATGGTGTTCTCTTCAAAAAGTTTTTTCCTGTGCCAATGTGTTTAAGTTTTTCCTCTTTCTCTTCCATAAGGTTCAGTGTATCTGATTTCATGTTGAGGTCTTTGATTTCATTTGGAGTTGAGTTTTGTGCAGGGTGATAAGTATGGCTCTTCAACATGCAGCTATGCTGTGAGAAAATGCTTTTGTACATTGTAAAGATTTGACACTTGTATTGGTTTAATAAAACCAATGCTGATTGGCCAATAGCCAGGCAGGAAGTATAGGCAGGGTGATCAGACTAGGAGAATTCTGGGAAGAAGACTCAGTCTGCAGTCATCACCTAGATGCAGAGGTGGCCAGATGAGAATGCCTCACTGAAAAAAGGTACTAAGACACATGGCTAAACATAGACAAGAATCATGGCTTAATTTAAGTTGTAAGGGCTAGTTAATAATAAGCCTGAGATAATAGGTAAGCCAGTATATAATTAGCATAGGCCTCTGTGTGTTTCTTAGGTACTGAATAACTGCAGAACCAGGCAGGACAGAAATCTTTGTCTACATTACTATCCATCTTGACCACCACCACTTGTTGAATATGCTGTCTTTTCTCTAGCATGTATTTCTGTTTTCTTGATCAAAAATCAGGTGGTCATACTTATATAAATCTTTGTCTGGATCTTCTATTCAATTTCACTGATCAGCATGTATGTTTTTCCTCCAATTCCATGTAATTTTTATTTCTGAAACTTTGTACTAAAATTTGAGGTTGGGAATGGTGATATCTCCAACATTTTTTTATTATTCAAGATTGTTTATGATATCCTTGATCTTTTACTAAGTTTCCATATGAGGCTGAAAATTATTCTTTCAAAATATGTAAAGAATTGTGGTGTGGGAGAATTATCTGTATTCTGTCAATCATGTATTTTAATAAAACGCTGATTGGCCAGGCAGACAGTATAGGTGGGAAAGCCAGACAGGAAGTAGGGGTGGAGCAAGAGACTGGGAATATTCTGGGAAGCAGGAAGCTCCCTCCATGATTCCTGTGCAGACCACTGAAGAGGCAGCATGTAACTTGCCCAGCTGAGAAAGGTACGGAGCCATGTGGCTAAATGATCAGAATAATCAGAATAATGGGTTAAGATAAGTCATAAGAACTAATAAGTAGCCTGACCTAATGAACCAATCAGCTTTATAACTTATAGAGTTCTCTGTGTGATTGATTTTCCTTGGGAATTGCCGGCTGTGGGGTACCGGGTGGGACAGATACCCCAACAAGCCGGCCTGCCTTGCTACATATGGCACCAATGTGTGGACAACTGTATCCACATAAAGCCTGAGACAGCTTGGGAAGTAATTCTAGAACAAAATGACAGCATTGCGCATGGTTTCTTGGTAGCAGCAATTTCTCACGTCTGCTCTGCTTGTTAGAGGCAAGGAAGCACTCTCATCTAAGAGAGGCTTCCTGACTCAACTTTAGCTGCAAAACCTTGCAGCTCTTTTAAGAGGTCCTGCCACAAAACACTTAAACTGTGTTGATGAAAAGCTGAATGCATGCTTTTCGGTTTTCAGTCGTAGCAGGAAAAAAGCTGCGCTGTTTTAAAATGCCAGCTTTCTGGGCTGTCCTGCCAGGGCAATCTCTGACTCTTTCAGGTAGGCAGTCTGACTGAGTGTGGTCTGTGAGCAGAATGCTGCAGCTTGCTTGCTGGCAGGAACCTTGAAATGCCATAGAGTTGTGGCAATAAAAAATGGCTACAGCCGGTACCTCAGCCATGAGGATGGAAAGCTAAGGAATGGGCTGGATCCAGCCGTCAAAGCCACAACTTTTATCTTCTCCTTAAAGACTCACGTAGTCAGAAAAAAAAGAGAGATATACAGTAAAGAGAGATTCAAAGAGGAAGAAAACCTCTAAATGGTTTACAGTGTATTAAAAATATATGCAGGTTAAAGTCATTAAAAATAAAAAAGAAAGAGAGAAGTAGGGTGTGGTGGTACACACCTTTAATCCCAATGTCTGGGAGGCAGAGACAGACAGATCTCTGTGAGTTCAAGGTGTGGTAGCACACACCTTTAATCCTAGCACTGGGGAGGCAGAGACAGGTGGATCTCTGTGAGTTCAAGGACAGCCTGGTCTACAGAGTTATTCCAGGACAAAGATATACAGAGAACCTGCTTCAAAAAGTAAAAGTAAAAATAAAAGAAATAGAGGTTAAAATAAAGCCATATAAAGATGGAAAATACACAGAGAATCTTGATACTGTATGCTATTATGTTCTCTTTGAATTGTTTGAATGCTGAGGAAGGAACAACAGCTGCTAAAAGATACTTGCTTATAAATGCTGCAGAATCAATCCAAGAAAGGTATTTTGAAAATACCTTGGCTTCAAAATTGAAGTCAAAAGGTATGTTACTTTGGAGAAGAGATTCTGCCTTTGTTTCCACAGAAAACGAGAGGCTCTGGATTTATTCAGAGTTAAGAAAAATCACCTTTGACCAAGGGAGGCCACCTGAAAAATCTCCGACAGGAATAGATGGCCCAGATGTCTGAGTTCTACATCCAGAACAGATTCAAAATGCTGCCTGAGATGATCAAGACCCACAGGATACTCCAATCAGGACATGATTATAACCCTAAATTTTCATTAGGTCCCCATAAGATCATCAGTGCCCCCAACCAGCAGGAAGTAGCCTGAAATACTACGCCTACATTCCCAACAAATGGACTATGGGTATTTTCCTTTGTTTTAAAAAAAAAGAGGGAAATGGTGCGGGAGAATTGTCTGTATTCTGTCAATCATGTATTTTAATAAAATGCTGATTGGCCAGGCAGGCAGTATAGGTGGGAAAGCCAGACAGGAAGTAGGGGTGGAGCAAAGAGACTGGGAATATTCTGGGAAGCAGGAAGCTCCCTCCATGATTCCTGTGCAGACCACCGAAGAGGCAGCATGTAACTTGCCCAGCTGAGAAAGGTACGGAGCCATGTGGCTAACATAGATCAGAATAATCAGAATAATGGGTTAAGATAAGTCATAAGAACTGATAAGTAGCCTGACCTAATGAACCAATCAGCTTTATAACTTATAGAGTTCTCTGTGTGATTGATTTTCCTTGGGAGTTGCTGGTTGTGGGGTACCAGGCGGGACAGATACCCCAACAAGCCGGCCTGCCTTGCTACAGAATTGTGTTGGAATTTGAATGGGGTTGCACTGAATCTGAAGATTGCCTTTGGTAGATGGCCATTTTTACTAGTTAAACCTACTTACCCATGAGCATAGGAGAGCTTCCCATATTCTGATATTTTCTTAACTTTCTTCATTATCTAAAGTTTTTATTATAAAAATCTTTCAATTGTTTGGTTATAATTACCCTGAGATTTTTTATTTGGGGCTATTATAAAAGGTTTTTTTTCCTGATTTCTTTCACAATCAATTTGTCATTTGCACATAGGAGGGCTTTCAATATTAATTGAGATAATTTTGTATCCAAATTCGTTTCTAAAAGTGTTTATCAGCTGTAAACATTTCCTGGTGAATTTTTAGGGTTAATTAGTATATTTTCATATCATCAGCTAAGAAAAATACTTTGACTTCTTCCTTCGCTATTTGTATTCCCTCAATCTCCTTCAGTTTTTCTTATTGTTCTAAGACTTCAAGCACTATATTGAATAGGTTTGGAGAGCATAGACAGCCTTGTCTTGTTCCTGACTTTCGTGGAATTGTTTTGAGTTTCTCTCCATTTAAGTTGATGTTGACCGTGGTCTTGCTGTAAATTGCCTTTATTATGTTGAGTTATGTCCCTTGTATCCCTGATCTCGTCAGGACTTTTATCAGGAAACAGTGTTGAATTTTGTTGCAGGCCTTTTCTGATTCTAATGAGATGATTATGAGGTTTTTGGTTTTGAGTCTGTTATATGGTGGATTACATTTATCGACTTAAGGATATTGAATCATCCCTGAATCTCTGCAATGAAATCTACTTGATTACAATGGATGGTCTATATCATGTGTTCTTGGATTTCGTTTGCAAATATTTTATTGAAAAAATTTTGTATGTATGTTCATAAGGAAAATTGGTCTGCAATTTTCTTTGTTGAGTCTTTAGGTATCAGGATAACTGTGGCCTTATAAAACAAATTGAACAATGTCCCTTTTTGTCTATTTTGTGGAATATTTAGAGGACTTTTGACAGTAATTCTTCTTTGAAAGTCTGGTGGAATTCTTTGCCAAAATCATCTGTTCCTGGACTTTTTTGGTGGAAGACTTTTAGTTACTATTTCTATTTCAATAGCTGTCATAGCTGTGTTTAAATTGCTTACCTTATGTTTATTTAAATTTGGTAACTAATACCACTTATGTATTGGTAAAAATACCAGTCTATTTTAGATTTTCAAATTTGTTAGATAGGTTTTTAGAGTATGCCCCTGTAATTCTTTGGATTTCCTCTGTGTCTGGAGTTATGCAACCCCTTTCATCCACAATTTTGTTAAGTTAGGCCTTTTAGTTAATTTGTCAATCTTCTCAAGTAAGGAAACCATATCTGCTACAGCAGTAGTAATTGGAATGATAAACATATTTGACTTTTCAATAGTCAATGGTCATTCTCCACCATCCATCTGTCTTCTGAACTGGACAGAAAGGAAGTTTAATGTTCCTAAGTTAAGGAGTGATGCAGTGGGAACCACCACCCCCTGCAGCATTCAAGTCCTTGATGGTGGCACTAATTTCTCCAGCTCCTCTGGGAATGTTATACTGCTTTTGATTCATTATTTTCCCTTGCAGAAGCAACTCTAAAGGTTCCACTTAGCCCTTCCAACCATAATAGCTCTCACTCCACAGGTCAGGAGATTGATGTGAAAATTATGCCAACATCTAAGTGTATTTATCCCAATTATACACTTGGGGACTGGAGAAAAAAAAACCACAGGATGAGTTTGGAGCCCATTGGAGATCTACTGTGGGTTAGACTTCAGACAAAATTTCACTACTCATCTGGCTCTCTCTCTTCTCTCTGCCTTTCTCTTCTTTTCTGCTTCTCCTGTCCCCAGAGGTCAGTCTTCTCCTCATCCATCCCCTTTGTCCATTCCCTTTCCCCCAATTTAAAAAAAAAAAACACCTCCACTTGACTTCTTCCACATGGCATTGTTCTCCCTCACAACACATTTTTTAAAAATTTGCTAAAATACTCACTCTAGCAATGTAATTTCCCTGAACCTTAAAATCTCTTCGTCAGTAGTATGCCAAGAGATATCAGGCATCTCCAACTCCTTTTTCAGTAGACCAACTTTAACAAATGTTTGTGACAAACTTTTAACAGCTTTTCAACTGTGTGAATTTCTATATTAAACCTATAAATTTAAGGAAGTACTATGAGATCATCATGAATTATTTTGGTGAGCCTTAAGTACTATGTCAAAGCCTTTATGTGGGAATAGGAGCTGGAGAAGGAAAGCCTTGTGAAGATGGGATAGAGTCATACTATGCAACTCACCCCAAGGGCTACCTTGAGACACCAATCTTCCCTAGAGCTTTCAAAAGAAAAAAAAAACAACCTGTTGATACTTTAATTTCAGCATTCTGGATTATAAAGTAGCAAAATATGCTGCTACATTATACTACCAAGTCTGTGATAACTGTACTTCCCAGTGGGGGGAAAACAGGAAGATAGCCTCGTCTTTATAGAATGTTTTCAGGACCAATACCACGTATTAACTTATCTTCAATTAGTCATCTAAGTCTGGAATTAAGAATGTTTAAGCCATTTTCAGGAGAAAGCCACAATATGTCTTGGCCAACCCCTGAAGTGAAAGAATTCTTTTAGCAACCAAAGACAGAAACAGGAGGATTATCATTATCATTTTTTGCTTTATTCACTGTAACATAATTAGCTGCTTATTTCTTAAATTCCTTGTGTTGATAACCCACATCTTATTCAGTGGGTTATTTCTGGTCTCTTTCCGCTAACTTGTAAAGGATCTCGGGGGTGAAAGACAAGATTAATGCTGCCTCCATTGTCCGGGGTTTTTAGACTGATAATGTTGAATAAATTTGACTTAGAAGGAAAAATACCAAGTTCTGAGTAATATGTTCTTAGAGGCATTATGTTAAAAGATTACAGCAAGAATAAGTTATAGAACATCTCAATAGCTAAAAATGCTGTCAGGTAATGTTGTTCTTGAGGTTGGAGCAATGCTAACTCTTTAGCCCTAGTTGAATTACTTTCTGCATGAAATCCTCAGTCGATACTTCCAAAGAAAAAGAAAAAAAAGAACACTAGTGTGTTTCAAATACACTTTTTTATGAGATAGAAAATCCAGAAAAAAATATGAAAGTATTTTTATTTTATTCAGACTTCATCTTTTTTAAAGATGGGTCAACGCAAAGGTAACAGCATGTACCTGTGGCCATAAAGAAACCACAATATGTGAAGACTCACTGGAAGAACACATTTCTGATAAAAGCTTCTAATGACTGATCTCGATTGTCAACAAAAGTACACTGAGCAATACCTTTGAGGGTGTTCTTATAGGCAAGTAGGACAATGTGAAAGAAGGAGGACTCACGCTGAGTGCAGTGGCATCATCCAATATGGTAGGATGCAGATGGAATGAAAACGGAAAAGAGCAACAGTTAGTCAGCAGGACCAAGCTCAAGTCTTTCTGAGAGTTGTCCTCACCCATGGGCATCAGGCCACAGCTTCTATAGCTTGCCAAGGTGGACTCACACCAGATTCTCATTTATATCATTGGTCCTCCTTCTTCTCTTCTTAGGCTGACATCTCTGTGGTCCTCCAGCCTACAGATACTCACCGTGTGACTATCCTTTCTCTGATCATGTAAACCAGTCCAGTAAAGTCTTTTACAACATTCAACACACAATTATTATCTCCGTGTAAGGATTAATCTCAGAGAAATTCAAGAATTTATTTTTGCTGTAAAAGGAGGTGACCAGAAGAGTGTGAAATTAAAAGAGTTTAAGTTTTCTAAAGAATATATATAATGCACACATATCTAAGACATTTTTCATGTGCCTATCTGAACCTTCACGGAAGCTGGATTACACAGCAAGAGAGGGTATTATTGTGAACATTTCCACAGGAGATTGACATGTTTTGGGTAGGAGTCATTTCCAGACAGTTGTATTAAAATCGCACAATTTTCTCTATTTTCCTTCCTGCCTTCTCTTTGGACTTGGTATCCTTATGCTCACAGTATATATGAACATATGTTCTTATATTTTGTCACTATCCTCTACGACACCATACCTCCCCAAATAGGAAAAACAAATTCCTATTAAAACAAAGAATTTTTCTTTTCTTTCTTTTTCTTTTCTCTTTTCTTTTCTTTTTTTTTTTTTTAACAGAAACCTTGTAAGATTTTTGCTCAGGTCTTATTGGCTATAACTTATCACTGTGTTCCTGAACTGGCCTTCCCCTGTTTTCAGATTATGACTACTTTAATTGTCATCATAGAACCTTCATCCAGTAACTGATGGAAGCAGATGCAAAGATCCAGAGTTAAACGCTGGGCCACGCTCCTGGAGTTCGGTGGAGGAGAGGAAGGAACAAAATAATGTAAGTGAAGGGGTGAAGACCATGGTGGCATATCCACAAACACAGCTGGCCTGAGCTAGTGGGAGCTCACTGACTCCAGACTAACAGCTGGGGAATCTTCATAGGAGCTAACGAGACCCTCTAAATGTGGGTGACCGTTGTGTGGCCTTGGTAGTCTGTGAGACCACTAGCAGTTGGATCAGGATTTATCCCTAGTGCTGCATGAACTGGCTTTTTGGAACCCATTCCTTACAGAGAATGGTCCTGCCTCAAAGTGATGTGACAGACTTTGTTAACTCCCCATGGGAGACCTCATCCTCTCTGAGGAGTGGATGAGGGTTTGGATGGGGAGAAGGTGAGGGAGCAGGAGGAGGGGGAACTGGGATTGGTATGAAAAATAAAATAGATTGTTTTAAGTAGAAAAAGCTATAATAATAAAATCAGGATGGTATCAACAAAAAAGGAGACAAGTTACACAATGGAACTGATTTGAAGTCCTAGATATAAATTCATACACCTATGGACACCTGATTTTGTTAAAGAAGACAGAAATACAGAGTTGAAAAAAATATGTCATCTTCAACAAATGGTGCAGGCCTCACAGGATGTCTGCTTACAGAAAAACTCAAATAGTTTCATAGTAACCACCCTGCATAAAACTCAATTCCAAATTTATCAAGGTCTTTAACAAAAACTAGATACACTGAACCTGATAAACAAAAAAAATAGGGGATAGCCTTGAACTCATTGGAATGAGTGAAGAATTTCTGAAAAAAAAAACACAAAACACCATTAGTGCATGTGCTAAGATCAACAATTAAGAAATATGGCCACATGAAACTGAAAAACTCATCTAAGGCAAAGGACAGTGTCGTTCAGACATAAGCACTGTCTACACCAGCCTACAGATGGAAAAAGATTTTTACTAAGTCTATTATTTCTGATAGAGGACTAATATCCAAAATATATAGAGAACTCAGGAAAGTAGGGTATCAAAAGCTAAATAATGCTATTGAAAAGTGGGGCACAGATCTCTATAGAAAATTCTCAAAAGAAGAAACTCAAATTTCTTTCTGGGAAATACTTAATGAAATGTTCTTTCACCTTACTGTTAAAAAAAAGAAAAGGAACACCAAAGTAAGTTCATCGAGTTAAACTTAAGTAAATTTCTACAGTCTAATAATCTGTATCACCATCAGTTCAACTGTACTAACTATACTATCAAAGTATAATACCATATACATCTCTATAGGTTAATCTAAAGCTATATAGATCTCTAAGCTCTATACTTTTTACATAGCAAATTATGGGTAAATAAACGTCAGCATTTCCTGGGAATACCACACTAGGATCAAACTTATTAGAAAATATTCTGCAATATGCAAAATGTTCAAAAAATATTGACTATTGATACTGTTTGGGACAATTGAAGCTAGTGAAATATGGATGCTCTTCGCATCCACAGTGAAAGATGTTTACTTGTCTGTGTTCATAGATCTATAACTTGGTGTGAGCATTGACACTTCTGGTTATCTCTACTTACTCTTGATGGAGGAGGTGGGAAGACAGGGCACTTGCTTGAGTCTTCATTTTTGTTGACAGTGGTTTTTTTTTTTTTAGAAAATTCATCCTTTTTCTTCAAATATAAATCCCTTAGAGTCTGATATTATTTAAAATGTCATCAAGACTCTTGGAAGTGAATATCACAGGCCTAAAGGGCACACTGTGACCACAGATCTTTTTACACTTCCCAAATAGTTTTGTATTTCAGCTATTAGGTCAGTTTCCAAAGCCCAGCTTACTCTTAACAAGTAGAGTTTTTAGGTCCATTTAATCACTCTTATGCCTTTATGGTCCAATTCATCTTTAGACAGGAGGAGAAACTGTCACCAGTTTCTTCATGCCATGAATCCATGTGACCCCCAATCCTCATATAATGTCCAGTTTCTTTAAGAAATATGAAGTGACTCACAACAGAGCCCCATAGATGAGGAAGTTCAGAATGATGATCACATCCTCCCATCTCTTCAGCTTCATCTTCTTGGAGTCCAGCTTTGACAAAAGATCCTGGTTCCAGATCATTACCACTCTGCCTCCAAAGCCTGCAGGCGCTACACTCTGTTCTCCTTCAGTGACTGCTCTGCATCCAGAATTCAGTCAGCTAGAATATTTATTTTAGGGACTAAGTTACCTGGAAAATATAGGCAAACAAAATGGAGGAGTGTCGTGACCATTTTGTTTGTGAACAATTCGGCACCCTGCTGCCACATACCAGTTACAGAATCACAGAGTCCCACATGGGGGTACGCATGGTTGTCTACATGTGATAACTCAGATTGAGAGGTCAGGGGTTAAAGAAATAGATAAGACAAATTTCTGTGAATTAAAAATCTCTTGGTCTGCAAGACCCACTATCTCCTGGGAGATAATGAGGTTGTGGAGACATATTTGTCCATTTGATAAGGAGACACTAGGTGTGCCTCCCACCCCCAGCTCAACACACACACACACACACACACACACACACACACACACACACACCCTCCAACAATAGGTAAGAGAATATTAGAAATTTTATTATAACTATTTATAGCTATAACTATTTGTAGCTATTGTTAATGACAATCAGGGTTCTATATCACCCAAAGAATTGTGGATCATTTACACATTTGAGATACCATTCTGTCTGGTTTCTGGGTTTACAGATCATAAATAATAATTATAAACAGGACAGGGCATTTAAATGTAGTTGGGCCAGGGTTATAGAAAATTATTTCCAATTTTTTTTGTCCCTGAGATGCTATAAGCTGTGGACTAGAGTTTATCTATCAATCATACTTTCACAGAAGGTAAATGGGGATTATTTTCCTCTCTTGTTTAATTAATGTGAGCCTGTACTAAAATCAAAATACATCAGAGCAAAGTTGGGTATAAATACTTGAACGTGTACTAAAAATGGGTCTTGCATGCTTATTTTTCTATTTATTTTTGTATGCCATATACTTTGACTTCAGCATCAACTACTGCCACCCTGAAATAAACTGAAACAATGTTTTCATGAGATTAACAGATAACATGCAGTTGGTTCTAAGATTGTATCCCTGTGGATAAGCAACTACTCACAAAAGAAAAATAATTCTACCGTAACAGCAAGGATTTCAGAATTTCTCTGAATGAAATTCATCTTATCTAGGATCAGAGTCTGTCTTTTGGGGGGGGGGGTAAGTTAGATTCAAGTCTCAGAAAATTCTAATTTAGATTTAAAGAAATTAGAATTTATTTTAAACTAGTTATTTGCTGAGTATGGTATCACAGGCCTTTATTCTGGTACTTGGGCAGGTAGATCTCTGCAAATTCAAAGCTTTCCTGGTCTATATAGTGAGTTCTGTGACAACCAATCACTTAAGGGAGACCCTGTCAGAAAAGGCAAACTACTACTACTACTGATGATGATGATGATGATAATGATAATAATAATAATAGCTTTTTTGAAAAATTCATGCAGCTTATTTTGGTTATATTTACCTCCCTCCAACTTCTCCCAGCTCTACTCCACTTTCCCTTCCCAAGCAACTTTGGTAAACTCTTGTGGTTTCATCAAGTCCAGCTTGTGCAGCTCATATACCCTTGAATGTATGGCCTTCCACTGCAGGATGAACAACATATTAGGAGTCACGTCCTTAATGTAAATTGACTCTCCCTCTCCCATCATGTGTCTATTGCAAATGGCTGTCGTAATATACAAATAAGACTATACGTTGGCAATACTGCATACTTGTGTCATAAAACATAAGAAATAGAGAGTCCATTCTCATCTGGAAGCTTCATCACTACTGGATAGCTTCATAGTGCTGGGAGAGGCTATGCATGCTAAGGCAGAATGAAAGTGATAATCAGTCTTGCCCATCTGTGAATACTGATAACTGGAATAATTACAGACATTTCAAGACACGCCCACTGGTGCAATAGTATCATTAATGTCATGGAAGGAACCAACCATTTTGTGATGGGACTTAAGGCCTGCTTTCCAAGATAAAACATATACCTGTCACTGCTATCAGGGTGACAATGGGACTATAAAAAGATAAAAAATGAAAGTAAAAGACCTATTTGCTTCTCCCTGTCCTCAGATCCAGCCACGATTCATCTTCTTTCTCACTGAGCTGGTAGAAGCAGCTGACAAACTGTGAGGGTCTGAAGTTTTTTGCCTGGTTTGTTTCCTCTCTCCCTCCTTTCAATCATGCTAAATAAATGCCTGCACCATAGGACAGCATAAGAGGCATTTAACCAGCTGCTTTGCCTCATTGTGAAGACTGTCATCATCCTTATCTGAGAAACACATGTTCTAACTGCCCACCATCCTATCTCACTGCAACCAATTTCCACTAAAGATCTTATTGCTGCACCCATATCTGGTACAACATTAGATACAGAATTATAGATCCTAGATTAAATTGGCTAAATAAGAAGGAGAGCATGCAGTCCCAAATATCTAGTTAGTTTGGATGTTATGGGTACACTGGTTTACTGTTGTGGTTATATAATCAGATCATGATATTGTTGGCTTCACTCTTTATATCATTACAAACATTAAATTCATGAGGATGAGACTCCATGGGTTTCCTTCACCCTATTACAAGTTTTCTTCCTCCATATTCTCTTTTTGCTAACCTCCCACTTTATCCAAACTCTTAGGCCATCCTCCAACTGCCCTCCGGTGAGAACACAGTCTCTTCAGCTGAGGATGTCCTGATGCTCATCATATAATTACTTGAAGCCTCAATTATGGTCAAAGCTTGATCCAGGGAGGTATTTTTGTGAACCTCCTTTCTGTCTGTGAGAATGAGTGTAATTTCTCGAATTAAAATTCCTTTTTCTACCAATGTGCTTCTTACTAATATGCTGCCTGCTAAGGATAATTTTGAAAGAAAACCATTAATTTTAATCACTAAAATATACTTCATGATGGTGAAATACCTCTGTGATTAGTATGCTTCAGACAAGCTCTGTAATGCAGTGGCTGCCAGAAACTGTGTAGAGAGGCACAGGTACCCTTTCTACTCCTCCAAGAACACAGAGCCCACATCAGTCTGTTACAGGCTAGTCTTTCGGTTCCAGGATGTATTTGGAACCAACCAAAAATGTTTTTGTTTAGACGATCTTCTTGATACATAGATATTTTATTTCCTGGAGGCAATTAAATATTAATAAATGAACCAGAAGATAAGGAAATAAGACAGATATCTCTGATATGCTTAAAATACAAAATTGAACAAAGTAAGCATGATCTTTCTGTTCGTGAATTTTAAGACCTGAGCTGTGGAAACATAATTTCAAGGTGAAAATTCAGATTATAAAGGAAGTCATGAAGAACACAGAGAGAAAATTTGATTCTATTAGTCCCATTCCCTCCAAGACACAATGTACCTTTGTTCATTCTCAATGAAAGGGGCTTGCTAGGGGCTACACTAAGAGGTGTGGAACAGGCTTGGGAACAAATTTGGATTGTGGAGGTTCCAGGGAGGAGCAACACGGAGATACCATTAGCATTTCTGGAATGCACAGGAGAAGCAAAGGAAGCTGTGTTACTCAACGCTGGTAGGAGCTGGAGAGGTGACCCATGGGTCATCAGGAGGGAGCTGCAGGCCAGAAAGGACTGAACTTAGCCGTGGTCATGGTATGAAGCATAACAAGGATTAGAAAGAAACCTTACCACCTACCTCACTTTTTCCCCCTTCCTACCCCTTTCTTCCTTTCATCTCCATTGGTTGAATCTATCTAAAGGCTGGGTAGCTAAGAACCCAAGACACAAAGATAAGAGGATGAAGTCTTCTGACCACAGAAAGGTGGAGACCAGATTTGGTCAATAGAAAGGAATGGAGCAAACAGACAATCAGTGACAATGGGGGAGGTGTGGGGAGGGGTGTTTCTGTTAACACCAGGGCCAGCAGAGGTGTCAATCTATAAGATGCCAGAAGGAAGTCCCATTCAACAGGACTCAGTAGCCAGTATCAGTTCAAACTTCTAAAATCTATTTTAGTCATATTTAAACACAGCAGAATCTGGGGGAAAGTTTTCTGGTGAAAATCAACTCAATCTCATGTGTATAAGAAAGCTTAAGTCATGGTTACGTTAAAACTGTTGTAAAGTACAAGTGACATTTTCCATCAAGATGAGTTCTAGAGATTAACCAAGAAAGCAGGCCCTGGGAGAGGACAGGGCTGTAGACTGACTAAGACAAACAGTCTCAAGATAAGGGTCTGGTACCAGATAGCACAGAGGTCACCAGGCTATCAACACTTCCACTCCCAGCCTACTGGGCAGAAAACAAGTCATATCTCTCTTTTTGAAGAGACAACAGTGCAGGGTTTATCATTCCTGGTTTCCCTAGTGCTTACCTGTAAGCACATGGACCTCCTGCAGAGAGTTACTGCCATAGAATCTCTAAGAGGAGAAATTAAGGACTGCTGGGAAGGAGGACAGCTTTTTACCCTGAAGTCCAGTCATGAAAAAGTGCAAAATGGGAACCATGTTGGGAGCTGTGAACCCCCAAGATCCTGAATTTCTTGTAAACAACTTGCTTTCCTCTGCTCTGAGACAGCTTGCAGCTGCTCTGAGCACGAGATCCTCAGGAGTTTCTGATGGCCTGGGAATGGTTTCTGGTGTGTTTGGCTGGGACGTGGCTACCAGTTAAGGATCCCTATATAAGCAGCTCTGGTACACAATAAAGGGGGCATTCTTGGGGCATTCCTGCTTCAAGGAGGACCCGTGTCTCTGTCTGTGTGTCTGTGTGTTTCAGTCTCATGGTTCGCAAACTGTATGGTGGCACACAGAGCACATACGGGTGTGGTGCGCTACAGAACCAACTATCACAAGCTCTGAGGCTGGTTAGAAGAATGTTCTTGCTGTGTGACTTTGTGCTGTGGGCAGGACGTCTCAGCACGGTCCATGAGAAAGACTAATACTGTTGGAAGTATGTTAAGGCGTAAAATGAATGATCTTCCAATGTTATAGTTGCACTAAATATGTGGGTATGATTTTGTAAACAATAACTGATGAGATGCTTATTATGATGCTTCAGAAGACAAGAGAGGCAGCATATTGAAAAACAGAGAACCGAGGAGAAACATCTAACAATTTCCTGGAGGGCTTAGGAAAATAATACAAAGTGTCCCTGATGAAAATGACAGAAAATGTCTCCTACTATTGTGTGAACAATGATTTATAAATACATAATTACAAAATGATGTGCACTATAATCCCATAAAATGAATATATGTATAGCGTGTTAGTGTGTTTCTGGAAAGAGGAGAGAAGGCATGTACCATAAGGATGACAAGGTGAGAACAGATGTGTTCGATATCAGAAGGGAGACTAATAGGTAACAAGATAAGAGAATAGCAGTGCCTGTTTCACGAATCTGCTTTTTCTCATGTTGTCCTAGGGATGGCATATGAAGATACCACGATAGAAGTTAGTGGGGGAAATATGCAAAATATGTTTGTGCTGTTTTGCTTGTTTGTCACATTCAGTTAGAAAACCTTTGCACTGAGCCCCTTCCGACCAGTGAATAAGTGCATCTCTGCTTCTACGTCGGTTATTCTTCCCTTGTTGCCTCTTGGCCATCACTGTTTCCCTGACCCTCCTTTAGGCCGTCACTGATTCCCATGGGTACGTGTGTACTGTCACACCCCTTCGACCTGCAGCTCTGTCCCTTACTTCTCACTCCTTCCAAGAAGCCAGCAGACACAACTGTAGATGGAGGATCCACTGCTGAGACTGGGTGAGAAAGTCTTCAACTGTCCCATCATCTACTGAGCGAACCCCCGAGACTTGACTTGAACACTCTGCGTTCTCCACGGCTCATTTAGATGTACTTTTCTTGTATAATGTGAAACTGACTGCAAGATTTTCTAAACTACCCCAATTCTAATAAATAACTCAGTAAATTCTTCAGCTGAAAATAGTGTCTGTGCAGTCAGGATTTTCTCATTTTTATCTATATTATGATTTTGAAATACTGCTTCACGTCTTTCTGTTCATATCCACTCTTACCAAGAAGAGTAGCTGTGAATGAAACCATGCTGTCTCAGACAACCGATGTACTGTATGTACAGGGCAAACAATCAGTACATATTTGGTAGATAGGGTATTTGAGTTTCCTTTCACGGATACCCTTCCATGAAGCCTTTAGAAGGATATCTGTTTGGTTTTAGTCCCAAGTATGTTTAATTTCAAAACTAGAACAGCTATGTGATTTTCTGTTCTTAGATTGTAAATTATATTTAAAGTGACAGATAAGGTGATCATTTTGCTGAGCCTAGACATACGGGTAGATCAGTGGTGCAATCTCATGTTGGGTGGAGTGAGCCCCACTCCAGACTGGGGAGTGAGCAATGGGACCCTGTTGCTCACTCAAAAAGAAGTTTCAGTTTTATAAGATACGTTCTAGATACCCACACTTCAACATGATGTCTGTTGTTCGCGTTGTCATGCATTTTGTGTTAAAAAGAAAAATAATGTTAATTTTTTTTCACCAAACAAAAATAAAGAAGAAACAAATAAGAATCATGAAAGAATGGGTAGACATTTCTGATTATATTTTGTCCCTTGATTGGTTTGAGGGCATCATTGGTGTCTGCAGAAATCTGTCACTTTATTTCTCCAACCACAACCAATACACACGACAACTGACCCATTATGTTTCTGTCGCTAATTTAAAAATTTACAGGTCCTTTGTGCACATATTATGGTTTCCAGTTTTATGTTTTTATGGGTTTTCTGTGTGTGCAGGTATGTGTGTGAGAGATAGAGAGAGGAGGGGGGTTGGGGGGCCTTTTTCTTCCTTGATATGTTGTGTTTTGGTTTGTTTTTGTTTTATCATCTTCCACTTTTTTTTTTTTTGGATGCCTGCTTGTATTCTAATGAGAGAGAAAGAAAGAAAAGGTGTGGCTTTTGGTGAGTGAGGAAGAGGAGAGGAGAGGGTCTGGGAGGTGTTGGGGAAAGTGAGACCATAATCAGAATGTATTGCATGAATTTTGTTTTTTGTTTAAAAAAAAAGTCTCTTCTCAATTTAAAAAAAAAAAAAGGGTAGAGACGCTTCCAAATGCTGTTTATTTGGTGCTGCCTCCATCTAGTGGTCAATATAGGTAGTGCTTAGCTAAGGAAAGATTGGACTGTCAGTGCTGAGACAGGCAAGGCCCCTCACCTGGTCCAACATCCTCTATTATATTGCGAAAAAAATCATCCTCTATTATACTGTGAAAAAGTCAATATTTGAAACTAAGAATCTTCTCATGATCTATATTAGGCTGAATATTTCTTACGTGAAATGCACTCGCCTCATGTAACCTACCACACCAGAATGACATGGAAATGAATTAAAATGGATGGAAAGATACATGAATTAGTCGGTGGATAAAATAGCTTCGTATGAAGGGACAATTTAAATAATAAAAAGCACGGTGATTAAATAAAAGGAGTTTTTATTTCAGGAAAGGTAGACTTTGCATTGGATTTTGAAAGCTCTGTAGAGTCTGGGTGGCTAGAAAAGCCAGGATAGGATATTAACAGTGAAGGGATAGGAAGGAGGAAGGCTGTGTTAAGGAACAGAAAGCCTGGGACGATATGAAACAGGAAGGCAGCGTGCCAAATCACAAGTAAAATCAGTCGTCAACCAAGGAATGCTTTTAACCTGTAAATGTAGGGCACTGTGCCCAGCTAATGTCACACATGAAATCAGAGGCACAAGCTTGGAGATTGTCGTTTCAGTGCTTAAACAATCACAGCCAGGACCAGCCTGCAAGCAGAAACCCGCCTCCGGGCTGCACCACCACCCCTCGCCCTGGTGCAAACCACCGGACTCTACCAATTAACCCCATGCACCTGAATATCTTCCCCATGACTAGGCCTCCCTGTCAATCTCAGCAGACTACATATGCCCAGGTGCAAACCACATCAGTTGGAAAAAGAGATGAGAACTGTCTTCCTATCTGGACCTCCCCAAAGTTCAGACTCTACACCTCAGGGCATATCCTGTGCCCCTCCCCCTTCCATCCAAGCACCAGCAAGTTGCTGGTTCCCGGTGGTTCCACTGCTCTGGTGCAGACTCCACCAGCTGGGCAGCAGGTGAAAAACCTGCCTCCAGGTTGCACCACCACCCCTGCCGTCTTCTGGACTCTGTACCTCCAAGACCCATTCTGCCGCCCAACCCCATGCACCTAAACATCCTCTCCGTGGTCAGCCCTTCCCTGCAACCCTGGCAGTATGTATAAGCACAGCCACAGACACAACCCACACCAGTGTAAGAATACATTCAACCTCTGAATGTATGTGGTACCATCAAAACCCAGTGATCCTACAGCAGCAAGACTGAACACTCCAATGCATCTGAAGCACAACTTTAAAATTAACTTTATGAAGATGGTAGAGACCTTTTAAGAGGAAATGAAAAATTCCCTTAAAGAATTTGAGGAAAAGACAAACAAAAAATTGAAAGAAATCAATAAATCTCTTAAAGAGAGCCAAGAAAAAAAAGTAGGTGAAGAGAACAGTTCAAGACTTGACAACAGAAATAGAAACAATAAAGTAAACACAAACCTAGGGAATTCTGGAAATGGAAAATCTGGGTAAAGGAACAGGAACTACAGACATCACCAACAGAATACAAGAGTTGGAAGACAGAATCTCAGGTATTGAAGATACAATGGAGGAAATAGACCCAACAGTCAAAGAAAATGTTATTTTCAATAAACTCCTAGCACAAATCATCCAGGAAATCTGAGGCACCATAAAAAGGCCAAACCTAAGAATAATAGGGATAGAAGGAGAAGAACCCCAGGTCAAAGACACAGAAAGCATATTCAGTAAAATCATAGAAGAAAATTTTCCCAACCTAAAGACGGACATGTTATAAAGGTACAAGAAGCTTACAGAACACCAAATAGTTTGGGGGCAAAAGAAAGTCCCCATACCACATAATCATCAATACATTAAATATACAGAATAAAAAAAGAATAGTAAGAGCTGCAAAAGATACAGGTCAAGTAACATATAAAGGCAGATCTATCACACTCAACTTCTCAATGGTGTCTCTGAAATCCAGAAGGTCCTGGACAGAGATTTTGCAAACATTAAGGAACCACAGATGCCAGCCCAGATTACTATACCCAGCAAAACTTTCAATCAACACAGACATAGAAAACAAGGTATTCCATGACCAAACCAAAATTAAACAATATTTATCCACAAATCCAAACCTATGGAAAGTACTAGTAGGAAAGTTTCAACCCAAGAAAGCTAGCTACATCCTCAAAAACACAGGCAATAGATAATCTCACACCAGCAAAACCCAAAGAAGGGAAACACAAACACACATACACACATACACACACTCATGCACACACACACAACTACCACCACTACCACCAAAACCAAAAAATAACAGGAATTAATAATCAATGGCCATTATCATCTCTTAATATCAATGAACTCAATTCACCAATAAAAAGACACAGACTAACAGTATGGTTATGAAAACAGGATCCATTCTTCTGCTGCACACAAGAAACATACCTCAACTTCAAAGACAGACATTACCTCAGAGTAAAAGAAGTAGAAGACAGGCTATCAGGGAAAGGGAAGAAGGTTGGAGAATAGAGAAAGAAAGAATGAAGAAGATGGCAATGTACAACACATGATACATGCATGTGCTGAAGTATCAGAGTGAAACACACTTGTTTGTAACATGCATTGATGGATATAATAGCAATAAAATGAAAAGATATGTATATTGGAAAGGAATAGTTAAAGTGTTTCTGTTCAAAGATGACCTGATAGTTTCTGTAGAACCTGCACAGAAACTCATAATACTTAGGAGTCTGCCTAATTTAGTGTGAGCGAGACATGTCTGCTGGAAACCTGAAGGTCATATGAGAGAAACGGAATTCTTAAAGTATTGTGTTTATGGATGGGAAAGTCCAAAGTGAAACTAAGTTGTTATTTAATTTTGTAGTCCTTATATTTTAACTTGGAGAAATGCAATTTCATTTTGGAATTCTGTTCATGTTTTAGGTCTCAATTTTAGTCTTTCCTCTCAATAACTTTTTTTTTAACTTCCTAATATAGTAGAATAATTTTCCTTTGTTTCTGTGATGCATGGGAATAGGGCCTGATGAATACTAAGTGAACACTCAATCACCAAGTCATATCCGTAGCCTCAATCTATATTTTGGGACATTCTTCATCTTTCATTTCATTGCATTGAATTAATTATCTGCTGCTGGTAGGTAATTACCTGCTATGAATGATGATGAACTTGTTCTATGTGCTCATTTTCCTGCCTTTCTTCTCTCACCTGATTTTAGCTGATCATGTCATTATTACTGATATTGAGTTCTATCATGCAAATGTACTCCTAAAATCTTTAATCCAGTTTTCCCAATCCAAGTGAAATATTTTGATCTCTGGATGTGATCTCTCGTCATTTTTCTGTTTAAAATCTTGTTATTTATTTTTACTTATCTATTTCTTCGGTGTTTATTTAGCCTTTACATTTTTCTTATATTAGTCATCATACTTGTAATCATCATAATCATTCATGTAGAGTCAATGCTTTCTACTGGACCTTCCACTGTAAATTTTTGGGCCGACTGATACTCTTAATTGAACTGCATTCTACACCATCTATGCCTTTTGTTTGAACAACTGCTTGGTTGCAAATAAAACTTGGGAGATGTATTCTTTCCTAGAACACTGTAGATGTTCCTCTACAGACTTCTGCTTTGGGTATTGCTTTGGTAATGTGTGTACCTGGGCTGGTTCTGTAGATAACTGTTGGCTTGTTTGTTTCTTTGAGTTGCTCTCACTGTGTAGATCAAACTGTCCTTGAACTGGTGTTCCTCTTGCTTCTTGAATTGGAAAGTCAAGAATTCTGTTATCATGTTTCCTTAGAACAAGAAAATGAGAAGCCCTTCACAGTTAAACCCTGCTTGGCGCACAGACTCCACAGAGAACAGAGCCAGAAAAGCATTCAACTTGCAATCAGGGCAAGTTTCACAAATAAGGAAGATTATGGAAGAATTGGGAAAACACTTGTCTAGTGGAAGAGTAGGTTTTTAAGCTGATGAAACTGACTTTATACGGACATCAGCGAAGGAACATGCATAAAATGTTAGTAGTAGAGGGATCTATAAGGACCTAATCTAATCTTTCCTGTTGAGGAAGCTGCTCAGCATTTGCACACTTGGTACTTTAAAGAACACAGCTGTCGTAGCTAATGGGCCTTAGCAGTGCTTTATGGCCCCTTTCAATTACCTTTGAAGCTGACAGTACTCTCCTAAATAACTTTGATGGATACATGAGACAGAAGAACCCCATTCATAGCACTCTTCCTTATTACCCAGTTTTCTATGTGTTTCTAAACTGCACTCAAAGATATCTTTGGGGGTTGTTTTTACAGTGAAAATGATCTCTTACTGGCCTTTCTCCACAAAGACCCTCTTTGTACAGGTAAGATTTGTCATGTTGATGCATATTCCATCCATCTTTTCCATTTATCAGATCCAAACGAGGTCCGCTGATGGTCTCACTGGCAGTGTGCCTACTGAGCTCCATGATAGCTTCAGCTTGGTGCTTGGAAAGATGGAAGCACCCCCCCCCCCCAAAAAAAAAGAAAGCTCAGAAATTTATGTGTTGAGGAAATAGAGTTCAGACTCCTGGAATGCTAAGCTTGCTAGGATTAGCAGGACCAGAAAAAGAAATGTCACAGCAAGACAAAACAGGAGAACTCCTAAGAGCCACAGATTTCCCTAACTGGTATCTGAGTATTGATCAACACATCTCTAAGAAATCAAATAGGGCTGGAGGAAAGAAACGGGGAGGGGAGGGATTCCTTTATGCAGCACCAGGAATAGTTCTTGTGACCATCATCTTGAGTGGAAATATGTCTTAATTTATGCACCACAGAGAAGAATCCTAAGAAAATGGGAATAGATGAGAGAACCAATAATTGGAATCAATAATGGAAATAAAAGTCCCTTGTATTACAGGCTGCTCTGTACTTAGAAATATTGTTAGCTGGCTTCAAAATAGCAGGTTATCACCACATGCTTAATTGCTCCTCAAATAATACTCAAAAATATTTTGTAGGAAATAAAAAAGGGACAAAAATATGAGATTTTATCTTTAATACAAGCAAATATTTTCTAATTATAAACTGTTTGACCTATTGCCCAGGCTTGTTACTAAGTAGCTCTTACAACTTAAAGCACCCCATAATTCTTATCAATGCTTAGTCACATGGTTTGCTGCCTTTTTTCAGTAAGACATTCTCATCTGCAAGCAAATATTTTTATATGTGCACAAAATCAGGAAAATGTGATCCAGAACTTTAGATAACTGGATGCAGAATGCATCAGAAGGTGGCTTTAAATGCTAAAGATGCTGAGGCAAGTGTCACAATTTTACAAAACGTGTTCAGGAAGGCAGAAGATTTGGGGAAGGGGCTTAGCAGAGTGTTTTCTCTGAAAGCAGAAAGATATGAGTTCAAATCACTAGCATATGTCTCTATGTATACTTGCAACCCCAGTATCGAAGGGTGCAGACAAGTGCATCCAGCAAGCTCTTGGTCCATCAGTCTAACTGCAGCAATGAGATTCGGGTTCAGTAAGAGACCCTGCTGTCTCAAGGAATAAAATGCAGAATGACAACAGTAAGTAGTTAATGCCTTCCTTTGGCCAATCACAAGCCTTTGTGGGTGTACACAGCTGCACACAGACAGACGCACACAAAGAAAGCAGTCAGAAGCATAAACAACAGAAGAGCATGAAAACTTATAAACACAGATCACACTTCTCAACTACAAATGATACAGAAAGTTCACATCATGGACTCTCTACTAATACTTGGATGGACTTAATAATAGAAAAAGAAGGTTGTCTTAACCTCTGCTAATATAATTAAACCTATTATCAACCAGAAAATAAAAACTATGTGACCATCCTGACACGAGACAAATATTCTTTACGTTCACCTGTAATAGATGTCACACAAAAATAGGTGTGTAAATGGGAACATCTTCAAATGTCCAAAGGACCAAATGATCCTCACTTAAAACATGGAGAAGACAAAACATCAACTCTGGAGCTTATCTAGTGTGCACAGACCACAGTCATGGCACATGATGGACAGCCAGGCTTCTTTTCATTTCCCAACCTAAATATCCTGTTTCTTTCTTGTGTTCTATTGTACTTCCTGTATCATCCATACAGTACTGAATTTAAATAGTGAGAGCATCTTCACATTCTTCCTGTTCCCGAGGGGAAATTATTTAGTATTTTATCATTTGAAGCAGTTCCTATCTTTTCTTAAACTGAGCAGACTATGCATCACAGTGGACTAATTCATTTCCTCTAAATTTTTACTATTATAGAATTTTAATAATTAAGCATTTATGTCTCATTCTCATATATTTACTTGTTCCTGTTATTAGCACTTAGACCTGGTTTCTATTTGTCATTTATTGGTGTTGTTTTCTCAAGATAGCTAGACACTCAGACACACAGAGATACACATCATAGAAAGCACATACATGCATGTGCCCTCAAAATACATGGCACTGTCCAGGATTTTTTTTATTGCTGTTGACTTTGGGTAAATGATTCTGTAAGTATCTCGTAGATGGATATTGAGGATGAAGCTAAAACTCTTACAATATGTAAAATTGCTTTCTCTGCAAGAAAGAATTATCCAGTCAGTATGTCTCAAATGCTGAGTTTAAGGGGAAATCTAAAAGCTGTGTGTGTGTGTGTGTGTGTGTGTGTGTGTGTGTGTGTGTGTGTATGTGTTAAAATATGATTTAGGAGCCTCTGAGAAAGCCCAGAGGGTAAAAGCACTTGCCATGCAAGTGTGACAATGACCTTTGTTCAATCTCTGTAACTGAAGGTTGATGGAAAAACCAAGCTCTGTGTAGTTGTTCTCGGCCTCCACATGGCATTCACCCCTGCACTCACACACATCACACACAGACCTCCAGCAGCATGCACTTCTATACTCACACATGCACACACACAGACCTCTAACAGCATGCACTCCTACACTCACACATGCACACACACACACAGACCTCCAGCAGCATGCATTCCTAGACTCACACACATGCACATTATGCATACTTTATAACTATAAATGAAACTTAAAAAAATATGAATTTAGACATTGCAAAACCCAATAAAAAAAGATCTGCAGTGCACTCCTTTCTTTATCCTGAATAATATAACCAGTATTACAGAAGAACAAATATTAAACACAATAAACACATACAAATCACATGCATAGAATTAAATATTGATGAAACAATATCACCTGAAAAGGGATGTTTGTGGTTAGTTTTAAATTCAGCATCTAGTCCTTGATGTGGGATGTCCTTCTGTGTATGTGTTGCTCTTATGGGTTGATGAATAAAGCTGCTTTGGCCTATTAGCTCAGGCTTCTTATTATCTAGCTTTTATATCTTAAATTAATCCACTTTTATTATTCTGGTATTGCCACGAGGCTGTGGCTTACCAGTAAATGTTCTAGGCATCTTTGTCCTTTGGCAGATACATGGCATCTCTTTGACCCCTCTTATTCTTTATATATCCTGCCTAGTTTTTTTCTTCCATGCCATAGGCTTAAGCAGCTTCTTTATTAACCAATGGTATTAAAACATATTCAGAGCATACAGAGGGGAATCTCACATCAAGTCTTAATTGCTTTCCTTGGTTAGCTTTGTATTTGTTTAGTCTCATTTCCTCTCAAGGGTTTCTCTCACCCCTTGTCTATTATGCTACTGATATTCTTTGAAGACTCTAGGTTGTTTGTTGTGTAGGAAGTTCTGGTGTTTGAATAACTCTTATTTTAGATAGAGATATAACTTGGTTTTTGGTGAGGGGAGAACTCTGCACAGAACATGCTATGTTGCTCCCCAGCAGGCATATGATGTCAGTGTCTTATGACTGATAACACAAAGCTTGGTGTTTTGGTTTGTGACTCCCACCAGATTTCTCCATTGGAAAGGGAAATTTCCCTGTCTTAGTAATTGAGAGTAATTAAGGCATAGAAATCTCCCTGCCTTAGTAATTAAGCACGCCACAACATGGCAGTGTGAGCCTTCAATACCATATTAGGGTTCTGTCTCCTAATATCATTGCCTACTTGAATCTGTCATTAAGAAAGCTGGTAAATTATGGTTTTCCACTTCTATTTTTTTCATTTTACATGTGTGGGGTGGAATTCTTTCCTGTGTATCCATCTATATTACCCCATTCTCTACCCTTTCTTCATTGTGCAAGGAAGCTTTAAGAGCAAAATGGGGCTGTGCTGCACTAGGGCTTCCAGTATTCTCCAGATTTCCCCCCTTTCCCCTTATGATAGTCCCACAATTACTCTATTGTACATATGGTCTTATATCTCTTGCTCCTCGGGGGATCCGTACACACTCTGTGATATATTAATCCCAAACATGTCCCATACCGTGATCTGTGATAAAGGCTCGCAGAAGGGCCTGGGCAAATTGGCACCAGTTCAGTATCTGTCTGTTCAAATAGATTCTGTTATATTAGCAAATTTCTACAAGCCAATCATCAAGGGTGCCTTAGTGGAACACATGTCAAGGGAAGGATGGAGTTGGACCTGGCGGTAATAGCCACTGGAATAGACATATGCTGGGAACATGGGATGTTAAATGTGGAATAGTGCTAATGAGTAAACTCCAGCTTAATATCCATGTATACATTTTATTAGCATCAAAAGAACATGGAAAAGGGAGTAGTCCGTGCCTCCCTACTCACGAAGGAAAAGCAAGTACAGGCAAGTTTTTTGACTCCAGCAACAGTTCTTGCATTTACAACTGAATCCAAGCCTTCTTTATTTTTCAGCTGGAAGCCCAGCATGGAGGCAAGCATGGTCTTCACACCTACTCATACTCCCTTTCATCCCACCTTAGACGAGGTAAGAAAACATATAAAGGGCTTACTGCAGTGTTGAAAGTGTATGAAGATGTATTTGATTTATTATTCTTCAGATAAATGTGTGTGAATGGGAAGAACTTCATTCATTAATAAGAAGTAGGGACCGTCAGTCTCCCGGGAAGGGTAAACGCTTGCTCTAGTGCCCCTTAGCTGAGTAACCCAGACTTTACCCTAAGACTAAGGGCACCCAGTCTCCTGAGAAGATGCCTGCGGAGGACTGCTTTTGTAATTAATAGGGGTAAACTTTTAATGAACCCCACAAGGAGATATTTTTCATGACACTTTTTAAATCTTGCCATGACTTCTATTCCTTGGAGATCAATTAAAAAGGGTGTTTTTTTTTTGTTTTGTTTTTTTTTTCCTTCCCGTTTCATCTTTGCCAAGATGCCAGAGGCGGCTTTCCGGCTGTGTGTCTTTAATGAGTTCTCTAAAGGGCTCCTGAGCCTGGAGGAGTGGGCAGGGAATCCAGGGCAGCCACAGTTTGGAAACTTCTGAGAAACCCAAAGTCGGTTACCATGGACAGGCTCAGAGACACATTCCTTTCAACTGGAAAATCCCTGGAGCCAGTCACAGCCTCAGAAGAGGACAGGAGGCAGACAGGAAGCCCAGAGCTTTAAGGAACCCTTAGTAGGAAAGGCTTTCCCAGTTAGTGTTTTGATTGGGGTGCAGGTTCTGGGCCACTCAGTTGTATCCTGTCAACATCAGGAGGCACTCCAGTACCAACCAAGTCTTCAATCGGCCTCATGTGTCCTGCCTTAGGAATTCTGTGCTTAGACACAGACTGCCCACAGCTTCACTTAACTCAACGGATATGTTGGTAGATCCTCAAAGCCTAGAATATCAGGCCTCAATGTACATATAAACCTTTCTCCCCAAGAAACAGCTAAAAATTATGATTGAATTGATTAGTTACCTCACAATGAAAATTATTTAGTTTAAGCTGCTTTGTAGAATGAAGGTTTCACCCTGTGACCAATAAATGAAGTATAATGACTTTAAAACAAAACAAACCAAAAATGTAATTATTTTGTAGGCGAGGGGGCACTGAAACGCCATGGTTTCTGTGTCTGGAGGCCAGAGGACAACTTTCTGACGCTGGTACTGTCTGTATGCTCTAAAAATAGCCCCCCACCCATTCTTATAAAAGCAATTCTAATTAAACACAACGAATCAAAGTGAAGTGGAGCATGGAAATTCGAGGGAAATATTTGTAAAGAAGAGGGTCGCAGGAGTGGGAAGAGTTCAGAGGGGAGTAATGAGTGGTGGGTATGATCTCATTTCATTGTGTATATATGAAATCTCTGAATACGGATATTAAATTTCACCGAATGTCCTTTCCGTAGCACCATGATTGAATACTATAATTAAAGTCTCCTGATATTTTTGAGAGCTACTGAGAACATTTCTGAGCATGCTTTTGTGCAGACATAAACCTTCTATCTCTGAGAAATGTTCCGAAGTGTTCACTTGCTGTTCCACCTAGTGAGATTTCTGGGTCACTGGTGAGTATATATGTTACATGACAGTGACTATTGTTTCAATTTATATTTTCTTAGTCAGCTTTCCGCCACCATGACAAATAACTGAGATAACCAACCTACAAAGATTACAGATCAGGAGGATGGAGAGAGACCTCAATGGTTAAGACTGCTCTTACAGAGGACTCAGGTTCAGTTCCGAGGACCACAAAAGGTAGCTCATGATCACCTATAACTCCAGCTTCAGTGGATCAGATGTCCTCTCTAGCCCTTAGGGCATCCACACATAAATACACATAACCGCACACAGATATACATACACTTTTTAAAATATTTTTTAAATATTAAGGCTTATTTTAAATTGTGTATGAGGAAATTTTTGTCTCTTACTGGTTTGTCGTGTTTCTCTTGGACCTGTGACAGCACAGCACATCATGGCAGGATTGCATGGTGGAGCACAGCAGAGCACAGCACAGCAGAGCACACCATGGCAGGACTGCATGGTGGAGTCCTTCACTGTGCTTCTTAACTGTTTCGCGTTTTATTCTACCTCAACTTCAAACTATGAACTGAAGTTTTACACTTTTCAAAACCATTTTTGCCAATAAGCAAATGTTTGGGTGCCATTGCTTTAATAATGCTGGAATTCTCCACATGAAGTAATTTTTTTAAATTCAAATTTTAATTAGATTGGCTTAATTTATTGTCAGCCAAAAACAAAGAAATATTGAACATATGATATGACTGGGTGAGTTTATAAAGTGTAAAAATAATGAAATGGCTAAAGAAATTACAAAGCTTCTGCCATAAGAACTCAAACATTAAATGGGAATTTATTTATAGCAAGTGAAACACAGCATCTATAAATCTTGATAAAAAGTAGCGTGAGTGGGACTAGAGAGAGGGGTCCGCTATTAAGATTACATTGTTCTTACAGAGGACTTGAGTCCAGTTCTCAGCATCCACATGGCAGCCCACAAGCATTTGCAAGGCCAGCTCTTGGAAACTGGATGTCCTTTTCTGGTCTCCACAGACACCCTAGACCTAAGGTTCACACATAGACATGCATGCAGGCAACACAACCACACACTTAAAATAAGAACAAATAAATACTTTTAATTTAAATAATAATACAAGTAAATTAGTAATTAATGCAAAGTCCTTGACCAACCTTTATTTTCTCCTTCCCTCATTCTCTTGTCTCCTCCTTCCCTAGCTCCCTACTCTTCGTTCAGTCAATCACTCACTCAGCAAGCATTCAGCACTTATCAAGTAGGCCCTAGGATATGTGCTATCGGCAGAAAGATGTGTCAAGTGAACAAAGGGTGTAGACAAGATCCTCAAGGAAAATGAAAATCCAATGGCCAACGATAACACAAAACTATATTCAGTTTTGTTAGGATTCAGATATACACAAATTTAAAATACTTATTTTAAAACTCCGAAATTACTAAAGAACATACAGGAGTTGTATAGGTACACACAGAACTTCAGAAGCAAATGGGCAATAAGGAAGTCCTTAAGACTGAAAAGCAAAGAGTGGAGCAATGACACAACAGCCAAAAGTACTTGCTGCTCTTAGAGATGACCTGAGTTCAAGTCCGTGCATTCACTTGGCGATTCATCACTACCTGTAATTCCTGTTCCAAGGGATCTGATGCCTTCTTCTGACCTCCACAGGCAACAGGCATGCACAGGGTACATACTCATTCATGCAGGCAAAAACTCCTATGCATAAAATAAAAATTATTTTAAAGACTTAAAAGCAAACTAAATCAATCTTGTGAAAGTATAATTTTATAATGTGGTGTAGTAATTGTGTATTTGTCCTTTCATCTTGTTCCAATTAGGACTCCCAGTGTTGGTCGGTATTATACTCAGTTTACAGATGAAGAAATGGTTCTAGCATATTAGACCTTTACCCACAGTAATACAAGTAATAAACTACAAAATAAGACTCAGGTTACTACTTCTACCTACTCGAATCATGAATATGAATGTGTTTCTAATTTTACTCAGTAAGCTTCAATCTGAAAATTAAAGAGTTAAGCCAAAGTACAAAAATTGTTTTTGTTCACAAAAAATTATTGTTTATTTCATGGAAAAAAATTAGCTATCTAAGAAATAATTCAGTTAATTATGTGTTTTGTTCCCATGGTAAAATATTATTGTATTTATATGCATTGGTAGATTACCTAGATTATTATGGTAAGTTGTAAACATCATAGGAAATGTTATACACAGTAAGAATGCTATTATATTAAAATCTTTAAAGTTAGCGAATTTAGTTCTGAGTGATTATTTTTCTTTTTTCTACCACAAGCATGTATGCCTAAGCACTTCACAAGATGTTCTCTGTAATAAACATAAGGATTATTGAAGCTGAGCAGACAGCAGAGCGTCTGGCCATATGGCTTGTACATCAACACGTCGTTGAGTTTCTCACAGTGCATCATGCCAGACAAAGAACAATGTGGTAGTTAAAGGCATGGGATTTAGAGTTACTCATACCCAAGTTTAAGGTTTGAGATTCCTTTAATCTCTTGGATTTTTAAGGTTCTGATTCATATGCAGTCGTTCCATTTTGAGTATGTATTTTGCAATTGCTGCATAGAGTGCATAGGAAAGTTTTCCAGCCTAGTTCCTAGCAGACTGTAAGCCCTGAACCTATGTTTCTGTTACCATTACTTATTAAGCTACTAAAGTGGGGATTATCTTTCCAGAAATAAACATGAACTCAGGTCAAGGTTTTTATATACAGAAAGCAGCGAAGCATGCATTGGCACAGAGTATATGCTGAGGAAAATATATGTTTAAACTAGAA
Organism: Myodes glareolus; assembly: GCF_982192425.1. Taxonomy (NCBI): domain Eukaryota; kingdom Metazoa; phylum Chordata; class Mammalia; order Rodentia; family Cricetidae; genus Myodes; species Myodes glareolus. The sequence goes on from NC_142050.1 coordinate 40,902,262, forward strand.
CTTTCTAGTATATGCCAAAGGAACTTATCCATCACTGGCCACTCAGAATTTCACGGTAATAGACAATGCATCTTCTATGCACTAGTTCACATGATGGGGATTGGGTAGGCACATCTCAGATATTTGATTTTGCCTACATGATCAAGATGAGACATCTCAGAACCTTGAGTCTTTGAGGACATTTAAGATTCTGTGGGAGGATACTTCCATATCAGATATCATTAAATAATGTAGATCTCAGCTAGACCTTAATCAGGGCAGTTGAAGAAAAACACATAGTCTCAACATTGGCTTCCCATATTCCTGAATTTTCTTTTGATTTATCCTTATTCGAGTTATTGAAAGATGGAATCTTTTTACTTGTTTGATCAACAACTCATTGATAAATATTCAGCTATGTCAAGTGTTTTATAGAAGTTATTATTGAGGAAAAAAGCCTCCCGGCTCTCCTGAGACTGACCATAGCCATAATCACTACACAATGAAAACCGCTGATCACTTGTAAGGAACTCACTGCAGACTTTTAGGGAAAAGCAATTATTTAACTACTAAAGATCAACCTAACTACCTATTGATTGAGAAAGGAGATAGAATGAATTAAAAATAATATGATGTTTTCTTAAAGTGAAGCTTCTTGAATAAGGATTGAAAGCTAGGTCACTAGACTCTGACTTAACCACTATACTCTTCTCACTTCTCCAAGATGGGGAGGCAGGAGATCAAGGGGACCAAGAATTAGCTAATACTGGAGCTTCAGAATAATGGTTTTGGGAATGTTTTTGTTCTGTTTTTTTTTTCATTTGTTTTAGATTCATCCGTCTTTTCTATTTTTAACCTTGATATCAAAATTCTTTTGTCTGAAATTCTTCATTAGTTTATGGTCAAACTGTGACTGGACGCAATTTATAGTCGGAAGAGGGAAGGTATCCTGTTGAGGAGAAAGGGCAGAGAGAGCACAGAAGCAAAGGGGCAGTGATAGGAAGACAAGAAGACTAGCAGGGAAGCAGGGAGATAAGATAAGAGAAAAAGAAAATGGGAAGGGAAGAAAGAGAGAAATGGAAAAGTGGGAGGAGCTGAGGATAGAGCTTACATGTGGAGTGCTGGATCAGCAAGCAGGAGGCCCTGGATTCAGCCCACAGTTCACAAACACAGAAATGGAGGAGAGAGTGAATATGTTAGGAGTTAAAAAACAAGAACTTAAGCCAAAGAATCGCAATATCTGAGTGCCTCACAGTCCTGCTGTTCAGTGACATCAGCTACCAGAGCAAAGACAGCAAGTTTACATACAGTCAAATACACATGCACTAACAAATAAAATAGAAAATATGAAATAAAACTTTAAAAAATATATTTGTCATAAACAATACAAAACATTTTTCCCTACATCTTTTTTTTTAATTTCTTGAAACCTTTGTTGCCCAATCTTCAACAGTGTAAACTCCAATTTCCCTTTAAGTATTTGAAGAAACAAGATCCTCCTGCCCTGCTGCTTCTTTAACCACATCCTTGTTTTTTCTCTCTGGTCAGGGCCAAAAAAGACAACAGACCAGAACAATGTGCTGTATGGTGCTCAGCTTTTTCCAGCCTCCAGTTCTCTACATTGTCTTGCCCTTAATGCCGGGAGTGTGTTATGGCCTAATGTTCTCGTGCATTCTTGTCACCAGTGACATTACCAGTATCTAGCAAAGCAGCACATGTCACAAAGCAAAATCACACAGTTGCTTTACATTACTTTTTTTGTCTCCTCTGTTAGAAGCTCCTTTCTGAGCAGCAACTGTGTCTAGTTTATGTCCTTGTCCAAAAATCCACAAATAGTGTGTGCTAAAGGAATGAGTCAGTGAATAAATCATGCTTGGCCTTATTTCATAGCAAATACTGAGAATATATCAAGAGTATTATATATTAGTAACTTTTTATACTTTCACGGAATATGTGCAGTTTATAAACTGTGTTTTTTGTAGTTCACATCTGGAATCTCAGCACTTGGAAGGCTAAGGTAGGAAAGCTATCCATGATTCTGAGGCAGCCAGGGCTACAAGGTGAGACCTTGTCTCAAAACACAAAAGTAATTTAAGGGAAGTTTTATTAAACTTAACAGGACAGGGGGGAAGAAACTAAGAAGAAAACTAAGCACCTCATGTTGACTCAAGCAGGTTGAGATGCCTGAGCTATCTTAAATCTGCTCTTGATCTTGGAGAACCCTCACCCTTCTAGCTCGAGAATACTTATGGTGAATATGACAGTCTTGGATGAAATGTCTTTATGGTTCTTCCTAAACTTTAAATTTTGTAATGTGTTTTTGGCTCATTCAAAAATAAAACACTGTCTTTGGATCATGCTTTGAAAAACACTCCTATATGATACGTAAGCCCCACCAAATACTTAACAGTGGAAAGATGGTGGAAGTAGGGGTGATGGGAGGATTTATGGTTTTCAAAACAAAAAGAAAGGAAAAAGAAACTCACAGATTTGCAGTTCATCTTTGGGAATAATATTATTAATACCCTTAATTCCTTTTGTACATAGCACTGACTTTTTTGTGTTTGAAGGTGTCATTGTTCCTTTTCTTTTCCTTTGGGTCTGCTATGATCTTGGGAGATGGAAGAATTTGAAGGGACTCTAGTCACATAATTGGAGGAGGCATGAAGTGTAAAATTTCATGACTTTTCTTGCCACCAGCCTATTGTGAATGCGTTGAGAGATTACGAATGTGTCAGTGGCCAGAGCACAGGTGTGTTTCTGGGGTCGTGCTAGAAGCTCCCTCTGTTCTAAGACAGTTGATTTCTGCCAGGGAGACCTGTCCATGGCCTTACTTCTGCAATCACCGATTATACACTCATCCACTTCATGGCAGCATATTCTCTCATCAGCTCTGATTTTATTTATCTGGTAGCAATTGATTTTTTAGCTTTACTTTGATTTATCCTTTATGCATTTCACATCATGCATCTTGATCCCATTCATTTCCCTGTTTCTTCATATCTGCCCTCTGCCCTTGCAACTAACCTACTAAATAAAATAAAAGAAAATTTAAATTAAGAAAAAAATCAAAAGGCAAAAAAATCAATCTTGTCACAGAAGCTGTATTGTGGCACAGTCAGTCACGCAGTAAACCCCTTTATCCATATATATTTACTTGCAAATGTTCATTGCATAGTATCATTGCACTGGTTCGAGGCCTCAGGATTCTGCTACACTATTGATGTTGGGCCCAACGGGGACTCCTCTTCAATATCCTTTTGTTTCCCTGTGTCGTGGAGGTCCTGCAGCTTTGGGTCTTCAGGATTGGTCCTTTCACATGCTCCAGCAGATCATAGGTGGGGTGGATGTTGGGGTGGGCCAACTCAACGCTGGTTCAGGGCCTGGATAGTTACAGGGTTGATCAGCCCTCCAGCTCTCCCTTGTCCTCACCACCAGGGTGAGCTCTCCTACATTGCCCTGCCTAGTTCATCCCTTGCAGCAATGAGGAAGTGATATACCCAGAGAGGAGCAGGGCCCACTTTGCTGAGTGCTTCGGCTAGTAAGGGAGAGGGTCAGCTCCCTCACCTGTTGCAGGCAGCAAGGGGCAAGGAGTTGTTGGGGGGGGGGCAACTCTTCCCCAACAGTTGAGAAATGAAGCTTTCTCACTTACATCTCTGCCAACAGGGTCAGCTTTATTGTGCTGCATACATAAGGTGTAGGGCCCTCTCTACTGAGTGCGTCAGCAGGTGGGAGGCAGGACCATAGCGCTCCATAATGCAGCAGCCAATGAGGGGGCGGGGCCCACTCTGAACAGCCCTGTCTTTTCAGTCTCTGATGGTATCAGGAACCATAGAGATCAAAACAAACTAAGGCTACATCAGAGCCATGAACCCAGACATGAGCCCCAGCAGTAGCCTAGGCCCAGACACCATGGCCCTAGCTAGCAAGGAAGCTAGCAAGGAAGCCACCCACATTAGCCTGCTCCTCAGCTCTTTTACCTCTTCAGATCTGCCTCTGTGTATGGGACATGAACAATTCTGGCCCCCTCTCTCCCGTACCACACCGTACCTTTGTTGGCCGTAATAGTGCCCTGTCTGCCTGGTGCTACTTGTGGGTCTCCTTGTCTTACTCAGTTTGTCACGAAAGCAGAACAGGACCCTGATTTCAAGAATTGTAATAGTGCCTGATTGCCCAGTGCCAGAGGCTCCAGGCTGGCTCATGGGTGAAATTCTTCCCGCCCCAAATCTAGAGACCCGAGGCAGAACTGCAAGTAAGTACTTTTAATTTTCGTAGTGTGTTGCTGCAAGCAAGTATTGAAAGTTTGATTGACAGGCTAATGACAGGCTCTTTGGAAAGTAAGATTACTTGTTTCTGAAAAATCACTCTTTACAGGTCAGGGAAAATGGGAAACGATGCTAAGATATGTTGTATCTTTTTCCTGGGACAGTGATGGTTTCTAGTAACTCCAGTTTTATATTTAAATAATGCTTATCATTTATATTTATATAGATTATACATAAAAATATACTTAATAGTGAAGGTGTAAAACCCAATGGGAAGCTCCACAGCTTCACAATGGTTATTCTAAGTATACGAAACTTTATTGAGATGTATAGACTTTAAGTCTGGTTAATTTCAGTGTGCAGTGTCTTTATTTGTAAGTCTTTTATAATAAATTTATGAAATTAAAATAACTACTGAAAGACCTGGATAAATCCAGATCCCCCTAGCAGGAAAATAGAGCCAAAAATCTAGCAGGAAGAGAAGAATCAGAAATCTAGGATTAGCCAGTTTCAGGGTTTCGGGAACTAGCTGAAGATAAAGGTAGATTGTAATCTTGAGAAACAGAGAGATTCCCCCTAGTAATTATCACCCCCTAGTAAATATCATTGGTATTTTTAGAATAGGAACTAACTGATTATGACCTTGAGAATGATCTTGAGAGACAGGGAGTTGCCCCCTTGTAATCATCACTGGAATTTTCAGAATTTTCTGTGACACCCTCCCTATCCCCCCTTTCGGATTACTGGGCTGTGTGGTTTCTTCCTATAAAAACTACTTCTCCTGGTCACTGGGGGTCGAACTCTTCCCCTGTGTGGGTTATGAGTCTCGGCCCCAGTGCACTGGTTCCCGTCTTGTCATTAAACCTCGTGTGATTACAGCAAGGACGGTCTCTCGTGAGTTATTTGGGGGATAGAGGTCATGTTATCCCGAGGCTTGAGTGAGAGTCTTCCAATATCGGGGTCTTTCACTACCACAATATATCTTTGTCCATGAAAAAAAATCTTGTAGAAGAAAAAGCATCAAAAGTGCTCATGACTGAAGTGATCATTTTATTCCACATCTCTAAACCACTAGCCATACTAAGATGATCTTCAGGTTCTTTCTTTTCTATTGTTTTTTTTTAAGCTATATATTTTTCTCAACTGCCCTCCCTTCCTCCCTACTCCCCTTCTACCTTCTTCCCCATACTCTCAGTTTACTCAGGAGGGCTTGTTTTTTCTATTTCCCATGTACATTAGATCCATGTATGTCTCTCTCAGGGTCCTCTTTGTTGTCTAGGTTCTCTGGGGTTGTGGATTGTAGACTGGTTTTTCTTTGCTTCATGTCTAAAAGCCACTTATGAGTGAGTACATATGGTAATTGTCTTTCTGGATCTGGATTACCTCACTCAATATGATGTTTTCTAGGTCCACCCATTTACCTATAAATTTCAAGATGTCAATAATTTTTTCCACTGTGTAGTCTCCATTGGATAAATGTACCACATTTTCTTTATCCATTCTTTATCTGTACTGTTTCATCTTTAATTTATATTATTTGTTACCAGGACCTAAACAATCAGATGTATCCCAAATACATATCTTTTACCCAGGTATGCTGTTTTGAAAAATTTATTTTTCTCTTTCTTAAAAAATTAAACAAACTATCTTTTTTCATTATACATACCAATCCAAGTTTCCACTCCCTCTCCTCATCCCATTCCCTCCACTTACTTTCCCACCCCATCCCCATCCAACCTTTAGAGAGGTAAAGCACATTGCTTTGGGTAAGATCCAAGGCCCTTCCTACTATATCTAGGTTGAGCAAGGTATCCATTCAAAAAGAATAGGTTCCCCAAAAGCCAGTATAAGCAGTAGGGATAAACCCTGGTGCCACTGTCAGTGGCCTTTCATTCAGTCTGCCTCAGCCATGCAACTGTCAACCACATTCAGAGGAACTAGTTTGGTCCTATGCTTGTTCCTTCCCAGTCTGGCTGGAGTTGGTGAGCTACCATTAGCCCAGGTAGACTGTTTCAGTGTGTGTCACCATCATGGTCTTAACTGCTGTTTATATTCTCACTTTTTCCACTCTTCAACTGGACTTTGGGAGCTCAGTCCAGTGCTCTGATGTGGGTCTCTGCCTCTGTTTCCATCAGTTGCTAGATGAAGGGTCTATGGTGAGATTTAAGATAGTCATCAGTCTGACTACAGGGCAAGACCAGTCTGATCACCCTCTCCTCTATTGCTTAAACCTTTTCTCTGGGGTCATCCTTGTGGATTCTTTGGAATTCTCTAGAGCCAGGTTTCTTGCTAGCCCTATAATGGCACCCTAAATCAAGATATCTCTTTCCTTGCTCTCATCTTTGTCCTCCTCCATCTTGACTATCCCATTCCCTCAGGTTCTCCTTGCCTTTCTCCTTCTTCCCTCCTCTTCTCCTTCTACCCTCGCTTCTCCCCCAGCCCCTATGGTCCCAATTTTATCAGACAATCTTGTCTATTTTGATTTTCAATTTAAATTTATATACGTTTTTATTATGACTGATCTCAAAAATAGATAAAGAACTCAAGAAATTAGACATAAAAATTCCAAAAAACCCAACTTAAAAAATGGGGTACAGAACTAAATAGAGAATTCTCAACAGATGAATCTCAAATGGCTGAAAGACACTTAAAGAAATGTTCAATATCCTTAGCTATCAGGAAAATGCAAATCAAAACAACTCTGAGATTCCATCTTACACAAGTCAGAAAGGCTAAGATAAAAATCATCAATGATAGCTTTATGCTGGAGAGGATGTAGAGTAAGGGGAACACTCATCCATTGCTGATGTGAATGCTAGCTTGTACAACCATTTTGGAAATCAGTATGGCGGTTTCTCAGAAAACTGGGAATCAACCTACTTCAGGATCCAGCAGTACCACTCTTGGACTTTTCCCAAAAGATGCTCAATCATATTACTTAGGTATCTTTAATGAACTCTAAAATAGACCAGCTAATTCCTTGTTTCACAAACCTTGTATATTTTCCACAAGCACAGCACATCCATTATGCTCAAATGCATACTCTTCTGGAAACCTGACCTTTAAGTATACTCCTTTTTGCTGAGATGTGAAACAGCAGAGTTCTTCCACTTCCCTGTTGTAGCTCACAGATTAACAGCAAGAATCTCTCTCAACTAAAGTTTGAATCTTATTATGATTATTTGGTTATTTCTCTATAAATCTTCACCTAAACAACATACACACACATGATAATCAGAAAACATTAAAGGATCCTCCTTTTATATTTTATCACATGAATAAGAATACAAACCTTTCTCTGTCTGAGGCATTATTATTAGTATTATTATTATCATTATTATTATTATTTTGGTTTTTCGAGGCAGGTTTCTCTGTAGCTTTGAAGCATGTCCTGGGACTGGCTCTGTAGACCAGTATGGTTTCAAACTCACAGAGATCCACCTGCCTCTGCCTCCCTAGTGCTGGGATTAAAGGTGTGCGCCACTACTGCTAAGGAATTATTGATCACCTATTTCACTTCACTTTATGATTATTTATCAGAATCATGGGGATTAGATACATTCCATCCTCTAAATGCCAGAGAATTAAGTCATAATATCTCAAGGCCAGCTTTACTTTGGCTTCTGTCTTTCCTTTCTTCCTACATCTTGTATCCAATTCAATAACCTGACAGTATATGTGCATGTATGTGTGTGTGTATACACATACCACCATGTGACTTGGTTAGTAAATGTGTTTTGTTTTTTTCTTATCTACCAAATTCCATTTTGTAATTATCTCAGGAGTATACATGAAGATAATGCATATTTTGCTTTTTGCAAGCCCTACTTAACCCACTATGAGGCAAGACAAAGACTCATGAATCCATTACCATCTGGGAGTATAATCTGTAGCATGGTCCCAAGAGTGTGCAAGCTCCTCTTACTGGAAGAAGTTACTATGTATTGATACAGTTGAGTATTACATCATCACCTGCCTAATCTTTCCTCTAAACATCCATCCCCAAAGCCCACAGAAGCAAAGACAGAATGACAAACAGCATTATGCTCTCCTGATACACACTAAATGTGAGCTTTGCGGATCATTGTCCCCTCAGGGATTCCTGAGATAATCAGGGATGGCTTGATGAAGATGAGCCCGCCATAAAGCCTACTTCTCAGGTATTCTCATTGCCCTGCAGGCTCTAGACCCTGCGTGAGCTCTCATCCAGAGCGTAGTGAGAATTCTTTTTTTTTTGTTTTTTTTTGTTTTTTTTTCTTTTAGTAATTTTATTAAATTATAAAAAGTTTCCATTTACGCCCCTCCTCCCAACGCCCTCCCACTCCCCCCCTCCCTCTCCTCCTCCCTCTTTGTCCCCAAGGGAAGTCAGGGTCTCCTGAGTGAGAATTCTTATATGTGGGAAGTCTTTCTGCAGAAGTCACTAGAAAAGGTAAGACTCTCAAATCTGACCTTCACATCTCCTCTGACCTCAGTGCAGTTTTCTATAAAAGTGATCACCTTTGTGACGCAAACCCAACCTTGGTACAGCAGTGAGTAAAGGGTCTTTTGTAAGGTGCAGCCATTTAGTGAAGTGAAGCCTGATCTGAGGGAAAGGAATCAGTACAGTGAATGGGAAGCATGGGGTCAAATTCTGAGTGGTGAGTGTTCTGTGTTTAAGGTGGAGTTGGCATTTGCAGACACTGAGTCATAAACTTCACCTTGAGAGTGATCCCTTGGTCATTTAGTATTTCTATATTTGTGTGGAATAGTCGATTCCTTCATTCCTGTAGCTCAGACAGCAATATTTGTGGTAAGATGGAAACTAGAAGGAAAGCTGGAAAACTTGAGTAATATGTAGTATATTCTTTTCATTTTATTCTTAATGCAATACAAATTCCATTCACGCCATCCATGCATCTATCTACTCACTGAATTAGGTATTAAACTGTGTGGGTTACTGTTCCAGGGACAGCATCCTGAAAAAGCAGCTTTGAAAAGGAGTGAGATGATGTAGGAGTAAGAAAATCACATCTTTAATCTTTGATTAAATAACCTCTTACCTTAACAATAGCTCAAGAACTACTTCTGCTGATGGTCATGGGAAGAAGCACTGCTGGCCATGTTACCTATGCCATTCTTTCCTCATTTTTCCAAAGTAAATAGCTTGAGTTGGGGTATAACATCCAAAACAAAATTAATATAAGCTTTATTTGCTGAAGCATTAAGACTAGTAAACAGAGTAAAACTCTCTCCGACATTGCATTTGTAATCAGTTCTTAATGAACTCATTTGCATCCTTACCTTTAATCATGTCTATGTGCAATGGACTCTGCATAATCCATAAAGTAGGAAAGACTTAGTTGGGAATAGAGAAACAAAACATGAAAACTGAGTATAAAGCAAAATGTATGATATGTGGCTACAATCGCTTCTCAAAAAAATGAAATAGCTAGTTATTCTGAAAAACAAAAACTCTGCCTCTTACCATTATAGCAAGAATATGAATCTTGTGATCAAAAATAACCACAAGGATGATCCCAGCTAAGATTTTAAGCAATCGTAGAGAGGGTACCTAAAGTGGCCTTCCCCTATGATGATCAGATTGATGACTACCTTAATTATCACCATAGAAACTTCATCCAGCAACTGATGAAAGCAGATGCAGAAACCCACAATTAGCACTAGGCCAGGCTCCCAGAGTCCTGTCGAAGAGAGGGAGGAGTGATAATATAAGTGGAGGGGTTAAGACCATGATGGGGAAGCATTTAGAGACAGCTGGAGCCCACTGACTCTGGACTGATAGTGGAGAACCTGTGTAGACCCACACTAGGCCCTCTGAATTAGAATGACAGATGTGTGACTGGAAGTCTGTAGGGGCACTGGCAGTAGGACCAGAATTTATTGCTGGTGCTTTAACTGGCTTTTTGGAACCTATTCTCTTTGGAGGGATACCTTGCTTAGCCTAGATATAATGGGGAGGGCCTTGGTCCTACCTCAAAGTGATGTGCCAGACTTTGTTGACTCCCCATGGGAAGCCTCACCCTCTCTGAGGAATGGATCTGAGGAGCAGGAAAGGGAGAGGGAACTGGGATTGGTATGCAAAATAAGAAAAATTGTTTTAAAAAATAAATTTAAAAAATACAAAAAATATAGAAAGAGAAAAATCATATGAAAGCTTGTGGTCATGTGTTATCTGCAATAGATTTTCATTCTTTCTTACTATGGATTAAACATTTAACGTAATGATTCTGAAAGTGCTGATGAAAAGATACATGGTGTACATGATAAATCAACCCTCTACTTATGTAATAACTAATTCATACTTGCCTTTGTTCCTCAGAGCACATTTCACTGCTGCCAGCAGAGACCATCACAGGGACTGCCACAAGGGTATGACGGAGAACCAGACATGGGTCCCAGAGTTCATCCTGCAGGGATTCCAACTCAGCCCAAGGATGCAGATGCTTCTCTGTGGCCTCTTCTCCCTGTTCTATACTTTCACTCTGCTGGGGAATGGAGTCATTCTGGGGCTCATCTGGCTGGACTCCAGACTGCACACCCCCATGTACTTCTTTCTCTCCCATTTGGCCATCGTTGATATTTCATATGCTTCCAACAATGTCCCCAAGATGCTGGCAAACCTTCTTCATAGGAAAAAAACTATTTCTTTTGCTCCATGTATAATGCAGACATTTTTATACATGGCTTTTGCTCACACTGAGTGTCTCATCCTGGTAATGATGTCCTATGATCGGTATGTGGCTATCTGCCACCCCTTGCAATACTCTATCATTATGGGCTGGAAGGTGTGTACTATCATGGCTGTTGTTTCCTGGGCATGTGGCTCTCTCCTAGCCCTGGTCCATGTAATTCTCATCCTGAGACTGCCGTTCTGTGGGCCCCACGAAATCAATCACTTCTTCTGTGAAATCCTTTCTGTCCTCAAGTTGGCCTGTGCTGACACAACGCTCAATCAAATTGTCATTTTTGCTGCTTCCGTGTTCATCTTAGTGGGACCCTTATGCTTGGTGCTAGTCTCCTACGCAGGCATCCTGATGGCCATCCTGAGGATTCAGTCAGGGGAGGGTCGCAGAAAGGCCTTCTCTACCTGCTCCTCCCACCTCTGTGTGGTCGGGCTCTTCTTTGGCAGCGCCATCGTCATGTACATGGCCCCCAAGTCTCAGAACCCGGAGACACAGCAGAAGATCCTTTCCCTGTTTTACAGCCTCTTCAACCCCATGCTGAACCCCCTGATCTACAGTCTGAGGAACGCTGAGGTCAAGGGTGCTGTGATTAGAGTGTTGTGGAAACAGAGATCAAGGTGAATACCCAGGGGAGGCTTGAAGATGTCCAGTGTACTTTCTATGAGATAGTGGGAAGGGAAATAAAATTGCCCTAGTCTGTGCCTTTCAACTGTGATTTGAGATCTCGTTAGTATCAGTGATTAGGGATAAAGCCAAATCAATATATGCTCATGACCTCAGAAATCTACAAGACCAGACTAGAGCAGGCAACAAAGCACAGTAATAGGAGCCTATGCATTCTCTTGTCTCTTCAAGAATCACCTGATGTTGGAGGAGGAGTCGCTTGTTGGTTCCTGGCTGCTCAGCCTGGAAATAACCACACAGATACTGTATTGATTAAATCCCATTAGCTCTAGCTTCTTATTGGGTAACTCTTACATGTTAATTTAACCCATTTCTATTAATCTGTGTATTACCACGTGTCTGTGACTTACCAGATAAAGTTCCATCCTGCTCCAGCAGAGCTACGTGGCTTCTCTCTGATTCTTCCTTTTTTCTCCCAGCATTCTGTTTAGTTTTCCCTGCCTAACTCTGTTCTACTCTATCAGGCCAAGCCAGTTTCTTTATTCATTAACCAATAAAGGCAACACATACACAGAGGGACCTCCCATACCAACCTGAGATGTGATTTCTCATAATTTAAGGCATAGTTCTCTGTGATTGACACAAGTCTGTGTGTTTTGCTCCAGTATATACCTCTAGCAATGTAGAGTAAATACTTGTTGGCCTTGATTAAGCAACCCCGACTTAAGGACTAGGGATGGAGGTAGTGCTTGGTGCATGACTTTATTGTGAAAATCACCCAAATGTGCAGATGAATCTAGTCCTATAGAAAGCCAAGTTCAATTGTATGGGTTTTCTTTCTTTTTTTTATGAAAAACACAGAATAGTCAGTGTATTTGTTTAATTTCCTCCCATTCTACACCATTTAACTGGAACAGATTTGCAGAGAAATTGCATTTAAAATAAACATGAAAGAAGGCTTTTGAGGAATCCAGGTTACAAGGAGATGTGGGTTGCAGTTCACCATTATTGCGTTTGCATAAAAACTGCATAAGAAAGGGAGAAACGTGGGAAAGATGGAGAAGAGGAGAGAGAGGGAGCTGGGACTGGTTTGTAAATTAAGGTTGTTTGAAAAATAAACAAGAATACTATTTAAAAAAATGAAAAATACTGCATAGGAAACGACATCAAGGAAAACAGGTAGCTGCTTACATCCTGTAAATCACTAGACCAAAAGGTACAGTAAATATGACAACAGGACTTTTTTGGAATCTCAGCAAAATTCCAAGTGCATGTACCCTAGGTGATGTGATGTAAATAAACCATCCTGTCCTATGTAGTCCGAATATGAACGAGCTGTTGGGTTTACTTTAAGAGAGGATCAGGACCTGAGCAACCAGCCTGGTGTATAAAGTGATTGCTTTAACAGTGTGCTTCTAGAGTATCTTCTCATTTACATGTCTAGTGTTGGTGACATGCAAGTGCAGCGTCCTTGCTCCTACGTTATTTCCTGCTGTCCACAGATCTTTCTCTTCCACTTCAGCCCTTATTATTGTCTTCTGATGAGATAAAGCAGAAGAAGGAAAAGTTTTCCTACTACTTTCTCTTCTCAGGTATTATTCTGTTGGCTGGTCTGCATTTGTAATATATCTGGGAAAGACATTTTGTCTCTTGTCACAATAGACAGACTCTTCCAGTCATCAGAAATCTGCAACCTTTGCACCAAAACCTACACAAGAGGAAAAAGTTGCATAAATCAATTTTGTCTTTATTGTCACTGTAAAGTACAATAGAATCCTTGTAGTATCATTATTGCTAAATAAAATCAAGATTTTTTTCATCTATCTTGAACCATTTTTATACTCTTTAAATTGTCTACCACGTAATTAAGAATTACCTCAAGAGATATATTCACTCTTATATCAGTTCAAAAAAATGCTGAAAAAATTAGACCAAAAAGATTAAACTTGTAGTGTAAATCAATCAAACTTGTAACTAGTATACATGAATTCCAAAGACTTTTCTTCTAGCTTATCACAGAAACTCTGATAGAAATATATATATATATATATGTATATATATATATACACACACACATAGGTGTGTGTGTGTGTGTGTGGGTAAAAAACCTCAGAAAAACCTGAGCATAGATTTCCATTGTCTCTATATTTAAATACATATTTCTTAATAAACACATTATTAGTGTCACGACCTATTTAGATATATTCATTCCACCTTAGTCATAACCTTCAGTGGGTTAAGGGAAAGTTAAAAGTTGCTTGAATTTATGCTTAAAATGTTCCTCAGTGCTCCCCAAATGTCACCCCATTTTTCCCAACAGCAGATGAGAAAAGCATTATTTCCCCCAATTAACAGAGAAGGGAACATCATTTCAGAATGATTCAGTAGCCTGTCCTATGTTGCACAGCCAGTAGCCGCACAGAATTGAGAGTTAAGCCTGGACCGTGCTCTTTGCAAAGCCCTTGCCATTACTCCTTCCCCAAACCGCACAGGATGCCTCTCTGCAGGCACTGGGCTCAGCAGTCGAGAGGGTGGAATCTGTGGAGCTTACTTTATTATGGTCACTGTTATCCTTGATTATAGTAGACACTCTCACCCAAGGAGCCTGGTCGGCCTCCCACAATAGCTCCCAGCTCCTGACCTCTCGATAAAAATCCACGAAACTGTTCTCAGGGTGGGGCCAGGCCTGTAATCCCTGTCTCCTTCCTAACTGCAAATCCACCACCTTATTTTCTTTGCCTTTACGGAGATTGTTCCCCCAGAAGTTTCCCACTTCACAGCTGCTGGGCGGAGCTCTCACCGGAGCTCTGTGTTCACAGCACTGAAGCGGAGCTAGCATCTGCTGCAGACTAGGCTGAGATGCTTGCTCTGCTAGATTTGTGTTTCAGTTGTGTCAGGATTTCTAAGAATGATTTAATTTCCGCAAGTTTGACTGTATCACACACCAGCGGTATAGATGATAATGTGCTCCTAGTTGCTTCACATGACTTTTTGCCAGTGCTAAATGACATTGTACATGTGAATCTGCTTTCAAGATAGGTTTTTGATAAAGAATATATATAGACAACAAATATAAAATAATCACATAGTAAGACTGAGTTATAGTAAAATTCATGAACATATAGCCACGGAACTATGTAATCTAGTTTTATTTTAATGACTCATAAATTAATGCAGCGCTTACTAATAATGACACTATCTCAAAATCTTCAGCTATTTGAGCTTATGGGGTCTTGTGATTTTGTTTTTATTTGGTTGTTAACTTGGGAAAGATTTTTAACAAAAGAGATGAAAGGATCATGCACCACAGGTTTGGTATAAAATCATTTTTATTGACAGACAAAATTGTGAGAATAATCCCTCATAAAATGCTGTATTTTATCCTACTCTGGTCACTTCTCACATTGTTCACCATGTTCTCATTGGTAACCTGGAGGCTAGAAATGTCAGCATAGACTTATTCAGAAGAACAATCACTGAATGAGCAAATGCAACACTTGTTGTAAATGACTGCGGGAGGGGGAAACGAGAAGAAACAGAAGCTTAACTTAGTCCTGAGCTTGGGCAGCGCTTGTGGGTGTTGAGGCAGCAGGTGCAAGTTCGTAAGTTAAACTTCCACGTTGACCTCATTTCTTTATGGTCATCCACTGCCTGCAGTTCTTATAATGCTTGTACCCCCCTTTTTTTTATAATTCCTGAGTATTGGGAGGAGGAAGTGTGGTATAGATGTGCCATTTGGCATTGAGCTTTCTGAAGTCTTGGTACTTTGAACACTTGTGGAACTCTGTATCTACTGCATAATAGAAGCTTTTGTGATGAGGGATGAGAGATGCAATAATCTAAGTGCACAAGGATACATTCTTAGAAATCAGTTGATGACTAGCTCCACCTAAATCCTGGAGTGGAGAAAGGGGATGGACATGAAACCCCAACCCTCGCAGAGGGGTATTGACAGCTGCTGGGAGGAAGAGTCAGTTTTCTTGAACAGTGGGAGTGACCCCTGGTAGGTTGTTCATGCTCTAGTGAATAAATAAAACCAAGTGTATATCAGCAGTACAAATTGGACTTACTCGATTCTTAAACAAAGAGGACACAATTTGGGAGGGTAGGGAAGGAGGGTCAATCTGGAAGAAGTTGAGGAATGGGAGCGAATATGACCAAAGTGCATTGCATGAACTTCTCAAGGAACTAATAAAAACTAAAGAGAAATGGAGTAATCATCATCCTTCATTCCAAAGAGCATTGGATAAGAGGCAAAAGTAGCTGTTATTGCCTTTCCAAAGGGAAAAATGAGCTAATAGGTAGATTTAACAGAGAGGCAGAATTAAAATCAGTACAAGAAAATATGTTCTGGCAATATGAACTGCCTATCTGGGAGGAAACTTCAGTCCAAAGGAGGGAACTATTTCAGATGTCAAGAGACAGATAGGGGAAGTGAGGGCTTCATTCCAGGCAGTAGGAAAGGTCTGGTCAGCAAAAGACATACATAACAACAACAACAAAATTACAAGGATATGAGACACTTGTCTTGAGCTGTCTTCTTTACAACTCTGAAACCTGGACAATGAAACACTCCTCAGAAAAGTGACTGAATGTGTTTAAAATGGCATGTCTCAGGAGGATTCTAGGCATCACATGAAGAGACAGGTTGCGCAATGATGACATGAAGACACATCTCCAACTACAGAAGGAAGTAAACTACAGGATACAGCAATGATACTTGAGATACTTGGACCATGTTATGAGAACAAATGATGGAAGATACACAAAGATAGCACAGCTTGGAGGAGTGCACAGGATAAGGCAAGGAGTAAGGCCCAAAAAAACGCTGGATAGACAACATAAAGGAAGTCTGTGGAACCTTGGGTATGACAGTAACACAAACATCTAGGACTGTCAAGGATAGGAACAATTGGAGTACCACCATAAACGGGCTGCCCATGAATGCTTTAGCATTGTTAGGGCATAGATGATGAGGATGAGGATGAGGATGAGGATGATGATGACGATGATGATGACGATGACGATGATGATGATGATGATGATGAGCTGTACAGCAAAGAGGTCTTGTCAATGACTGTGGGGATGTGAAGAATTCATAATGGAAAGCAATTTCAAGATTCTCTCCAATCTTTAACATTTTATGATCTCAAAACTTTTCGTTTTTTTTTTTGAATGTAAGAGAATTTAAACTGATTTGAAACGACTTTGTAATGACCCAAAGACAGTTAAATGGTATCTCTGAGAAAAAGTTTAAAATCCTGCCTTCTTCTCCTGAGGAATGAACAGAGTCATCAGAAGAAAAACTCAAGCAGGAAAACGTAACTGCAAATGATCCATATTTGTAGTTCTCTTTAATCCTACACCATCACAAATATACTTACAAATGCACATGCTTCCACATTTTGAAATATCAGTCCCATTTCCAGTGATAACAGCTCAATAATTTTTGTTTTAAACAAAAAGCAGTGATAGATAGGCCAGAAATGGAGGAATTAAAAAAATATGAAGTGAGCCTCTACTGAACATAAACACCTCTGTGGAGAGAAGCAGAGAACACATACAACCCTGTGAGTTCAGACACCATGGGGGTGCTGGGGGATCTACAAGTTGGTTTCAGTGGAAATGTGTTCTTAAGAACTAAAGAACTTAAACTGCTTTGTATAATAATGGGACTATACAATGCTAGCTGGGAATATAAAAAAATCTGTGAATCTTTCTTTCTTTCTTCCTTCCTTCCTTCCTTCCTTTCATTCTTTCTTTTTTTGGTTTTTAGAAACAGGGTTTCTCTGTAACTTTGGGAACTGTCCTGATACTAGCTCTTGTAGACCAGGCTGGCCTCAAACTCACAGAGATCTGCTTGCCTCTGCCTCCCAAGTGTTGGGACTAAAGGCATGACCACCACCGCCCTGCTCCTGTGACTTTTTCTTAAAAGTAGGAGATGGTAGAGGACAGGAAGAGGGGGACTCCTGTTAAACCATCTGCCAGCCATAGACTACCTTGTTGAGAGCAGACCTGTGTGAACTACAAAGTGAAGTCACGACACGGCATGGGCATTGTTCAATCACTGTAGCCAGCCATGGTTGCAAATATAGAGCCTCAGTGCACTCTATCTTTGAAGGGAAATAATTCAAAATTTTAACCATGAGAGAAGGTGCAGCGGCAGGGAGAGTACTGGCTCTATACAATAACCTAGCAGTGTAGTTTCTGACACTGCCAAGAAAAGCAAAACAAATATAAAGTGGAACATAGAGTTCCATCTCATGACAATTATCTTGTGCCATCAGGAATGAGCTAACGCATAAACACTTCATATTTACATGTTTAAACCTGTAAATAGGTTTCTAAATATATAATCATTACTTTAAATGGCTATATAAGAAATTACCAAGAAAGGAGGAAACAACAGATCGCTAAAGGGCATATTACAAGTCATAGAAATAAACCATATGCTCACTTAAATAAAACTAAACTTGCTCAGTTAGGAAGAAATTCACCAAATGTGCTCATTTCTAGACTAACCACATAGAAGGAAAAAAATTCTATCCATCGTGTCCTGTTTTTATTAGGTGAAAGATATTTTAATTACTGCTTCTATCTCTTGGATTGTTGAGTCAACTTATTTACCTCACTATGATTCAATTTTGATAGGTTGTGTGTATACATAAATTCAAGTTTAATCGAATATATATATATTTAAAGTAAGTCCTTTTTGTCCAGTCATAACCATTAATGTTTCGACCAAAGATATACAGCAGGAAATTTTGACAAGGTTTTGTAGCCAAATATGTTCATTTTTCTTTCTTAAGTGATAGTTTAGCAAGGTATAAAATTATAAAGTAGCTCTTTCCTTATCACCTTAAATATTCTTTCCTGGCATCTGTTTGACAAATGGAGTGTCTTCTAACAAAATACGTATTACTATTTAAGCATGATGCCATGAATCTGCAACCCTAATACTAGGTAGAATAGGAATAGGTGGATCTCAGTGAGTTGGTGGACAGTAAAGCTCCAGACCCAGTTAAAGACCTAGTACCAAATTTAAGGTGACTTTAATAAAGACATTCAAACACAGTCTCTGGCTTCCGTGTGCCTAGATATATGGGCAAGTTCATTGGCACACACACACACACACACACACACACACGTAACTGGGTTCATTATATGTTTGTATCTACAACTGTTTTGAATTGACCACTTGGTATTGGACTCATTTAGAATTGTCATCTTTGAAGACTATTTCTTTATCTCAGGAGTTTTAATTCCCTATAGCTCTTCATCTAGTAGTAGGCTCTTATGAGATTTCCTCCATCCTCATTGGAATGTCAACTGGTGATGTTATTATCCAGGTCCTGGCTTGACAAACATACTGTTGATGTGTCATGCCTAGAAGATACTATCCACAGCATGCAGTCTGGTCCTCCATCTCTTACAGTCTTTCTATCTCCTTTTTTTGTAATGATCTCTAAGCTTTAAGTTTAGGGCTTTTATTGTAGAGGTACCAACTGGGGCTATCTAATCTCTGCATTTTGTTCAGTTTTGGATTTCTCTAATGACCATTGTTGCAAAAACAGAAGCTTCTTTGATGAAGGTTTAGAGCTAGACTTATCTGTGGGTATAAGAATAAGTTATTAGAATACAATCATGTTGGAGGAGGGCCCTCTTGTTTATCCTGGTCACTTGACTAGCTTAGCCCTGAAATAACCACACAGAAACTGTATTAATTAAATCACTGCTTGGCCCATTAGCTTTAGCTTCTTAATGGCTTAGTCTTACATCTTAATTTAACCCATCTCCATTAATCTGTGCATCACCACTAGGTCATGGCCTACCAGCAAAGTTTCAGCATGTCCCTCTCTGTTGGAGCCATGGCATCCCCCTCTCTGCCTTCCTTCTTCCAGTATTCAATTCAGTTTTCCCTGCCTACCTAAGTTCTGTACTATCAACAAGTCAAGGTAGTTTCTTTATTCATTAATGTTAATCACAGCACACAGAGGGGACCCCCACACAATCAGAAATTATATTTATCTAGGAAACTAGCAGTAGTGGTTTCTCCTTTAGGCCCTACAACCTCTGTACTAGAATACAGTACCAGAAATTAATTTCCTTCTATTGAGAGGCCTTAATACTTCTGGAAACCTGTCAGACCATGTACAGGACAGACAAGAGACAACACAAGAGGAGGCTAACATTAGTTGAACCAGTCCTGCATACCTGTTTTCCTCTAATTAAATCTAAATTTCAGACCAGCATCTCAAAGATAGACTTGGAGAGTGAAGGGTCTTCTTTATTTGTTTCTTTTCCCAATATAGCTACTTTGAATAAATCTTTATCTTCTTTCCTCTAGTACTTATCTCTTTAATTGATTCAATGAATTCATGTGGCCAAATTGCTCATATCCAGATCTTAGAACTTACAGGGTCTACCCTCTGACCCTAACAACTATGACAATAGTGTCAGTGATTAAACAAAGAACCATCTACATTCAAGGTAAATGCTCTACCACTGAGTAAGCCCTCCTGTTCCATAATTTGCCCTGGGTCTGAGACACTCTTTTTTTTTCACCACTTAGGACATTTTATTGGCATATGACAATTTACAAGGTCCCTGCTGAAATGTACACCACACTGAGGAAGAATCATTTAACCATCTTCATTCATTCTCATGGGGTAGAATTTTCCCTCAAATTATAATTTATATCCCAACACTGATTTTAACTGTAACAAAAGGGAACAATATCAGTTCCTTGAAATGGAGTGCAATTGGAAGAGACTTTGCTGGTTTTTTTTTTTAAACTCCTAAGATGTTGAAGAGCATACACACCTACGAATTGAGTCATGGTCTTCTGAAACTGCTTTTTTTGTTTCCTGTAAAATCCTTTGGTTCATTTTTATTTCTTTCTCTGGGCAAAGAAGTGCATTAATGTAGCTCCTAATAGTTATTTTCCTAGCACTTATAACCAAGCAGCTTTACCAAGAGGAACCGTTCAGACTTTGTAACATGTTATGACATGTGAAACTAAATAGTGATCTCAAAAAATACATACAGGCTGTTTTATGTGTGGCCCTGAAAAAGAGAAGATTCACAGCGGTGTTCTACTGCAGAATCCTTATCACCACACTTTAATGTAGTGGGCTTTTCTTTCTTTAGCTTTAAAATCAAGGTAACCAAAGGATATAGTACTGCATTCGTACTTAAAATATGACCTTACTCTCTAAAAAATTATTTTTTGGTGAATTTACTTTTCTCTGTTGTAGAAAAAGTAAAGGTAAACATGCCGAGATTCAGTGTGTAACCAAATAACTGTCTTTAAGAAATTGGTAGTAAATATTAAAATGAGGAAATACAAGTTCAGAGATATAAACACACGTTTGATGTAATAGATACATAAAGTACCCTATGCTCAAAAAATAAAGCAAACATGTTTATTTAAAATCATTACAACAATCAATACATTTTAAAAGATAGAAGAAAGCTTAAACTTATTTATGTAAAAATAGAAAATTTGAATAATAAATATTCAGGAAAATGTCTTTTTCACAAAAATTTCTTAATTAAGAAATTTCAATACATTTTTCCAATCTTCAAGTAACAACTTACTGTCATGTTATATAAAAGGTTTTGAAACTGGAAAAGAAGAAAGTGACCCAACTCACTTTATGAAGTTAGCAGAACACTGATACAAATCATGGAAAAAAGACAGTAAAAGAAAAGCAATTGACTATAGGATACGGCCAGTTCAGGCGCCCTCTCCTCAGCTGCCCAAGGAACAAGCTAGGGACATCTCTTTGGATACCTGGGAACCCCTCTAGTGTCAAGTCTTTTGCCAACCCTAAAACAGCTCCCTTAATTAAGATATATACTTCCCCGCTCCCATATCCACCCTTCCTCCATCCCAACTGTCCCATTCCCCCAAGCTCTTCCCATCCCCCCTTCTCACTTCTCTCTCCCCCTTTCCCCTTACCCCCACCCTACCTCCACCCCCAATCTCCCAATTTTTGCCTGGCAATTTTGTCTACTTCCAATATCCAGGAAGATAACTATATGTTTTTCTTTGGGTTCACCTTCTTATTTAGCTTCTCGAGGATCATGAATTATAGGTGCAATGTCCTTTAATTATGGCTAGAATCCACTTATGAGTGAGTACATACCATATTCATCTTTTTGGGTCTGGGTTATCTCACTCAGGATAGTGTTTTCTCTTTCCATCCATTTGCATGCAAAATTCGAGATGTTATTATTTTTTTACTGCTGAGTAGTACTCTAATGCGTATATATTCCACACTTTCTTTATCCATTCTTCCATTGAGGGGCATGAATATCTTGCATATCACCATAGAACCTTCATCTTGCAATGGATGGAGATAGAGACAGAGACCCACATTGGAGCACTGGACTGAGCTCCCAAGGTCCAAATGAGGAGCAGAAGGAGGGAGAACATGAGCAAGGAAGTCAGGACGTGTGGGGTGTGCCCACCCACTGAGATGGCAGGGCTGATCTAATGTGAGCTCACCAAGGCCAGCTGGACTGGGACTGATGGAGCATGTGATCAAACCGGACTCTCTGAACATGGCTGACAATGAAGGCTGACTGAGAAGCCAAGGACAATGGCACTGGGTTTTGATTCTACTGCATGGACTGACTTTGTGGGAGCCTAGTCTGTTTGGATGCTAACCTTCCTAGACCTGATTGGAGAGGGGAGGACCTTGGACTTCCCACAGGGCAGGGAACCCTGACTGCTCTTTGGACTGAAGAGGGAGGGGGGTGGGGAGGAGGGGAAGGGAAATGGGAGGAGGTGGAAATTTTTAATAAAGAAAGAAAAGCAATTGACTGAGCACAGCTCATTAATAGACCTAACCCCAAAATTCTAAGTGCAGTAAATCAAGTCAGATTAGGAAGAAAATGTGGTTTCTGAGTTTGTATGTTAGTGAACTGGACAATAAACAATGTATGGGTAAGACTGTCTGATAACTTCAGACATGCACCTAAGTAAGTGTGCATCAGAAGCTCTCATCACCAGCCAGCCTCCGAGTGAGCATCATTGATGGGTAGAAGCCCATTCTAAAGTCATCACAGGTTACCGTTTTGCCAATTAAATATAATTAGGTTATTACCTCCTTAGGAGGTAACAAATATAGAAGTAACAAATATAGAAAAAATATATTTTGTCTCTTCATTTTTGACTATGAGAAAAACATATAAAAGAATCAAAGAGTCTTTTGGCCATTTGAACTTCTTCTGTTGAGAATTCTCTGTTCAGTTCTGTACCCCATTTTTTAATTGTGTTAATTACAATTTTAATGTCTAGTTTCTTGAGTTCTTTATATATTTTGGAGATCAGACCTTTGTCTGATGCGGGGTTGGTGAAGATCTTCTCCCATTCAGTATGATGTCTTTTTGTCTTAATGACAGTGTCCTTTGTTTTACAGAAGCTTCTCAGTTTCAGGAGGTCCCATTTATTCAATGTTGCTCTTATTGTCTGCGCTACTGGGGTTATACATACGAAGGTAGGAAATGGTCTGTGCCCATGTGTTGCAGTCCCTTCCCACTTTCTCTTTTATCAGGTTTGGTGTGGTTGGATTTATATTGAGGTCAAAAGACACTTAAGGTCATGTTCAACCTCCTTAGTGATTAGGGAAATGCAAATTAAAACAACTTTGAAATACCATCTTACACCTGTCAGAATGGCTAAGATCACAAACACCAATGATAGCCTATGCTGAAGAGGATGTGGAGTAAGGGTAATACTCATCCATTGCTGGTGAAAATGTAAACGTGTGCACTTGGAAATTAGTGTGGCGGTTTCTCAGGAAATTGGAAACCAACCTACCCTCAGGATCCAGCAATACCACTCTTGGGAATATACCCAAGAGATGCCCAATCACACTACAAAAGCATTTGTTCAACTATGTTCATAGCAGCATTATTTGTAATAACCAGAACCTGGAAACAACCTAGATGCCCCTCAATGGGAGAATGGATAAAGAAAGTGTGGCACATACACACATTAGAGTACTACTCAGCGGTAAAAAAAAAATGACATCTTGAATTTTGCATGCAAATGGATGAAAATAGAAAACACTATCCTGAGTGAGATAAGCCAGACCCAAAAAGATGAATATGAGTCTTTGTCCTCGCGAGGGGTTGGTCTACCCGCTGAGGCAGAGTGCCTGTTCTAACTGGAGCTCACCAAAGCCAGCTGGACCGGGACTGAACAAGCATGTGATCAAACCGGACTCTCTAAATGTGGCTGACAATGGGGGCTGACTGAGAAGCCATTAATAAAAGCACTGGGACTTGTTTCTACTTCATGTACTGCTTTTTTGGGACCCTAGTCTATTTGGATGCACAGCTTCCTAGGCCTGGATATAGGGGGAAGGTCCTTGGACTTCCCACAGGGCAGGGTTCCCTGCCCTCTCTTAAGGAGGGAGGGGAGTGAGGAGGGTGTGTGGGGGAGCAGGAGGGGAATGGGAGGAGGGGAGGAAGTGTAAATTTTTGAATGGAGAAATAAAAATTTAAAAAAGAATCAAAGAGTATTTCAGCCACAAAGACATCGTCAGTTGTCTCTCTTACAGTCCATGAAGTTATAAAACAGGGTCAGCTCATCTTTGTTCAAGCAGGAGAGAAAACAGTAATAGTAATAACTCCAGAGTAATCTTAACATGTTTTCCCCCTGGGGTCAAAATCACTAGAAATTGAAGAAGAAAAATTGTCTCCTGGTGAAAATATTCTCTCTTTGTTTGTGCCCACTCAAATTTACAGAAGAATATCTAACAAGTCCCTTTGGGATATTATATTCACTTTCTTGACTCCTGAACATGTTCCCCACAGTGGCTGTTGATCTTATTATCTGATATTATTTTATTAATTATACCTCTTGTGGAACCTTGTACTATCCATACACACACACACACACACACACACTTGTTTAAAGGAACAACAGTTAGCAAGCATATCAGTGGGTAGGGATGTGTGTGTGGTGATTGTCTTCCCCACCCATTTAGAACATTTCAGCCTATGTTAGAGGTGACTAAGCTACCAGGGAAATAAAGTCATCTCATTTCAGAGAAACTCCATCTCTGAGGATCTGCTCAGAAGGAAAGAATTTCCATGCTACCAGCTTCTTCTTTCTCTCACGCTGTATCAAACACATCTTCACATCTTCATTTTGATGAAAGTTTCTTATATAACCTAAACTTTATTTGTTATGCAATTTCGGATTGAACGAAAATCACAACTAAAAAGGTAACTATTACTGTCTATTCTTTCTAAACCCCTGCTATTAATAGACTTAGCTACCAAGATAATCTGAAAGCTATCAACGCTTTAAATATACCTAATGTGTGTAATTTCCTTCAATGCTGCTGTATTTCTTATTAAAATTGTTAGAAAGATGAGCTCTTCGAGATATTTGCTCATAAAGGTTTCCATTTCCTCATGAAATTACTGAAAAAAATGAGTTAATGGCACAGAACAAAGACACCCAGGAGGATTCATTTTTTAATGTGAAACTCCTTTTTCTGAGAGGAAGAAGCAGGAGGATTACTGGGTATGTGTACCTTTCAACAAAAAGGCTCTCTGTGCTGCGAGGAGGGTTATCCCATACACCTGTCACCACAGCACGTAGAGGATTGCAGTGCATGTTCAACAAATGTCGATGGGTTTTACAGTTTGTGCTTTTGCCAATAATTAAATAGCATTGATTGTACTTTTTAAGAGACTCTACAGTCATTATATGGAATTTTAGAAATATCTTACCATGAAGGTAACTTACTAACATACTCTAAACTTTGAGTAAAATTGTTTTGAACATGAAAGTAACATTATATCTTTATTGCTTCCAAACATTGTAGAAATATTGTATTGAAATAATCACTTTTCCATACCTTGGATTATATGAATCCTCTAGTAGAATTAGCATCCTACTTCATCTTCACCAATGATGCAGGAATCTGTCTGGAATAAATGGTCAATGAATCTCTTATGTAAAAGACCAACTGGAAAAAATTTTAATCCTAATTTAAAAAATTCCCATTGTGGGAAATGATTCCAATAGTGACAAATATATCTCATGAACTAAGATGATATTGCCTCTCAATAATTTTTTGTCTTTGACTTAAAACGAAAATTTATTCACTCTTGTTTATGAAAGCTTTCAAATATTAAAATATAGCTGCGATATATTGAGAGGAACTAAGCTATAAATTTTTCTGATGTTTTGCTTTAAATGTGAAATTCACATGAATTCTGGACTAAAGAGTGGTGTAGAGCTAAGCAAACAAACTGCAGCAATGGTTTAAAAGTTGTAGTTCAAAGCATGCAAATCCTTCTCTCTGTTGAAAGGGTTTGAAACATCTGAACAGCTGCAAAAGACAATACCACTGGGTTCATAGAATAATTCATTTACATTTTCCTGGTCTATAAACATTAGATTATTTAAATATGAATCTACAGTGAAAGCCTAAGTTCTAATCTTTTATTCAGATCAACATTTTCATCTAACACTTAAAAATAATCATTAAATTATTTACATGGCATTTTTATGAATGAAATTGAATAGAATAGACCAAAATAAAAGCAAATATGACAAGTTAAATGAATGATATTAGGATTCAAGAAAATATATACTTTTATATGTGTGCATTTTAAACATGTACTACATAGACATTTCTTAAGCAGGATGTGGGGGGGACAACAGAACTTTCTGAGTGTCAACAGGGAAGTTTATGTGCATAAAATGAAGCATAGACTGTAACAGAAGCAAAGATAACTCTGTTCTGATTCCAGGCCATCTGTGTGGACACAGAAGAAAAGACAGTGGTCCCTAACATAAACTTGGCTAGAGTTATATCAAACTTACAATCTCTACACCATTCAAGTTTATACTATGAAGTCATTGCTGTAATACATGCCAGTAAAGATCAAAATTATAACATACCATACGTTGCATGTGGAGAAAAGTTTGATACTTCTGTCGTTGGCATACATACCCCTCACCCTCATTCCACATGTAAATGACTATGCACAGCATACATGTACACACCTGTCTGCTGCAACTTAACCATACATCCACCATCACAATGGGAACGTATTAACATGTTTTAATGAAAATTGCTTTGAACTTGAAAGTAATATTTGCTAGAAAATGTAATACAATATTACCACTTAGCTCACAGAATGTATATTTTCTTCTGATTCATTTGGAACATACATCAACTTTTAGTTAGTGACTAGCAGGCCAAGAATATCATGAAGGATTTTCTGAACAACACTCAACATAATATGCAAAGATCCATTGATTAAATACCTACCTTGAACATTCACACTGTGTTCAAACTTGGTGAGTTTCCTTGTCTCTTTCACAGGGAAATGGGAAATCAGACTTTGGTTACACAATTCATTCTTCTGGGATTTCTACTCAACCGAAGGTTGCAGAAGCTCCTCTTTACCCTCTTCTCCCTGTTCTACACCTTCACCCTGCTTGGGAATGGGACAATTGTGGGGCTTATCTGCCTGGACTCGAGACTCCGTACTCCCATGTACTTCTTCCTGTCCCACTTAGCCATTGTTGACATTGCCTATGCCTGCAACACAGTGCCCCAGATGCTGGTGAATCTTCTAGATCCAACCAAACCCATCTCCTTTGCTGGGTGCATGACACAGACCTTTCTCTTTTTGACATTTGCACACACAGAATGTCTCCTTTTAGTGGTGATGTCCTATGATAGGTATGTGGCCATCTGCCACCCCCTCCGATACACTGCCATCATGAGTTGGAGAATTTGTATTATCCTGGTGGCAACTTCCTGGATTTTAGGAGTTCTCTTGGCCCTGGTACATCTCATATTACTACTACCATTGCCCTTCTGTAAAGCTCAAGAAGTAAATCATTTTTTCTGTGAAATTATAGCTGTTCTCAAACTTGCCTGTTCAGACACCCACATCAATGAGGTCATGGTTTTGGCTGGGGCTGTGTCTGTACTTGTGGGACCATTTTCTTCCATTGTGGTCTCTTACGCTCATATTCTGAGTGCCATCCTGAAGATCCAGTCACGCCAGGGGCGCCAGAAAGCCTTCTCCACCTGCGCCTCCCATCTCTGTGTTGTCGGACTCTTTTATGGTACAGCCATTGCCATGTATATTGGCCCTCAACATGGGAACGCCAATGAGCAGAAGAAATATCTCTTGCTATTCCATAGCCTTTTCAACCCTATGCTCAATCCACTGATCTATAGTTTGAGGAACAAGGATGTCAAATGTGCTCTAAAGCGGATGCTCATGAAGGAGGATACTTCTCGAGAGCATTAAAGAATAAAGACCCTGCCAAGATCTTAGAATTACTTCCATTCAGTATTGGCCAGAACATGTAAACTTGTTTAAAGACTTCCTTTCCATTTTCTCACAAGAGACTTCTTGCACCTGCCAAGAACCTCCCTGTGTTTTATCTTCTCTAGCTTTGAGAATGGAGGAGCACAAGCAACCCAAACATCCACTTGCATGGCAGTGAACAGGCTTTTTATGTTGAAAGTGAGCATTAGTCTCACTAAGCTACCAACCCCGCAAGCTGCGATAGCAACCAGCCTGAAAGATATACCCACTGGTACAACAGTGGTACAAAATGTTGCATTAGTCCTGGCATGAAATGCTGGATAGAATCTGCTTAAAGATGAAGTCTTGAAAATAGAGTGGGCTGGGAGTGAAGTGGTAGACAAGAAGGAAAGCTAGGCACTATTTGGGGACCAAATAGCTATAAAGAATCAACAGAGGGAAAAACTTTTATTCTGCTGAGTAAGCATAAAGAATCTGTTTATCTCAGCAAAAGATCACAGGACAGTAACTCATGTGAGCACTTCTCAGGATAACTATAAACATTTTACCACACCTTCTCCCAACCAGCGGGTGTCACCCACTCTCACACACTGAGTAACTTTGACCTTAACTTCTAGTAGATTGTTTAAATGCTGTCCTTTCTTGGACTTGATACAAATGGAATATAGGCCCCTCAAAGTGTTCATTGTTTTAATATGCCCTCTCAATCACTGTTCTGTTTGTAAGATTTGTCCATAGTTTGTGGAGGCATAGTTTGTTCATCTCTATGCACGTCACAACATATTGATTCTATTTGAGGGAGATACTGGAACTGCCTACAATGTAAGCTGTAATAAGCAATTTGTTTGTAAATGTTGTTATACACATCTATAAGACGGTATCCACGATTACTGTTTTTAGATATACAGCCAAGGAAATACTGGGTAGTGGCTGTCCCAGACTTGGATCATCTTTACTATGAATGCCTGACTGTCTGGCTATGAAGTTACTACCATTTACTCATGAACTGAAATAATCTCATACTGAGCAGGAATTGATAATGCAATAATGAGCTGAATGCTTCTTCTACCCAGCTAACTTTGTGGTCTAATAAAGGTGCTAGTTCAGTATTAATGCTCAAAGATATATTAATAACTCCTAAGCCTATCTGACTTTCTTCTGAGCAGAACAAACAAAAATAAGGCAGACACTTGTGACTGATTTCATTTTCTTAATGAACAACAACAAAATTCTGGGGTGCCAGTAAAAATGAAATTTAAGTTATAGAATTGCATGCTGGAGTAATGGGAAATTTAAACATTTAGGTTGACAATATCTTAGCCTTGTTTGATATAATAATCCTGGAGAATAAACCTGGGCCTTTCATGTGTCAGGCAAACACTTCACCACTGAGATTGGCCCCTAGCTATAAGACTCCTTTTTGTCTAAGTATATTCCCCAAAAATATATATTACATTTGGGTGAAGGTTGAGTATTTTGTGCTAACTTTGATATCTCTGAGCCTATTCTAGGACCTGTCTGGTTTTCTATTGTGGAGTATGTAGCTCTGAAGGTATGTTCTTTGATTATACTTTGTCAACATAAACTGCTTCGCTGTTGTATTACTCCTGCCACACCCCTAAGTGATGTGGTGTACCTCTGTCCTCATATGCGAAATTCTTCTATTCTAATTGCAAGCATAGCAATTTCCTCTGAAGGCATTGTCTTGATTTTCTGGCATATGCCCTGACCACTGCCTTCTGGAAGCCCATACCTAATTTCCTTTCTGAAAACATGGAGGTAGTGCGAAGTTTGGAAAGGCCCTTCACATAAACCAATAGTATTCCCATGTGTCCCTGCTGGATTTACTGTGAAATGACATTCTTTCTTGACGGTCCCATACCAGAAATATAACTAGGGATTGGAGGAATACATTTCCTATGCTTTCAAGTCTGCTATTAGTATTTGTAGCAATACTCTGTCATTTAAAAGCATGAGAAACCTAACATGTAGATGCACCTGGTGTCAGTGACCATGCTTCGACAAGGATACCAGTTACCAGGGCAGGGGCATGGGGATTAGGAAAATAAGTAAAGAGTGCAAAGATACAAGTGAAATAATAAGCATAGAATAGCATCAGGAAGGAATTCCAATGAAGACTAAAATTTACCTGCATTTAATTTTCCATACACTTTTATACCCCAGTACAACAAGGGGAAGAAGACAAAAGACTGCTTTAAAATGATTCAAAGAACAATCAGAACAGTTATTTGCTTCAATACTTTAAGACATCAAGTCATTAACATTCTGTTTGTTTAATCAATGAATCCACCCTAGACCAAGTATCCTGAAGGCAGTCACTCCCAAGGTCAAACCTCCTATTTCAAAAGACAGAGCAGAAGTAGTTTGAATTCTCTGACCTTGATCAAGGTGGAGTGCTTGTATTGCTTACTGGACTGACACCAGGGATACCAGGACAAAAACACCAAGTAATCACACTCTAGGTCAGGGTGTGTAGACATACTTGTCAACAACATAGAACAAGAAAAAACTCTCTGATCTCCAGACAAGGTGGAAATTAGGCTCACATTTTTGGGCCTCTGCAACCTGACCACCTATTTTTTTAATCTGTGTTCCTTTCCCTTATACTTCAGTGGAACCGAGGGACAGACTTCCACTCTTCCCAAGAAGTCTGACTTTTCTCTACCAGTTGTGTCTAGAAATTCCAGTGGATCTGTTAGCCTAGATCTCACTCTTTAAGTCAAATCAAGCCAGATACGTAAAAGTTTCTACAACAAAATCATATTAAAATTGAGGAAAAACAGGAGTGGGGCAAGAGAGTAGAGAAACAAAGTTCAAGAGAGACTCGCTGAAAGTACCCATACTTAGTGTGAAAAATAAAAGATTGCTTCTTGCATAGATTTTCTTTGGCAGATCTTGTCAAATGTTTCATGTAGGACAGTCCACCCAGACAGCGCTAGAGAGAATAATTTCATTGCTGGTTGTTGTTGTCCATTGACCAAAAATATGCCTGACCCCATTGGGTATGAATGATACACTGGAGGTAGCGTATGCATTGCCATCATGGCCAACAGCTAGTATAAGACTCATGCCCAGGGGCCAAAAGAGATCCACAGATCAGATAGCAATAGAAATGCTAGGTGATGGGAGACAAAGTTCTGTTGGGTTGTATTTGGCTATGAACAACTGAACAATGGACTGTAGAATAACTCTTTTTACCTATGAATCTGATTAAATTACTATAAATTGAACTTTTTATTGTGGGGCTTGTCTGTGAACAAGAGTAAACTTATACTTCATGCCATGGTCACTTAGATTTAGCATCCTACCTTCTATCTACAGGAATACATAAAGGTTAGAAGAGTCTTCTCTGTTTCCCTGATTACCTGTATACCTGCTTTTTTCCTTGTTTTCCCCAAGTGCGGGAATGTTACTTCTATAAAATGCCAGTGAAAACCATGTCAAGGCAAAGTACCTTCTTAAGATAAAATATTAGGAGTGCAAACTTTGGAAATCAGCATGGCAGTATCTCAGAAAATCAGAAATCAATCTACCTCAACACCCAGCAATACCATTTTTGTGCATATTCCTAAAGGATGCTCAATCATACCACAAGGATACTTGCTCAACTATGTTCATAGCAGCATTATTTATAATAGCCAGAGCCTACAAACAACCTAGATGCCCCTCACCTGAAGAATGGATAAAGAAAATGTGGTACATTTACACAATGGAGTATTACTTAAGAATAAAAATCAATGACATTATGAAATTTGCAGGCAAATGGATGGAACTAGAAAAAAACATCCTGAATGAGGTAACCTAGACTCAGAAAGGCAAACACGGTATGAACTCACTCATAAATGGACATTAGATGTAAAACAAAGGATAACCAGACAACAATCCACATCTCCAGAGAAGCTAGGTAACAAGGAAGACCCTAAGAGGTACACATGGATTGCTCTGGGTGAGGAATTAGATGAGTTCTCTTGGGTAAACTGGGGTAGGGAGCAGTAAAAGGAAGGGGATGGGGGAGGAGAACACAAGAGACTGGGATGATAGAAGTGGGAGAGAGATGGAGTAGGAGAGCAATGGAAAAGGGATCATGATAGAGAGGGTCATTATGGGGTTTGGGAAAACCTGGTGCTAAGAAAATACCTAAGTATCCACAAAGATAACCACAGCTAAGACTCCTCGCAATAGTAGAGAAGGTGTCGTAAATGGCCTTGCTCTATAATCAGATTGATGAATACCCCAACTATCATCATAGAGCCTTCATCCAGTAATTGATGGAATAAGCTCCAGAGGTCTACAACCAAGCACCAGGCTAGCTCCTGGAATCCAAAGAGAGCGAGGAGGCAATGTATGATCAAGGGAGGTCAAGATCATTATGGATAAATCTACAGAGACAACTGAACCAAGCTCATGGAAATTTGTAAACTCTATACCAACATTTGTGGAACCTCCATGGGACCAAACTAGGCCCTCTATATGTGAAAGAGAGACAGTGATGAAGCTTGTACTATTTGAGGGGCTCCAGTCAGTAGGACCAGGATCTATCCCTAGTACAGGAACTAGCTTGTTAAAGCCCATTTCCTATGGTGGGAAGCCATGATCAGCCTTAATTAAGGGGGAGTGGCTTAGTCCTGCCCACAAATTAATGTGCCAACCTTTTTTGACTCCCCATGGGAGCCCTTACTCATCAGGAGGGGAGTGGATAGGGGGATAGGCTAGAGGGGAACTTGGGATAAGGGGTAGGAGGGAGAACTATGGTTGAAATGTAAAATAAAGAAAAATAAAATAAAAAAGAAATATGATCTATATTTCATATAAAAATATTGCCTATATAATTAAGTAAATGGATGTCATTGTAAGTGCATAATAATTTTAAAGCCAAACAAACTATGCTAAAAGAAAATTGTGCTTTCTTTTTGTGTCTTTACCAATTCTCAGCAATCACTGGTTGTAATGCCAGATACCTTTGTCACAAAACTTTCAGTATGTAAAGAGTGAAATCAATCCGACATCCTTCACATGACAAGGATCTACATCCTTAGACACCAGGAGTGAACAACAAGAAGTTTGTCTCACATTTGATTATGACTAAGGAATTCAGAAGGCAGTAAAGCTATGCTATAAAAGAATTATCTGACAGTAGGAATGTTATTTAAAATAATATTTAAGATGAAACAAAGGAGTTTTAAGACATAAAAGTGAAAAGAGAAGGGGTGGGGAGAAGGAGAGTGAAAGAGTATGAGGTAACAGAAAAGAAAACACAAAATTAAAAGCTACAACTTCATAACTTGTTTTTTCTGATGCTATTTATATTTTTTTATGTTTAAACCAAAGTTTTTGATTTTCATTTTTTGTTTTTTCTTTTTATTTTTTATTATATATTTTATTTTTCCATTCAAAAATTTCCACTTCCTCCCCGCTTCCCATTCCTTTCCTGCTCCTCCCTTCCCCTCCTCCCTCCCACTCCAGGCTTAAGAGATGACAGGGTACCCTGCCCTGTGGGAAGTCCAAGGCCCTCCCCGCTCCATCAAGGCCTAGGAAGATATGCATCCAAATAGACTAGGATCGCTAAATGAAAGTACATGCAAGTAGAAACAGGTCCCAGTGCCATTATCGATGGCTTCTCAGTCAGCCCCCATTGTCAGCCACATTCAGAGAGTCCGGTTTGATCACATGCTCGTTCAGTCCAAGCCCATCTGGATTTGGTGAGCTCCCATTAGATCAGGCACACTGTCGCAGTGGGTGGACGCACCCCTCCCGGTCCTAACTTCCTGCTCATCTTCTTTTTCCTTCTGCTCTTCAACTGGACCTTGGGAGCTCAGTCCAGTGCTCTGATGTGGGTCTCTGTCTCTATCTCTAGCCATCTCGAATGAAGGTTCTATGGTGATATTCGAGATATTCATCAGTGTGACTATGGGACAAGGCCATTTCAGTCACCCTCTCCTTTGCTGTCCAGGGACCTAGCAGAGGACATCCCTGTGGACACCTGGGATCTCCTCTAGAGTCAAGTCTCTTGCCAACCCTAAAATGGCTCCCATAATGAAGAAATCTTCTTCCCTGCTCCTATATCCGCCCTTCCTCCATCTCAATCCCCAACTCCCCAAGCTCTCCCCAATCCTTCCCTCCTCCCTTTTCTCTCTTCTTCTCCCCTTCCCCCATCCCTACTCCCACCCCCATGTGCCCAACTTTTGCCGGGCTATCTTGTCTGCTTCCAATTTCCAGGAGGATCTGTATATGTTTTTCTTTGGGTTCACCTTATTATTTGGCTTCTCTAGGCTTGTGAACTATAGGCTCAATGTCCTTTGCTTATGGCTAGAGTCCACTAATGAGTAAGTACAAACCATATTCATCTTAACTTCATAACTTGTAAAGCAGAAAACTTTAAAACAAGTTCCATCTGTCTGAAGGAGAGCTCCCTGATGGGCATGTGCAGCCGTGATGTACTCATGACAGAACCATGTTTGTTTTCTTTCCTTTTGTCTTGCTTGTGATTTGTGGAGACTTAGGAATATAGTAAGAGTTACTCTATCATAGTTTTAGATTCACAGACAAAACACTATTTTACCTGTTTTGATTTTTTTTTTATTCCTCTTAAATAATTGTTAGACTTTTATAACCAAACAATGTGCACTTCAAAGGCATCTCACATTATTTTGCTCTTACTCTTTTGTTTGAAACTTATCTATTGGTAGTTTTTGACTTAATAAACTTAATTTCTATGGTCTGCCTTTAAATCAACCGATGTTTATTAAACTCAAATTTCATGTGGTAAGTAAAATGGATGAAAAATAGAAAAGTTGAAAAACAGATGTAATGTTTTCATAAAGTTGTAGTGTTTATAAAATAATTAAATGGTTCTGTAAGACAGCAACACATGAGATGAAAGGATCATTATAATTTTTATTCTCATTTCTTTGGTGGATTTTTTTCATGTTTGTTGACCATGTGTACTTTATCTTTTGAGAATTCCTGCTCATTTCATTAGCAGTTCATTCATTGACTGAACTGTTTTATTTCCTAATAGTTCCTTGAAGTTTTTGTATATTATAATTATCTATCTTCTCTCAGATGTGCAGTGAGCAAAGATTTTCTTCCAGTCTGTGTTTGTACCCACTTGATTACCCATTTCCATGTATTGCAGAAGTCTCTTGGTTTCCTACAGTCTCATTTGCCAATTGTTCATGTTTGCAAAATGATTAGAGTCCTCTTCAGAAAATACTTGTCTTCATCTGTGTGTTAGACTAATTTTCATACTTTTCCTGTAACAGTTCAGAGTTTGATGTCTTATCCTAAGGTCTTTTATGCATTTAGAACTGCTTTGTGTAGGTTGAAATATGGGATGATATCTAGTTTCCCCAGAATCATCTAGACAGATTGTGATTTCTTTGTGTTTCTTTGGAAATTTTGTCAAAAATCAAATGTGGCTGGAGTTGCATTTATATCTGGGCCCTCTCCTATTTCATAGCTCTACATGACCCATGCTTTTGAATTAATACCATGTTGCTTTTGTTACAGTGTCTCTATCGGATAATGAAATCAAGTATGTTGATAGCTCATGCATTGTTTTTGTTGTTGGTGGTGATGTTAAAGATTTCTTTGGTTAGCCATGGATTTTTATGCTTCTATAATAATATTGGATTTTTGGCATTGTTGTGAAGAATGTTATCAGAACATTGATGTGGATTGTATTAAATCCTCAGATTACTATTAAAAATAGGATGATTTTCTTTATTTTCTTCTCAGAATGTTTTTAGTTTATAAAAAGGCTATTCATTTTTGTATGCTAATTTTGTATCTTGCCACTTTGTTGAAAGATCTTATCAATTCCAAGAGTATTTGTGTGAAGTCATTAAAATCTTGTATGCAGAACCAAAACTTCCACAAATATGGATAGTTCTACTAATTACCTTCCTATTTATGTCACTTTCTCGCACTGAGATTAACTTAAACTGAAACTGAGGAACTTCTGTAAAGTAAAGGATATAGTAAATAAGACAAAATGGCAGCCTTCAGAATGGGAAATGATCATCACCAACCCCACATCAGACAGAGGGCTGATCTCCAAAATAAATAAAGAACTCAAGAAACTAGACATCAGAATACCAAATAATCCAGTTTAAAAATGAAGTACAGATATAAACAGAGAATTCTCAATAAAAGAATTAAGAATGCTTGAAAGACATTAAGGAATTGCTTAAGGAATTGCTAAACATTCTTAGTCATCAGGGAAATGCAACTCAAATTAACTCTGATATACCACTTTATACCTTTTAGAATGACTAAATTCAAAAACACTGAGGACAGTTTATGTAGGAGAGGACGTGGAGTAATATATTAACAATAATACTGGCCAACCCAAAAGAAAAGAATAAGAGGAGTAGAGAATGCAAAAGAAAAATAAACATAAGGTCTGGTAGAAATAAAAATAATAAAATAGATACATTTTACAAAAAACAAATGAATAATGTTTAAAAATAATAATATATGCATATATCTATCCCCACTAGTGTATTGCAATTATACAACAAGACAATTTAACAAGAACAAGAAGTAAAAGACATCAAAGTTGGAAATTGGATAATTGATACTATCTTTGTTGGAAAATATCTTAAATAAAGAGACAGATATAAGTGAGTGTGAGATAAAAGAACAAAACATAAAATTAACTATGAATCTTAACATTATCAATGAAGTATATTTGCAGATACAAAGTAATTCCTTTTGTAATAGTATGAAAAATGAAAAGTTCAAGACACACACCATAAATAACAAAATATCGTTGAAGGAAATAAAAGATGAACGGATGACAAGACAGTACATGCTGATGAGCTAGAAGACGTGTTATGGCTGAAAAACTAATACTGTGAGATTTTATTTAAAAATTAAGCATTATTCCCCTCAAAGTCTCTCTTTTTTTGTTTTCTCAGAATCTGACACGATAAGGGCTTTTTAAATTTTATTTACTTATGTTTTATGTATGAGTGCTCTGCATGTCAAAAGAGGGAATTGAACTCAAGACCCCCAGAAAAACAGCCAGCATTCTTAACCACCGAGCAATCTCTCCAGCCCCAATGAGGGATTTTTAATTAAAATATAATTACATAATATCCTCTTTCCTCCTTCCAAACCCTCCCATATAATCCTTCTTGCTCTGTATACCAAGTTTATGGTCTCAAGCTTTTTTCCCTTTAATTATTATTATGTACGTGCACTGACACACACGCACACATACACCTACCAGACGGAGCAGATGTGTATTTTCATGTTATTTAAATTAAGATGGATATGAAACCAACCAAAAAGAGCCAAAATACTTTGAAAATAAACAATTTAAAAGAGTTCCACCTTCTGGTTTTAAAACAGTACAAAAACTCAGTAATTTATATTCTGTGATACTGTCACAGAGCAGATGTAGAGTTCAATGGCAAAGAACAGAAACACTAAATGTAAACATGTCTATTTACAGTCAAGGGATTTTTTCAGATGTGAAGAGTATCTTAGCCAGAGAGGTGAGTGGGTGCTCGCCCAGGGGCGGTCTGTCCCCAAGGAGAGCACAACCCCTCCCCCCTCAGCTTCTGCGGCAGGGGCTTCGGTGTTCCACGGGACCCCTCTCTGCCCCCACTGCTGCTGCCTTTTTGTCTCCTGGGTCCTGGAAACACCAACTATCCCTGCTGCAGTGCTGAGAAGTTCTATCCAGAGAGCTATCCCTGCTGCAGTGCTGAGGAGTTCTATCCAGAGAGTGCTGAGGAGTTCTAACCAGAGAGTGGTGAGGAGTTTCATCCAGAGTGGAGGAGATGGGCAGGCGCCAATGCAAGAATTCCTCCAACAACCTGAAAGGCAACATGACATCTCCAGAATCCAGGGATCACAAACCTAGAAGAATTGAACACCCTACTCCAGAAGAAATAGAAGAAATCGACTCTAAGCGGATCTTTATGAAAATAATAGAGGAACTTAAACAGGAGGTGAAAATCTGCCGTAAAGAAATGGAAGATAAATATAATAAAAAGATTGAGGAAATGAGTAAAGAAATAGAAGAGAAATATACCAAAAAGTTTGAAGAAATGAGTAAATCCGTAAATGAAATTCTGGGAAACCAAGAAAAAACAATCAAACAGGTAATGGAAACAGTTCAAGATTTGAAAACTGAAATGGAGTCAATGAAGAAATCACAAACCGAGGGCCGGCTGGCTATGGAAAATCTAGGTAAACGAAAAGAGACTTCAGAAACAAGCATAACCAACAGAATACAAGAGATTGAAGAAAGAACCTCAGATTCTGAAGAAACCATAGAGAAATTAAACGCTCTGACCAAAGAAAACAGCAAATCCAACAAATTCTCATCACAAAACATTCAGGAAATGTAGGACACAATAAAAAAAACAAATCTAAGAATAATTGGGGTAGAAGAAGGAGAAGAACTGCAGATCAAAGGTCCAGAAAATATATTCAACAAAATTATAGAAGAAAACTTCCCCAACCTAAAGAACGATATCCCTATGAAGGTTCAAGAAGCATACAGAACACCGAATAGACTGTATCAAAAAAAAAAAAATCCCCTCGCCATATAATAATCAAAACACAAAGCATTCAGATTAAAGAAAGAATATTAAGAGCTGCAAAGGAAAAAGGTCAAGTAACGTATAAAGGTAAACCTATCAGACTTACACCAGACTTCTCTATGGAAACCATGAAAGCCAGAAGGTCCTGGACAGAGGTACTGCAGAAACTAAGGGACCATGGATACAAGCCCAGACTATTATACCCAGCCAAGCTTTCTGTAGGAGCCCGCCTTTTCTGTGGATACCCATACCCGATCCAGGCGCGCGCTTTCCCGAACTCGGGTCCATGAGAATGGACGATTGTCCTGAGGGTTTGAACAGACACACACAAAAGAGACCTTGCTCACTTACCAAAGAGTAAATGGCCACTTTATTAAACTCAAGTCGGGTATTTATACCAGTGGGCAAGGGGGATCAAAAGGGCAAGGCCTCCTCCCATCATAGCAGGAGAAGGAAATTAAAGGCCCTGGCACCTCAGGCAGAATCAGCTGGGAGGGGCAGGCATATGGGGCCCACTGCTAGAACCTTGTTTACAGGTGGAATCACCATAACAAAGAGAGCCAAATTTTTCCTAAGCTATCCCCTCAAGCCAGTGCTAGTGCAGAATCTCCAGGGAGCCAGAGGTCAAACGTCCCTGCAAATCCCCAAGGAAGAAAAGGGGAAAGACCTTGGTACCTACAGCTTTCGTTCACTATCAACGGAGAAAACAAAATATTCCAGGATAAAAACAAATTTAAATAATATGTAGCTACAAATCCAGCCTTACAGAAAGTATTAGAAGGCAAATCACAACCCAAGGAATCCAACAATCCCAACACCGCCTACAATAACTCAGACATCTTGCGACCCTTCACAAGCACAACTCAAAGAAGGGAAAAACATACATTCTACTACCCAAAAATAAATAAATAAATAAATAAATAAAATAACCTGAGTTAACAACCACTGGTCATTAATATCACTTACTATCAATGGACTCAATTCACCTATAAAAAGGTACAGACTTAGAGATT
The DNA here is from genome assembly GCF_982192425.1 of Myodes glareolus. Lineage (NCBI taxonomy): Eukaryota > Metazoa > Chordata > Mammalia > Rodentia > Cricetidae > Myodes > Myodes glareolus. The sequence goes on from NC_142050.1 coordinate 40,941,732, forward strand.
GGATATGAAAACAGGATCCAACATTCTGCTGTTTACAAGAAACACACCTCAGCCACAAAGACAGACATCTACTCAGAGTAAAGGGCTGAGAAAAGGTTTTCCAAGCAAACAGACCTAAGAAACAAACAGGTGTGGCCATTCTAATATCTAACAAAACTGACTTCAAACTAAAATCTATCAGAAGAGATAGAGATGGACATTTCATACTCATAAGAGGAACAATTCATCAGGAGGAAGTCTCAATCCTGAATATCTGTGCCCCTAATATAAAGGCACCCACTTATGTAAAAGAAACACTTCTAGAACTCAAGGCAGTCATCAAACCACACACACTAATAGTAGGAGACTTCAACACACCTCTCTCACCAATGGACAGATCAATCAGACAGAAACCCAACAGAGAAATAAGAGAATTATTGGAGGTTTTGCATCAAATGGACTTAACGGATATCTATAGAACATTCCACCCAAATAAGAAAGAATATACCTTCTTCTCTGCAGCCCATGGAACCTTCTCAAAAATTGACCACATACTTGGTAACAAAGCAAACTTCCACAGATACAAAAAAATATTAGTAACCACCTGTGTCTACTCAGATCACCATGGATTAAAGTTAGAATTCAACAACAATGCTACCCCCAGGAAGCCAACAAACTCATGGAAGTTGAACTGTCAACTATTAAATCACCCCTGGGTCAAGGAAGAAATTAAGAAAGAAATTAAAGTCTTCCTTGAATTTAATGAAAATAAAGACACAACATACTCAAACCTATGGGACACTATGAAAGCAGTGCTAAGAGGAAAGTTCATAGCACTAAGTGCCCAATTAAAGAAAACAGAGAAAGCACACATTGGAGACTTAACAGCACACTTGAAAGCTCTAGAAAAAAAAGAAGCTGATTCACCCAGGAGGAGTAGAAGACTGGAAATAATCAAACTGAGGGCTGAAATCAACAAAATAGAAACACAGAAAACAATCCAAAGAATCAATGAAACAAAAAGCTGGTTCTTGGAGAAAATCAACAAGATTGACAAACCCCTATCCAAACTAATCAAACGGCAGAGAGAGAACATGCAAATTAATAAGATCAGAAATGAAAAGGGGGACATAACCACAGACACAGAGGAAATTCAGAGAATCATTAGATCTTACTACGAAAGTTTATATGCCACAAAGTTGAAAAATGTAAAAGAAATGGACATTTTTTTAGATAAGTACCATATACCAGAGTTGAACCAAGACCAGGTGAACAATCTAAATAGACCTGTCAGCCATGAAGAATTAGAAGCTGTTATCAAAAATCTCCCTACCAAAAAAAAGCCCAGGACCAGATGGTTTCAATGCAGAATTCGACCAGAACTTCCAGGAAGAGCTAATACCTATACTCCTTAATGTATTCCACAATATAGAAACAGAAGAGTCATTGCCAAACTCCTTTTATGAAGCTACAGTTACCCTGATACCAAAAGCACACAAAGACACAACCAAGAAAGAGAATTACAGGCCAATCTCACTCATGAACATCGACGCGAAAATTCTCAATAAAATACTGGCAAACTGAATCCAAGAACACATTAGAAAAATTATCCATTATGATCAAGTAGGCTTCATCCCAGAGATGCAGGGCTGGTTCAACATATGCAAATCTATCAATGTCATCCATCATATAAATAAACTGAAAGAAAAAAAACCATATGATCATTTCATTGGATGCTGAAAAAGCATTTGACAAAATTCAACACCCATTTATGATAAAGGTGTTGGAGAGACTGGGGATACAAGGTTCATACATAAATATAATAAAAGCAATATACAGCAAGCCGACAGCTAACATCAAATTGAATGGAGAGAAACTCAAAGCCTTTCCACTAAAATCAGGAACATGACAAGGCTGTCCACTCTCTCCATACCTCTTCAATATAGTGCTTGAAGTTCTAGCAATAGCAGTAAGACAACATAAGGAGATCAAGGGGATTCGAATTGGAAAAGATGAAGTTAAACTTTCGTTATTTGCTGACGATATGATAGTGTACATAAGCGACCCCAAAAACTCTACCAAAGAACTCCTACAGTTGATAAACACCTTTCGTAATGTGGCAGGATACAAGATCAACTCCAAAAAATCGGTTGCCCTCCTATAGACAAAGGATAAAGAAGCAGAGAGAGAAATCAGAGAAACATCACCTTTCACGATAGCCACAAATAGCATAAAATACCTTGGGGTTACTCTTACCAAGGAAGTGAAAGACCTATTTGACAAGAACTTTCAGTCTTTGAAGAAAGAAATTGAGGAGGATACCAGAAAATGGAAAGACCTCCCCTGCTCTTGGATTGGGAGAATCAACATAGTAAAAATGGCAATTCTACCAAAAGCAATCTATAGATTCAATGCAATCCCCATCAAAATCCCATCAAACTTCTTCACAGACCTTGAGAGAACAATAATCAAGTTTATATGGAAAAACAAAAAACCCAGGATAGCCAAAACAATCTTATACAATAAAGGAACTTCTGGAGGCATTACCATCCCTGAATTCAAACTCTATTACAGAGCTACAGTTTTGAAAACAGCTTGGTATTGGCATAAGAACAGAGAAGTAGACCTATGGAATCAAATAGAAGACCCGGATATTAACCCACAAACCTATGAACACCTAATTTTCTACAAGGGAGCTAAAGGTGTGCAATGGAAGAAGGAAAGCATCTTTAACAAATGGTGCTGGCATAACTGGATGTCCACCTGTAGAAGAATGAAAGTAGATCCATATCTATCACCATGCACAAAACTCAAGCCCAAATGGATTAAAGACATCAACATTAATCTATCCACTTTGAACCTGATAGAAGAGAAAGTGGGAAGTAGTCTACAAGATATAGGCACAGGAGGCCACTTCCTAAGCAGAACCCCAGTAGCACAGACAATAAGAGAAAAAATGAATAAATGGGACCTCCTGAAACTGAAAATCTTCTGTAAAGCAAAGGACACTGTCAGTAAGACAAAAAGACTACCTTCTGACTGGGAGAAGATCTTCACCAACCCCTCATCAGACAATGGCCTGATCTCCAAAATATACAAAGAACTCAAGAAACTAGACACTAAAACTCTAATTAACCCAATTAAAAAATGGGGTACTGAACTGAAGAGAGAATTCACAACAGATGAACTTTGAATGGCCAGAAGACACTTAAGGACATGCTCAACCTCCTTAGTGATCAGGGAAATGCAAATCAAAACCACTTTGAGATGCCATCTTACACCTGTCAGAATAGCTAAACTCAAAAACACCAATGATAGCCTATGCTGGAGAGGATGTGGAGTGAGGGGAACACTCATCCATTGTTGGTGGGAATGCAAACTTGTGCAGCCACTGTGGAAATCAGTGTGGCGGTTTCTCAGAAAACTGGGAGTCAACCTCCCTCAGGACCCAGCAATTCCACTCTTGGGAATATACCCAAGAGATACCCTATCATACTGAAAAAGCATTTGTTCAGCTATGTTCATAGCAGCACTATTTGTAATAGCCAGAATATGGAAGCAACCTAGGTGCCCCTCAATAGAAGAATGTTTAAAAAAGGTGTGGAACATAGACACATTTGAGTATTACTCAGCGGTAAAAAACAATGACATCTTGAATTTTGCATGCAAATGGATGGAAATAGAAAACGCTTTACTGAGTGAGGTAACCCAGACCCAAAAAGAGGAATATGGTATGTACTCACTCATAAGTGGATTCTAGCCATAGTTAAGGGTCTTTGAGTCTATAATTTGTGATCCTCGAGAAACTAGATAAGAAGGTGAACCTGAAGAAAATCATGTAGTTATCCTCCTGGATATTAGAAGTAGGCAAGATTGCCAGGCAAACTTGGGTGCACGGGGGGTTGGGGGGTGGAAGTAAAGGGAGTTGGTTAGGGAGAGGGGAGAGGGGGAGGATTGCGGATGGCTTGGGGGAATGGGAGGGGAAGGGAAAAAGGATGGTTATGGGAGCAGGGAAGTTTATATCTCAACTAGGGGAGTCATTTTGGGGTTTGCAAGAGACTTGATTCTGGAGGGGTTCCCAGGTCCAAGGAGAGATCCCCAGATGGTACTCTGGGCAGCAGAGGAGAGGGCGCCTGAACTGGTCTTGGCCCATAACCATACTGATGAATATTTTGCATGTCACCACAGAACCTTCATATGGCGATGGATGGAGATAGAGACAGAGACACATATTGGAACACTGGACTTGGCTCCCTAGGTCCAAGTGAGAAACAGAGGGAGGGAGATTGTGAACAAGGAAAGCAAAATAAGAGGGGGCCTTCATCCGACGATGGATGGAGATAGAGACGGAGACCCACATTGAAGCACTGGAGGTCGGGACCGCGAGGGGTGTGTTCACCCACTCATACAAGGGGACTGGTTGGATGGGAGCTCACCAGGGCCGGCTGGACTGGGACTGAACGAGCGTGTGATCGAGCCGGATTCTCTGAGTGTGGCTGACATGGGGGCTGACTGAGCCCCCAAGGTCCAAATGAAGACTGTGAGGCCATTGACAATGGCACTGGGTCTTGTTTTGTCTGCATGGACTGGCTTTTTGGGATCCTGGCCTGTTTGGATGCTCACCTTCCTGGACCTGGAGGGAGGGAGGAGGATCTTGGATTTCCCGCGGGGCGGGAACCCCTGATTGCTATTGGGAATGGTGGGGGAGGAGGAGAGGGAGTGGGGGGAGCAGGAGGGTATTGGGAGGAGGGGAGGAAGTGGATAGAGTGTTTTCGCATATTTGAATAAACAAATCGGAAAAAATAAAAATAAAAAAATCAAATAAAAAAGAGTAATTTACATATCAATGTCACTATGCTGAATGGCACTAGAGAACTAGTTGTTCAGAGAGTACTTGTGAAGGTGTGTCCCTGTGAAATTAATAATCTGACTACTAGACTGAATAAGCCAGATAGTCCCCCCACAATATGAGTGAGCTTCTTCCAGTCCTTCTATGGCAAGACTATGGCAGAAGCATTTGAAGTTTTTCTGCCTGATGCTCTTGGAGCTAAGACGTGGGTCTTCTCCAGCTTTTGGACTGACTCTGAGGACAAGAACCACAGAATTAGTTCTCCATATCTTCAGCATCTCAGTCTTGAAAATCATATCCATTTGTCATAACCTCTCCTTTTCTCCCAAGCTAGATGGATAGATCAACAGATAGATGGATAAAGACAGATGATATATAGATTATAGATATAGACAGATGCTAGATAGATGGATAGATAAACAGGTAGATGATAGACAGATAATGAACTTCAAATATACCTTTTGAGAATTTGTCCTAGTTTTATTTTCTCTCTAAACTTTGTTACTCCTCTGTGTGTGTGTTTTGTTTTGTGTGTGTGTGTGTGTGTGTGTGTGTGTGTGTGTGTGTACAGGTGCGCATGCCATAGCATACACATGAAGTTAAAGACAACTTTTAGCAGTCAGTTCTCTTCTCTGCCATATGGGTCTAGCACTGACCTTCAGTTATCAGGCTTGGCGCAAAGTGCTTTTATCTTTGAGCCATGGCATTGGCTCCAATCTTCTGTTAATAAAGGCTCAACTGATGTGTACAATCATGAATTAAAATTGTCTCAGATGTTGTGCTGTGTTGTAACATGTCCTTTGTCTTGTAATTGTGATCTAATATTGAAATACTTAGAATAGACAAATTAAACCATTTATTCTAATCACAAATACATACATACACACACACACACACACACATTAAAAAAGGAAGAAACTGGGAGTAGTCTCAAAGCAAAGGAAAAGAGGAAGACAACAAGGAAAAAAACAAGATCCAATCTTTTATCATTAAATAGAAATAAATATATGTGAAATGGAGACTTTTGATAATTGATGCCTCATTTAGACTTTTCTTCAAGCCAAGTCTGCAGTCTCCAAGGGGAGAACACAGCCCTGTGATTGTTGTCTTAACAAGCTCCACGGGGGTTACATTTACCACCCATGAAAGCTCAGTCTTTCCAGAGACAAAGTGAAGATGCTGCACCAGCAAGAAAGGGGACAATGTTATACCACGGTTAAGAAAGGCACAGAATGGCAGGAAAATGCTTTGTGCTTTGCTGCCTGAACCCACGGGTATGTCTCTGGGGAAAGGGCATGTCTTGATAGTTCAGTGTAAAGGCCTGGGGTGGAGAAATTGCCGGTGTACCTGCATCTTACTACAGTCTGGGGACTGGGAGAACACGTAGGGCTCCTTTTCCTCCATCCTGTGTCAGAATGGGTAATTTTGCTCCAAGTTCCTGTCTCTGTGAGTTTTCTGATGTTCAAGACCAATGTGTAGAAAATACCAAGAATATCTTCATCTTACGTGTCTGGGTCTAGCTGCTGAAAGAGGGAGAGTCGGTTTACTTTAAGAATACAGCCCAAAGTAGGTTTATCAACAGTTAAGACCACACATATAAGCATATATGAGCCGTACAAACTGTATTTAGTGGGTTAAAAAAGAAAAAAAAACAAACTTGGGTGGATAGGAAAGGGAAATGAATCTGGGAGAAGTAGAGAGTGTGGGAAAATATGATAAAAATGAATCATAAGAAATTCTCAAAAGACTAATAAAATGAGACATTTGCAGTAAAATAATTTCATATATATGATATAGTAAAATGACAAAGAACACACATCCTTTCTCACTCCTTGACTTCATCTTCTTTCAGAAAAGAAGCTATTTCCCAGAAAAACTCCCTCTCGGCATAGGTTTCATTTTATTCTTTTGCCTGAGTGAATGAAATGACAATCCCTCACCCTAAATCACTTACCATCAAAGAAAATGAAATTAAATGCTTGGAATGGCTCCATCATAGCTGACAACCCATTCTTGTGGCTCAGAGAGAGGCATTTCTCAGACTACTGCCTCACCCTTCAGAAAATCAGTAGAAGAATAGTAAGAAAGTAGATGATCAGAGGGCAGACAATTTGTTCATCTGCCTATTGGTTCAAATAAGTTTTGTTAAATCTTGAAAGGAAACAGGCCATTTAATGAACAAGCTTTCTCACTCTTCAATGGTAGAGACTGAATCAACAGTTTCAAGACAAAACACAATGGAGCTAGAGAAATGATTCTACTCTTAAAACTGCTTGGGGCTTCAAAACTCACACTGCTTTTGCAGAAGACCAGAGTTCAGATCTGGCACCCAAGTCAGGTAACTCACCGTTGCCTATAACTCTAGCTCAAGCGCCATTGGGTACTTCTTTGGCCTTCACAGGTACCTGAATTCAGAGGCACAAACACAGACAAATGTGTGTTTTGAAATCTTTAAAAATAGCTAAGACACAGAGACAGATGAGCATGGGTGCTCACCCTTGTGATTGGGAGGTTGAGCAAAGAAATATTATCACAAATTTGAGACCAGCCTGGGCTGCAAAAGGAACCCTGTTGAAAAAAATAATGACAGCAAAAAGAGACACACAATGTTTAGAGCTGTAATGGCCATGTTTTTAATTTAATGAAAGAAATCTTAAATTGACAGTGCTTCTTTAAAACTTTACCCAGAGTTTAAAATATATTATGGATTAGAAATTTTCAGTTATAGTAAATATTTTTTTGTTTTATTTATATGCATACATGTTTTCAAAAGAGTGTGATTGTCAAATTATTCTTTTTAAATAAAACATAAACTATCATTTAAGGCTGCTAGTTTGATATTTATGGAATTTCATAGAAATATTTGAAATTCAATTAGCTAAATACAAGTGTGATCCAGTTATATTTTGCTGAATTGCCTAATTTATTTCTAAATGTGGAAAATGTCTTATGTACCACAAAGTGAAAATGTTTTCTTAGAATATTAGAGGATGGCATTTGTACTATTAGGTTTGTATTTGGAGCTATCAGGGATATCCATCATGATGTTCATTTCTAAGTACTGGGATCTAGAAAAAATTTAGGTATTTTGCTATACTCATGATGATCAATTTTGACTATCAACTTGACTGGATAGAAAGATGTCTAGAACACTGATGAAACACACCTCTCGAGGTGCTTGGGGTGACATTTCTAGTGACAATTAGATTATAAGGGTCTAACCCTTACAATGGTTTGATCCCTTGAAATAGCCTCATGACACGACTTGGAGTGGTAAAGGTAAGGAGGTAGGGCATAGCTAGAGGATGTAGGTCACTTTTGAGATGCATTTTGAAGATTGTATCTGTTGTTGGTTCCTATCCATTTCTGATTCCTAGGTCCATATAAAGCCCCCCTTCACCACCCCTTTTTGACACATGGGCTTTAAGTAAATCCTCCCACCTTTGCATATCATTCTGTAGGATATTTGGTCACAGCAATACAAAAGTAGCTGCTGCAATACCATCCAGAGTTCTCTAATGTGCACATGTTAAGGGGCTGTTAAAATTAGGCTCTTTTTCCTAAATGTGGGTAAGTGGAAAGACTGTAATAAAGGAGAGCTGAGACTTAAGAAAGAAATAACAAGAAGTATAGATCTTCTGGTCAGCGTAGTCTATGAACAAAGGGATACAATCTTCCTCTGTCCATTTCTCACTGGATCATCCTTAATGTAAACTATGCCTGAACTTTCCTGGTCTGTGATAAGCCTGACAGAGATTATACAGAACCAGGGCAACAACCCAACACAGCAACGATGCAAGGCTACATTGTGACCTCATTACAAATCCCAGATAGGTACACTCTGGAGAAGGCTGGTGATGTAGGAAATCACATGCCCTTGACATCTCTCAGCATACAGCAGATAAGCCCTGGAATCACATTCAAAGAATGCTCTAGCTACAACCAGTCTCAATCTGAAAGTTTCTATGCTTGTATTTTGAATACTTGTTCCCAAACTGGCCACATTACTTGGGTAGACTGTAGAAATTTTAGGAATTGGGACCATGTGATGGAAGTAGATCATGGAGGACAGGTATTTGAAAGTCCCTGGTCAAAGCATACTTTGTTTCATGGTTCACCATAACATGGGCAGCTATTGCTGAGAGCCTGTACTCTTCATTGGACTGCCAACTTAATCTGTCTCCTGTCATCATGTTTTACTTACTGCCACATTGTAATTGAGGACATCTTACAAAAACCTCATCAAGTTAAAAAGATACATCAAAACAGAAGTGTAAGTAAGAAAGCCCTCCACATTTCAGTGTCCCTATGCTTATATTGCTTTACTGTCTTTAAATACCCCACTGAAATTACCTGTGATAAGCACATACAAAAACAAAATGGAAACGGGGAATGACTCAAGGCCTACAACGAAAGTACTTTTGAGTCAGAGACAACCAGAACTAAAAAGCAAGTGTAGATGTAGCTATAAGTATAGTAACCAATGATAATCAGTAAACATTTTGATTTCAAAACTGACCTTCACTTAAAAACTTTGTCACAATTAATAGAATTATTTGTATTTTGGAATATTTATTCTCATTAAATATGAAATATTAATAAAAAAACCTTCAGAACCAAAAAGTCTAAAACTTCTCCCAGTAACTCTAATTGTTTCAAAGATTGAAAATAAAATTAGATTTAATATTCAGAGGAGGCTGTGCTAAGGGTCACTTAATTATATTGCCCTCAACAAGAGAAATGCAACTGCGCTAGTCATTACTATCTGCAATAATAAAAATAAAATAACCTTGGCTTTGTCCTTGTGTTAGTGAGTATGTGTACTCTTCTCAAGTGGTTTTAGTTGTAGGTTAAAGAAACAATAAAAATACTGAAAATAAAGAATAACTTAAGCAAGCCAGGTGGTGGTGGCACACGCCTTTATTCCCAGCACTCCAAAGGCAGAGGCAGGCGAATCTCTGTGAGTTCGAGGCCAGCTTGGCCTACAAGAGCTAGTTCCAGGACAGGCTCCAAAGCTACAGAGAAACCCCATCTCTAAGCAAAACTCTAAAACATAACTACTGCATAGGCTTTGTTCTAAGGGTAGAGCTCTTTGAGTTGGAATTATTGAGGAAAGCTGTATGGGTGCTTTGAAAAATTGGTACCATGTTGAAGTCAAATAGTAAAGGCAAAGTAAAACTTATCTGAAACCATGTACAAGAATTTAAGTTTAGGAGCTATCTGAAATGGTACACGAAGGAAAACAGAGTTCTATCTGGGAACAAAACAAGATAAGTGGAAAGAGAGGCTGCCAGTCTCACAGAGGACTTGGAGAGAGAAATAAATCCTACTAGTCTCCTCTTGATGTTCCTTCTGTAGCTCAAGAAGTAAGAATGCAAATTAAGAGCAGGAATTTAGAAAGGAGTTAGAAGTATTTAAAATTATCAAAATCATTAAATAAGTAACACATGCAGAGAGAGACAGAGACTCATTATTAATGGTAGGACCTTGCTTGGATTGTGGAAATAGAAATGAAGAAAGCTAAGAGATCTGAAAGGAAAGAAGAAAGCATTGTATGTATGTATGTATGTATGTATATATATAATTATATATATTTAAAATGTGCAGTATGAAATGATTGCTCTCTAATATTATTGTCTCCACTTAGATGATCCTATTTCTCTGTAAACAGGGTTCATGTGGTTTGTTTCTCTTTAATCCCTGCACTGAGGAGACAGAGACAGGTGGATCTCTGTGAGTTTAAGGCCAACTTGGTCTACATAGAGAAACCCTGTCTCAAAAAAAAAAAGAACAAATTTTAAAAAAGGAAAAGAAAGAAGGAAGGAAGGAAGTGAAGGAAGGCTGGAAGGAAGAGAGGAAAGAAAGGAGGAATGAAAGGAAGAAAGGGAAGGAGGGAGGGAGGGAGGGAGGAAAGAAGGAACAGTACAAGTGACTCTCAAAATTACATGTGGGTTGTATATAGTTCACACCTATCTGATGGAAATGTTAAGAATTCTATTCATTCCCTTATTTCCTGACATTTATGCTGTTTATTCTGGTCTACTTCTTTCTTTTGGAAGTTTATACTTCAAAATCACATGCAAAATTACATGATGCCAGATGTGTTTGTTATTAACTTGATTAGTCAAACAATTCATGCCATTCGGCTAAAGGAATATGTTCACATTCCATTGAGATGCTGAGGACTCTGAGGTGGTACTATCCTGGGTTCCCACACTGTACAGTGTAGACACTTAGAGAATATCCCACAGGTAAGAGCCACATGGGTTTGTACATCTGGCAGCTAGGACTCAAGTTGGGTTCACTGATTAGTCTCCAGCTCTCTGCCCTTAGTCTTTAAGCTCAAAGCTCAGCTCCCCTCTTGCATGTGTCCTTTGCATCATCAAAATTACTATCTCTATCCCAAAAGTTGTCTACATAGCTCCTCGTGTCTTTGTCTCCTAAGGAGATAAACTGAAGGTGTTGTAAAGATGAGAAAGTTTCAAAGCATTAGCACACATCCAGTTTGGCAATGTTTCATTACTTTGACCTGCACAGCAGCAACACTGCTCAGGTGTGTGTCCACAGTTTGGTGGACGTCACCCTAAGTTTAAACCTTGACTTAAGAGATACGTTACTTTTGTCCAATGAATAATCTAGGTCATTTTTAAATTGAAGTATCTGAGGGAAAAAGGTATATTTTTATATAGAGAAATGGTATTGATTTTTTAATTTTGCTCAAATCTTAGTGGCTGGTTTCGTTTACTATTTCATGAGACTGACATCATTCCTTTGGAAGATCCGAAGACATCTACCCAGATCAAGTAGTTCTACTAAAACTTGCTGAGTAAATGAGCAAAAAAGTCCAACTTAATTATGTCTTACAATGTGTCTGTCTCCCAGATGGAAATAGTTTTATCTCTTCTAAAATTTATTAAAAACTGTTTATTACAACAGCAAAATAAACAGCAGTTCATGGGAAACTTTATTCAGGATACAAGCCTGTCCCTTTTGTAAAGATTAGCAGTGGAAATAGTCCTGTATTCAGTTTTATAGACTTTCCAAAATATATATATATATAGTCAGACAAAAAATGTCATGCATATAAATGTTCATATTTTAAAATATAAGTTACAATGTGTTATACACAAATCATCCATGTAGTATAATAA